>NC_056739.1:1587512353-1587819853 GCF_019279795.1 Protopterus annectens | reverse complement strand
CCTGCGGGGTGAACACCATCTCCTGAGGTGGTTCCACCTGAAGGTAGTGCAGGACCAGTAGATGAGGAGGCCCCATGGTGGGTACCACATGTGATGTGGCCTGGTAACATGGCCAGATGAGGTGGGAGCGGTGGTTCTGCTGGCAACTGTTACAGATTTACACTACGGCATATCACAATACTGCAGTTCACAACTCTTACAACCTGGAATGTGGTCCTAACATGAGCAATGAGTGTGCAATATGGAATCATTAGTTAGGACAGGAAATATGGGGAATACATACCTTCACAAACACTGGAAGCATATGTGTGCACACACTCCAGATAAAATATAGTGGAAGTAGCTGTTGAGGTACTGATAGCATGTATTGTTCAAGAGAATGCACCTTTTGACACTGCATTTGATTGTACAGGTCATATGTCACATATCAGGTTCATGTAATGTTAACATATGAAGTAATGTGGTACCTTGGCATATCAAGGAAGAGGGCATCTTATCCATAAGGGTGTGTACATTCCCCATAGCCATGGTAAGGTTTGAAGGTTGTCAGTGTAATTGTATCATATTGGCCATACATGCACCGCTGATGATGATATCTGTAAATCAGACATCAGGCATTCACAAATGACATCTGTCCACATATCATCCCAGGTATGTGTCGGACAAACACATATGGGCTGTGAGCAGCAGAGCAGACATATCTGACACAGTAATACACATTCAGCAATGGTGTGTACACCTGTGAGGTATGGTGCACAGTACATGCCACGGTGCCAAACAGGTGCACAGTAATACTGTATACTTGGGTACAGTGTGTTCCAGGGGAAGGGGCATAATCTACTAACACAGCCCATGCATCACACATATGTATAATGTTGCTAGCATGGATTCACTATAGCTGCACTGCATGCTGTTGAGTACCATATGTCATGCATGTTGACAGATGGATAATGGAAGGTCTTTATGTAATATCCTCATGCAACCTCACCTGTAAGTGTGTGTGTGTGTGAGGGGGGGTATTTTGTCTGTAAGTGCAATCTGGTGGAGTTGAGGGGGGTTGATGTATATAGGATGTGTGCGCATCCATGCATGCACGTGTGAGATTGTGGGGTTGTTCATACCTTTCGACTTCCCTTTGAAATTGTGCAGTACATGGCCATGGACAGACACATGAGACACCAGGAATACTTGTCTGACATGTAATCTCAGGACAGCTGATAGTATAATAAGGCCTGTAGCATGGACCATGCATTGGGAGAGAAACTAGACACCAGGTATACTGTTATAATTGCAATCAGCAGAAAGGTGAAAGAATACCCACGTATGCAGCATTACAGATGCATTGAGGAATTACTAGACAACACCAGTGAGTGTTTCCAAATATTACTGTAGTCCACATAAGTTAATAGAGCAACAGATCTTGCATCTACTGAGCAATAGTTACGTATGGCACTCCAGTGTGTGACATTATTGAGTGACTGTAGTAGCCCCTAACATATGGGGGTCATGCTCACGATGTTTGGACAAACCCAGGGTGAACACTGGATGACAGCAGTGAGTCTTTGTAAAACCGACTCCAATCAAGTCAAAGAGGTAATGGAGTAACAGGTCATGATTTGTGATCACTTGTCTAGGTAATTAGAAGAATGATACATTAATGATTGGTATTAATGAGTGTAAGTTTCCAAGTCTGATGCAGGATGGAGAACTTAGGAGAATAAACTTGGGACAGTCTGTAAACTAAGGGACAGGTAAGTATTATGGTGGAATGTCAGTGTGTGTGTGTGTGTGTGTGTGTGTGTGTGTGTGTGTGTGTGTGTGTGTGTGTGTGTGTGTGTGTGTGTATTGTTAAGCAATGACATACAGGTGTTAAAGTGCATTTCTTGTTTTCCCCTCACAGGTGGCGAGGTGGGTCAGGGTCCCTCCTGCAGGCAGTTTGATGTCGGTGTCCATACAGACACTGAAAATGATGATAGGTGTGTTGAGGCACATGGCAGGGTTGTCAGAGGCCAAAACCTCACGATCGTTTGACATCCCCCTGTTATCCAACCCATCCCCTCACACAGTCACAATGCCTATAGATACCCCATCACCAGTGGCCATAGCATAGGGACAGTTGGTGGTTGGTGGCAGTGCACAGGACAGTGTGGTATCTATGGCATTTGTGCCTGGACACAGCAGCCATAGCCAGATGTCCGGCAGGGTACCACATAGGCAGATGTACAAGGTTGCTCATTGGAGGACTGCTGATCATCTTTCCACTGCAGAAAAGCTGCATCTGGTATCACCAGACACATGTTTCAGGCTGTCATGAGGTGCAGGCATGTATGAAACAGTATACCAGACAGGGTCTGAGGCTGCAGAGGGCTACTCTTTCAGCTGTAACTGACAACATCCTTGATCTTGCAGGTGCCCTCCATTATTATACAGAGGTAATGTATAGATGGTGGGGTGAGATGGTGGGACTCATCAACTGTGGATTGTCCGTGCTAGAGTATGTGGTGGGAGTGGTGCGATGGCCACGTGGATGTAGGCCAGCAACACCAACAGCTGGAGGTCAACGTGGACATGCAAGGACACCAAACTGCTCCAGTAGTGGCAGTATCAGTCCCAGCACTGCAGAGAGGATGCTGTCCACACCACTGCAGGCCACATGCACATGGCCCTGGCCAGTCCCAGGAAGAACCTGGTTCCAGCAGACATATGTCATCATCAGGGGAGAGTACCATATCATGGCTTGTACCTGGAAATGCTCGTGGAACCCCTGGTAGGCACAGTTCTTGTGCCTGTGGCCAGAGGAGGTGAACTGCACACCGTGCCAGGTATGGTCTGCAGCTGTCCAAAAACACTTGTATAGGGCAGCCACATGGCAGAACTGTGTGCATGCATACTCACACACAGTACAAACACAGCTAGGGAAACCCTATACCTACATACACCACATCACCATGGCCATATCAGTAATTAAAACCCCTCACTCACACACACGGTGTCAAATGTATGGCTCAGCCTAGGTCTCTGGCAAACCAATAACACACCCTGTGCATATGATGATACCTGTGCCACATCCCTGTCATCCATAACATCGAGGCAGGGACAGGCTAATATGGTTCTGTTGCACACGGTGAACCAATGTACTGCTGTGTAACATGTTGTCAGCAGTAAAGTTTAATGCTTACATGTCAGAAAGTGTAGCTGTCTAGCCATGATGAATTATAGCTTTTATTAACACTGAGTGATTTTGGTCACCATAATGTTATCCGTTTGTGTTGTAGGTGTCCATTTGTCAGCAGGAAGATGGTCTGCTGTCATATCTCACAAGGGGTATGGCACTGTGGTGACACCTTGGCTGTGGCATATCCTGGGTACAGGTGAACACATGTCACAGGTCTGTATAACAGTTACTGCCTGTGCCACATGGCTGATATTTCTGGGGGTGGTGTATACAGGTGAGTGCATGGTGGCTGCTGTTAGCAGCCCTTTTACAGTGGACAATGTTAGTTGTACTGGGGGATACACACCACATGTTTGTGTATAACACACACAGAGGCTTTCATGTTGATGCACTAAACAGAGAATACTGTACACATGGATATATGTACCTGTGCAAGGAACCCATTGTAGCCTATGTAATTCCACCAAGCCAGACTACGCACAAGAACACATTGTGGAATAAGCAGTCTGCTAGTTTAATGTCATTGACGATGGTACCGGCAGGGTATATGTCCCTTTCCCCAATGTAGTGCAATCCTCAACTTTTTAAAAATATGTGTGTTGGTGTGGGTGGCACGCCCCTACCCTCTGGAGGGTGAGAGGGGCTGTAGAGCCACAGATAGTGTGATAGACAACTACCTAACCTGTTAACATGAACTGTACAGTATTATGGCCAACTACGCAGGGGGAAACACTCAACAGTAACTGCAATGATGTTGGCTGTGTCCACAACAGCTACATCCAGCTATGTATACCAACCCCAGTATCACCGCACACCTATACAGTGGGGCAGAGGCCATTTACACATCTAACACTAGTTGTGATGGAATGTATGCCCACAGGATGATACCTGTGAAATTATATTATATGCCAGGCAGTTCTTGGACAGAGGACCCCTGGGACATGTATATTCTGCAAACTGAAGTAGATCCCTCCACATATACACACACTCTTACTTGGCAATACTGGGACTAGACCCCTACCTAGGTATGTAGTGCTACTGATGCGTGTGGCTTTAATTGCACACACCACACAGATTTTTGGATGAGGTGTGTTCCAGGTTACATGTTACATGCAGAACATCCCCAGGCATGTACAATATGGTAATGGGGAATGTAATGGTTGTTTATGGATATTACATAGTGTGACATACCATCATATACACACTGACAAACACGTAACAGTCAGACACACATCTGAGAGACCTGGGCCTTTCAGTGCTAACTACCTTGTCAGTGTGTCCATTGTGTTGCAGGTAGGTTGCACATAGCACATGCATAACTGGGCTGGATAGTGTTATCAGTTACCTGTATGGTTGATGGTGACAGTGGTCACCATACAGTGGTACATGGGACATGTACTGGGGGTACCATGGTGTAATGACCATATACCCAGCACCCAAACCCCACTGTGGATATTGTACTCACTGCAACCCATGATAACACTCTGACATACCCACCATCACACATTGACCAGGACTGCAATACAACCCCTTGTCCATCCCAAGAGTGCTACTACAGGGATATACATATATTGCACATGCTACAGGCATAGTAGGGGGATGCATTGCCTTGCCTCTCCTATGGTCAGCAACATCACTATCCCTAATACTGTGTGGCAATGTGTATTGTAATAGGAGTATGTGGCCTCGGAATGCTGTACCCTACATATATACACACATGCACACATACCCACACTTGCCAGAACTCAGTGGGTATCCCATTCCTATCAACCCATTTGTACAACAGTGTTGTGCTGGTACTGCAAGGCCCAGGTAGCCCTTTGGGAGAAGATCATAACAAGGTACATGCAATATCAGGTACAGCAGCAGCCACATCTAACTATGGCAATAAGGGGGGTGCGGTGGGTGTGAAGAGCCTCAGGGTATTCCCAACTACAGGTCTACAAACACACAGACATGGATATTCTCAGTAATGTACACGCACACATTTGTCAGTTCTGCGGTGCATCGGTGCAAGTGCTCATAGGTGTGTACCAGGCTATTGTCCATGGAGAGATGGGAAGTGTAGGGGATGTGTGTACAGTGATTATCATGCCACCTGCCATGTGCCAGCAGGCCATTTATCAACAGACACCACTGGGGTGATCTTCAGGGTGAGAGTGACATGCATCAGCCAATCACCTGGGTGCCTCTTGCAGAGGGCCAGTGAGGTGCTCCAGTTGACATGTATGCAACATGTATTACATAACATGGTCAGTGTCTGTCTTGGAGACCTGTACCCAAGGATGTTCTGTTGACTGTGGTAGTGTAATTGAGGTATCCATGGCATGTGGTTCATACAGGGTGTGGAGTCCTATCTGTGGCATTTATAACACAGCTGGGCAGACATGTCAGTGTCAGTCAAGCATAGATTGCCTGTACATATGCTAGATGTATACCTGACATCTGCACATTTGTACAGAGGACTGACAGACATCAGCTAGCCAACTGGCTATGGATTAGGGTGAATGTGTTGACAGATGTCTGAAACCAATAGGTATGCCATTACTACACGATGGCAGCCCTCACTGACATGTGCTATACACACAGTAGTCTACAGTTATTTTCCACATGTCAGATCATTATCCAGTAGGAAATATTTAATGAGACACAGCTCACACACCAGGAACACAACAGTGAGGACTCAGAGTCCATCTCTGCATGCAGGAGTGTTTGTTTCCAGTACTACAATTAGCAATCTACTCCTAATTGGGAAAGCACTGTCAACAGTAGTAACATAATGATACACTACATGCCAGTGTGACTGCATATAACCTGGGATACTTCCCATGTATGTAACACATTCACATGGATAAAAGTGTTGTACAAGCCATACATACTCAAGTGTCCCAGACAGTAGACTCACACCCCTTGCTACTGTAATGACAGCACATAGACACATGTTATGTACATGGCATTACATACACTTATTACAGATGTCATTGCCCTGCTATGTTTTCAGACTGGAATGTGAGCATTGGTTACCAGGTCTGAGCCATGCTTAGCATGTGTCAGTATTGCTGCAATATTATAGCTAAGCACATTTGCGCACTGGTAAGCGAAGCCTATACGATGTAAGCACCTGTACATTTAACCATACGTCAGCATCGCTTAGCTTCATGCAAACCTGCTCAAAACTGCCTTAACCATGCTGTATCCAACAGCCCATGTTCTGCCCAGTAACAGAATTAACAGCCCTTGCAGGTCTTGAAAACAGAACCCTGTACACTTTAGTCACAGCAGTTAACCACTACGCCATGACAGCTGTGAAGACAGTTGTTGTTTTTCGAATATATCTGTCAGTGCACATATTGAATAGTATTGAACAATTGCTGTGACTTCTACAATTGTGTAGTACTTGTTAGTGATATTACTGTTGCATCACATATATTGTTATATCTAAATATACTCACATCAGAGAAATACGATGTGATATATCTGGGAAGGTATACGCAACAGCAATGTTTACAATAACAAGGATATGGATATATATATATATATATATATATATATATATATATATATATATATATATATATATATATATATACACATATGTAAATATATGTCACTTTCAAAAAAGGAAGCCAATCTGGTGGTCCCCTGCCATAAACAAACTATTCAGCAGAAGGAAGAAACTGTTGCAGAAAAGAGGAAAATCCCAGGATGCAAAAAAACTCCCTTACCAGCCTCAGTAAGAAGCTGAGATCCTTCATAAAATCCTCCAAAGCTAGTTATGAAAATAAAATTGCCAAAGATTCCAAAGACAACCACAAGGCATTTTATAGTTATGTCAAGAATCTAAATGGCAATGCTCAAATCTGCTCTGAGCTACAACAGAATGGCATTAAATATACTGATCCCAAGGATATTGCCAATATCCTGGCAGATCGATTTAGTGCCAACGTCACCCCCTCTCACCCCCTGAAGGGCCCATCTCAATACCAAAAGATTGCCAAATTCCGGTAATCACCACCACACAGCTAGAAACTGCACTCTCCAAAGCTAAGAATACAGCATCCATGGGACCAGATGACATCCCGGGCTGTGTACTACATGAACTACAAAATGAACTGGCACCTCACCTAAGTGTCATGTTTAATCATAGCCTCAACTCATGCTTCGTGCCCACTGAATGGCGCACAGCTACAGTTATCCCACTCCACAAGGGGGATCCACCTTGGATCCCGGGAACTACCATCCCATTAGTCTGACAAGCCTGATCTGCAAGGGCATGGAACGCATTATTGTGGAACATATAAACAAAGACATTGGCAACCTTAAAACACTGGACCCCACCCAGTTTGGGTTCATGAAGGGGGGATCTTGTCTACTGAACCTGATTGACTTCTTCGAATCAGTCTCCAGAGCTGTTGACGAGGGTAAGGCAGTCCACATAGCCTATCTGGACCTCGCCAAGGCCTTCGACACCATCCCCACACTCTGGAATCATAGATAAACTTACTAAGCGGGTAATAAATCCCTACATCGCTTGATGGGTTGCCAACTGGCTTACTGACAGAATCCAGACTGTAAAAGTAGCCGATTCCAAATCCAGCTCCAGACAAGTGACAAGTGGAGTACCTCAGGGTTCAATCAGTGGTCTCAACTTTGATAACCACATCGTCACAACAGTCAGGAAATACTTCTATGTGGCGCACCTCATCACTAAGGTCTTTTCATCCAGAAAAAAGGAGGTCATTGTCCCACTGTACTCATCCCTCATTAGACCCATTATAGAGTACAACGCCCCATTTGGTATGTACCTCACAAGGCATCTGCTACAGGTGGAAAGGCCTAGAGCAGATGCCCTATGCCGACCATCTAAAAAAACTCCAGCTATACTCTGTGGCATATCGTCTACTCAAAGGCGATCTCTGCTTAACATACAAGGCCATGTAAAACCCTGAGCTGTTGGACATACTCCACTTAAAGAAATCCCAATCCCTCAGAGCCACACACTCCAAGGACCTAAACCTTGTCATCACAATGAACAAAACATGCTGGAGGGATAGGTTCCTGACCCAGAGACTCCCCATACTCTGGAATAGACTGCCCATACATGTCAAGCCGCCTTGGCCCTCTTCAAAAGAAAGCTTGACGATTGGATGGGAGATAGGAAATTCACCCCAGGATCATGTCAGTCGCCCTGCTCGACAGGAGTCCAGGGAAGTAAATACTGTGGTAAGAAATATCCATGGAATTGTTATGGCTAGGCTTGTATAGGCCCTAGTGCCGATAGCCTAGTACCAACCTATGAACCTATGTGTACATGTACATACACATATATATTCATATATATGTATTTATATACATCTGTATATTCCATCATATATATGGCCATGTTTAGATCTCTCTGTATATGTATATGTATATGTATATATATATATATATATATATATATATATATATATATATATATATATATAAATATATGGATCTAGGACACATGCTCGACTAGCATATGCCCGAATCACAAAACATCGAACACACATGCACGAAAGCACTTAATATCGAAAAGAGCTTCCGTGTATGTGTAGTTCAAAAAAAAAAATCTACGTTCTGCAGGGAGGATTTGCCCCCCTGCACCCCCCACACTCCCCTACTCTATTATTCTCACTCCAAGATTGCACTACAGTGGGGAAAAAGGAATTTTTCCTTACCTGCACTGTAGTCCGATCTACGAAACAGGCACACATACACGGAAGAGCTTGTCGATGTTAAGCGCTTTCGTGTACGTGTGTTCGATGTCGAGCATGTGTCCAGATCCCATATAGATAGATATATATATATATATATATATATATACACATATGTATATATATATATATATATATATATATATGCACATTATCTGTATTTGTGTATGTATATATATATATATATATATATATATATATATATATATCTATAACTATATGTGCATATATATATATATATATATATATATATATATATATAAATATCTGTATATGTGTAGACATATATAGATGTGTGTGTGTGTATATATGTATATATATATATATATATATATATATATATATATATATATATATATATATAAAATATATAATATATATATATGTGTATCTGTATATGTATGTACATATATATATTCATATATGTATGTAGATATTTATATGTGTATATATCTATATGTATATCTATATATATATCTATATATATATATATATATATATATATATGTATATATATATATATATATATATATATATATATATATATGTGTGTGTGTGCATACACACACACATATATGTTTAACATATGTCCAGAACCTGGAGTGGAGTCATACCTCAGCACCAATAGTCTCAACCTCTTAGTGCAAGGGGATGTCATGTACATATTGCAGGTATATATGTAGACTGTTGCTACTGTAACAGTGGTTGCTTAACAGAAATGTTGCATGTGGGAGGTCACATCTGCTATTGACATGTATGCCATCAGTTACTGACATACATCCTAAGGTCATCATAGTACAGTACCACTGATATTACAATAATGGTCCTGTGGAATACAGCAGATATATGACCAATAAATGTGGACAGTCTGACACACTCTGGTCAGTCCAGAGGTATACACAGAGCCACTTAGTGCAAGATATGTGGATCAAGCCAACAATGTGGATGTTAACAGCCATGTAAATGGGTATATCACATAAATGCTGGAATACATATGCCCACACAGTTTATGCATTCACACACTCCTGTCTGTCCTGACACATAGTAACCAGTGGTGCAGAGGTCACATGGCCACATACTACCCACTAGTTATTGACATACATCTGTACAGCATCCCACTGCTTTGTCAGAAATACATGACAGTTATGGTGGCCCGGCAGCAGTACATCTGACAAATATCTGGACATAACATCACACTGGGTAAGTACACTAAGCTGCTAGGCATGTAACAAAGCACTGTACAAACTACAGGCAGACTGCCACAACATTGGCCTACATTTCTTATGGGGGGATACATATGTACCTGCAAATATAGCAGTCTCTACAGTCATTTCACAGCACAGAGTAACAGACACCTGTGTGAAAGTGCATACCCACAACCGATGTGAACACAGCCACAGCCAGATTTGGTAAGTGAGCTTAAAATTACAGTATATGGACTGTCTGATCAACACCATCCTCATATGTGCCACTCACACACTAACCCTACATATACTGGGCCACTACACAATGTGGTCCGATGCCTGTCTGGGACATGTGTGTGTTTGGCCCTACAAATATGTAAGCCAATGGGGTACCATACACTTGAGCAGCATGTAACATCAGATAGAACAGGACCGAGAACAATGACATCTACCACAGTCTGTACACAGGCCAAGGTTCATATTCGTAACACACACACTGTCGACAGTCACCATAAGTACACAGACCTCACTACTGTATACACTACCACAAAATGCCCAGGTTATGTCCTCAAATATAACTCCTACTTTACATAACATGTCTAGCAGTCTGATATCTCACTGGCTTGTCATCAGGTGTGATGTCAATAAATAATGGCGTACTGAACATATGCACCTCTTACTGCATGACATATGTACAAAGGTTGACAGAGTTGTGGCTGGAGGCACAAATACAGAGCCAATATTGACATGTTGCTGTGATAACCTCATACATTTACTGTTGTAGCAGGGTTTTTTGTGATATATGTTGTATGAGGGATATGAAGTCAGTAACTCTCATGGCTGTCACCATGTACTGACTGCAATCCTCAGACTATACTTCTGCAGTTCTAAGATAGGTAATTTGTGAGTAACACAAGACACATAAGACTCCCAACACTGGCCAGTCTGCACATAGCCCTACAGGTGGGAGTTTTCTCAAACACATAACACTGTCATGACAGGTATTAAATCATGTAGACCAGCCATATCCACATAAATCCTGTTATACCAACATTACTCCAAATGCAGAAGAGCAAAACTTACATTCTGTAGTCATGTCTGGAACATCCCCCTCCTGTTGGCCTGTCTCCACAGTGTATGTTGTTAGAGGTATATCCTACTACTATCTGTGATGCTGTTTGCCAAACACCGACATGAAGTCCTGCTTACAGTGAATGGAAAGGGCTAACACCCATATGATGTTCCTAGTTATAGGAGTGTGTTTCCATGCAATTGGCTATGGGAATGTTACCACAGCTGTTCCACATGCAATCAGCTAGTGGGGGACTGCAATTCGTGCACAGGCCATCAGCTGATCATGAGCATCACTTAGAAAATACAAGCTGCTGCCTAAGCAAAGCAGGTGCACTTCTGCACATCCACCAGAGTGGGAGTGAGAGAGACAGACAGAGACAAAGTAAGACAGCAAAGGGGTAGGAGAGTAAAAGCTAAACATGTTTGTGTCACACACTTACCCGTATGGGGTTTCAAACCCTTGCCTGACTATGTATTGCTATTACATGTCTGTACAGTTATTGCATGCACCACAGAGCTTACATGTTGGGGAGCTGTCCAAACGTATATTTGACTGTGAGTGACATCAGCAACAGTGATAAAGGAGAGATAAGGTAGGTGTAGTACATGTGCCTGTCCACAAGAACAGGTGTCAAGGACGACACAGCCACAGTCTCTCAGGGACTCACACACATTATCACAGTTGGCAGGGTCAGGATTAAACTTCCTAACTAACTAGTTTGCCACAGTACAGTAATACACAGGTATTACATGCACCGCAGAGGTTATCAGGCTGATATATGGGCAAAGGGTTTGTCAAGGTGTCTGACATCAGAAGGCACGCTTCAGTAGGCCAATAGGATGTGTAGTGAGTGTGAATGGCGTCCAAATCATTATACTCCACAAACACACACACACACACACACACACACACACAGGTTTGCCAGTACTGGCATTCATGGGTGCATTGCTTCACAGGTGTGTAGTGCTTGACTGTGCCAGAAAGCTGTACAATACTAGGTAAAGGGTATACCTTGGCATCAGGCCACATGACAATGATCTGCAATGTGGCTCAGGGGTGTAGTGTCTGGATTGGCCCACACAGGTGGGTATTGTATTCATCATGCACTCATCTGAGTTTCTATTGTGGGTGGCCAGTGCTGTGCAATGCTTGCCATGTATGTGTTCTATATTCCATAACATAGATGGTGTCTGGGATGTGCACACATCCCACATGCATGTGCTGTGACTTGTGGAAGTGTACCTGGGGTGTCTGGAGCATGTTGTGTAGACAGATTGTTATCATCAGATGTGCCATTCCTGACCTCATGTGGTGAGAACTAGCGATGGAAACCAGGTTGACCCTGCACCTACATTGGCAGCATTATACAGGTATTCACTGGTGTCAGTGGCATCTGTCCATACAGGGCATGTGTATAAGGCATGGTATTTCCTTTGTGGGTTATATTTGCTGACTCTACAGTTGTTGCACGCGTCCAGTGGGGAACATAGCGAAGGAGCACTGTATGCAATTATTTGCTTGTTGTAGGGAAAGGACAGGGTGCCATGTCCTCTGTAGTTGACTGCAATCACACCATGGTTACTATCTGTGGCCAATATGCTGGGAACTACCAACATAATGTCTGTTGCCTAGCCAAGTGTGCTTGTGTATGAGACATGAGTGGAAAGTGTTCTCTGGGTAGTACAAGGGTTGCCTATATTGTTCCTCAAGACATGATGCTACCACAAGTCTCTGCTGTTTGATATCTGTTATCCTTGTAAGGTGGACATTGTGACATATAATAGACCCACCATATAAGAAATTTGCAAAACCGGCTCCACAATGAATCCTGTTATTACACACGCACTGCTACCTCCACACAGAATACTAATAACACACACACACACACACACACACACACACACACACACACACACACACACACTTATTGGGCTACTCCTTCCCCAAAGGTGTATTTTAAAGTGAATGGCATGAGCAGGCTTGCCAAAGTAGGGCAATGGAAGTTGTAGTGACTGTGAATGGCCTCAAAAGCATTGATCCCTACACAGACAAACACACACATACAATGTTTTACAGTTGCCATGTCTGGGATTAGAACTCCTACCTAACTAGTACATCACACTACAGCATTACACAGTTATAGCATGCACCAAGGTGTTTATTGAGCTACTTCTTCCCCAAAGGTGTATTTCAAAGTGAATGACATCAGCAGGCTTGCCAAAGTAGGGCAATGGAAGTTGTGACTGTGAATGGCCTCAAAAGCATTGATCCCTTCACAGACACACACGCACACAAAGTTTTACAATTACCATGTCTGGAATTAGAATGCCTACCTAACTAGTACATCACACTACAGCCTTGCTCAGTAATAGCACATGCCACAGAGCTTACCTGGCTATTTCTTCCCCAAAGGTGTATTTCAAAGTGAATGACATGAGCAGGCTTGCCAAGGATGGGCAATTGAAAGTGTAGGTCATAGGTTCATAGATTCATAGGTTGGTACTAGGCTATCAGCCCTAGGGCATATACATGCCTAGCCATGACAATTCCCTAGCTATGTCTTCCCACAACATTTACTTTCCTGGACCCCTGTCTACCAGGGTGACTGACATGATCCCCGGGGTCAATTTCCTGTCTCCCATCCAATAGTCAAGGTTCCTTTTGAATAGAGCCAAAGAGGTACTCTGCTTTACATGTATGGGCAATCTATTCCAGAGTCTGTGGAGTCTCTGGGTCAGGAACACATCCCTCCAGCATGTTTTGTTCATTGTGATGACAAGGTTTGGATACCTGGAGTGTGTGGCTGTGAGGGATTTGGATTTCTTTAAGTATAGCATGTCCAACAGCTGTGGGTTTGACATGGCATTGTATGTTAAGCAGAGATCACCTCTGAGTACATGATATGTGACTGAGTATAGCTGGATGATTTTCAGGCGGTCAGCATAGGGCATCTGGTTTAGGCCTTTGATTCTTTTAGTGATGTATGTCTGCAGCCCTTCTAGTTGTTGCAGATGTCTTGTGAGGTACATACCAAACAAGACCTTATAGTCTGTACTGGGTCTACTAAAAGATGCCTACAGTGGGACAATGGCCTCCTTTTTCCTGGATGTAAAGCTCTTAGTGATGAGGTGTGCCACATAGGTGGATTTCCTGACTGTTGTGGCAATGTGGTTATCAAAGGTGAGACCACTGTCCACCTGTGTCTCTAAGTCTCTTATCACACTTTAGGTGTTTAGTGTACTACCACCTATGTGGTACTTCACGGGTACATGTCCCTTCCCAAAGGGGATAACTATACATTTCTTGGCATTGAGCTTGAGGCCATGGCTCAGGCACCAAGCATCTCTTTCTGTAAGGCCTGTAAAATATCCACATCATGTGTGGACTCAATATTGGCTCCCAGTTTGCAGTCATCTGCAACCTTTGTTAGCCAGAGTCCCTTAATGTTGACCTGTACTTCAGAGCAGTAGATGCCAAACAAGACCGGTCCCAGGACTGAGCCCTGAGGTACTCCAACTGTCTCTTGACTGGTGCTGGATTTGGAGTCAACTACTTTTACAATATGGGTTCTGTCAGTATAGCAGTTTGACAACCCATTGGGTGCCATAGGGAGTAATGGCCAGCTTGGTACGTTCATCTATGATTACACACTGGGGGATAGTGTCGAAGGCCTTGGTGAGGTCTGGATAGATTGTGTGAACCTCCTTACCCTCGTCCACAACTCTGGAGACTGATTGAAAGATGTCAATCAGGTTCAGGAGACATGATAAGCCCTTCACAAACCTAACCTGGGTGGGGTCCAGTGTGTGCAGGTTGCCAATGTCTATGTTTATAAGTTCTGTGATAATACATTCCATGGCCTTGCAGATCAGGCATGTCATACTGCTGGGGCTGTAGTTCCCAGGATCCAAGGTGGATCCCCCCTTGTGGAATGGGATAAATGTAGCTGTGCGCCATGCAGTGGGCACAAAGCCTGAGGTGTGGCTATGATTAGACATGGCACATAGGTGAGGTGCCGGTTCATTTTGTAGTTCATGTACACAGCCCGGGATGTTGTCTGGTCCCATGGGTGCTGTTTTCTTAGCTCTGGAGATTTTGGTTTTTACCTGTATGGCCATTATTACCAGAATCTGTCAATCTTTCAGTGTTGAGATGGGCCCTTTAGGGGCTGGGCGGGGGGGGTACATTTGGCACTGAATTGATCTGCCAGGATATTAGCAATATCCTTGGAAGCAGTATATTTAATGCCATCCTGTTGTAGCTCAGAGCAGATCTGAGCATTGCCATTTAGATTCCTGAAATTGCTATGGAATGGCTTGCAGTTGTCTTTGGCGGGTCTATATCATACGAAAGAAAAGGAAAAACCGCAAACGGTCATACTCTCAAAAGTAGTGGACCTCGAAGTGCTTATTCTGAAATTGCGGTACAGTGAAGAATGGAATATTTGCCCTTTCCTCACTGTAGTTGGAATGTTTATTTAACACGGGGTGTGGGGGGTGCAGCCCCCACAATAGCAAGTTCGAGGTCTGGTACTGTCGAGGTTGTGAGCATGCGTGGTTTTCCTATTCACTCATATGATATAGACCCATCTTTGGCATCTTTGGCCATATTATGTTTGTAAATAGCTTTGGAGGATTTTATGAGGGATCTGAGCTTCTTACTGAGGCTGGTAAGGGGGTATTTTGCATCCTGGAAATTCCCTTGTTTCTGCACTAGTTTTTCCTTTTGTTGTACAGTTTGTTTATGGCAGGGGGCCACCATATTGGCTTCCTTTTCTTGGTGGGGAGCATCTTGGTTCTATTTGGGATGGCACAATTCATGCATGAGTGCATGTGCTCGTATAGTGCCTTAGTGTAGGATTCAGCAGTCACCCTTTCAGTTGCCAATTGCATGGGTGTCGTGACGTTAGTCACATCTGACATGTGTAGCATGATGGCTTCGGAGATGTGTGTTACGGAGGTTTCCTTACTAGGGTGTGGGGAAGGGATGTGGATGTTAAGGGTGATTAGCTTATGGGGAGACCTGACCACCGATGGGGTGACCATAGGTGTAAAGCATTGATTTCCCATGTTGGTAATGACTAGGTTTAGGATATTGGAGCCCCTGGTGGGACTATGGGTTACTTGATCCAGGATATTGGGAATTATGACTTCCAAGAACCATTGGGCACACGTGTTGGTAAACAAGTAGTTTTCCCAGTTAATGGCAGGGTAGTGTAAGTCACCCAGTATTAAGGTGTTTGGTTGTACCATAATATTTCCCAGTATGTTTAGAAAGGTATAGTGGAAATGGGCATGGAGGGGGGTTTGTATCAAGCTCTACAATTTGGATTGCAGTCTTACCTAGTGTTAGTTGCACCGGGAGTATTTCAGATGCATTCTGTTGGGCAAGTAGCCTGGTGGTGTGAGTATCCTTGGTGAATATGGAGACTCCTCCACCTTTAGTGTTTTTGTCCTGGTTTGGTGGCCGACAGGTGTGGTAAGAGTTATACCAGGTATTGCAGGGGTGCTCTCTGGGGCCTTGGATCAGGTCTCTGTTACTGCACAGATATTGATGTTCTCCATCTTTAGGATTGCCTAGTGACTCTGAATGGCCACAAAAGCATCGATCCCCCCTACACACACACACACACACACACACACACACACACACACACACACACACACACACACACACACACACACACACACAGAGTTTCACAGTTGCCATGTCTGGAATTAGAACTCCTACCTAACTAGTACATCACACTACAGCATTATGCAGTTATAGCACACGTCACAGAGCTTACTGGGCTACTCCTTTCCCAGAGGTGTATTTCAAAGTGAATGACATCAGCAGCCCTGCCAAAGTAGGGCAATGGAAATTGTAGTGAGTGTGAATGGCCTCAAAAGCATCGATCCCTACACAGACAAACACACAACGTTCTACAGTTGCCATGTCTGGAAACAGAACTCCTACCTAACTAGTATATCACACTATAGCATTACAGAGTTATAGCACATGCCACAGAGGTCATAGGGCTACTCCTTCACCAAAGGTGTATTTCAAGGTCAATTACATCTGCAGGCTGTCAATGGGGAGTGCAATGTGTGTGCATGGGCCATAAACCATTCATCTGGAAGCAGACACATAACACTCAGGCAGACACAGGTTTATATTTCACAGGGACATGTATACAACTGCTAGATGAATACTGACTTGTACAGTCATGTTTCACAGTTATCACAAGCACCACTGACACTATAGTGTGGATATCAGAGGCAAATGTCTACAGTGATTGACATTTGCACATCATGTGGTTTTAGCCAATTGGATGTGTGCTGGGTGGGACAGGCCTCATGACGAGAAGCTCTTTGTCACTGTCTGTCACTCTCTTCCACACATCTATGTATGTGTAATTGTGGCCTATTATAGTGTGTTGCCCTTGGATATATGTGTGTATTCCTATCCAATGTGTGTACAATGCACGACTGGTGTGCAATATGAAGTGTGTGCACAAACATCTGTGACTGTCAGATATTTATAGTCCACTGTTGTTGCCAGACATGGGCTTCATTTCTGTAAGTGTGGGAGCATGCCCAGTATGACCTTCTGTATTGAATGTGTGAATCCATTCCAGGTAGGTTGTACTCCAGTGCAGGCTTTTGTGTTCTACACCTACAGCTAGAAACCTGTTTTTGCGGGATATCTGTAGATCGGTTGACAATATGGGGTCAAAATGGGCAAAGGATAGTGGGTTACTGTAGGTAATTGTGTCTGTGCTGCTTCTGCTACATGGTTTTGGTGTTAGCAGAGATTTTTAGACATATGTACTGTTTTACACTGTGATGTTTTATGTCATCAACTACTGTCAGATATACATATTTGCTTGCAGTAATTTCCTGGGGAACACAGGGTGAATGCAGCTGTGTCCAGTATTGTGGTCTGCAGCCTACATATTCTTGCACAATCATGCCATTCTGGAGGGGAAGCTGCAGATACTTGCTGATGGGTCTGTGTAAATGGTTCAGCACCTTGGTACAGTGGTGGCTGAGGATCCCATGCTTGTACATCCATCAACGTGACAGTATGGCCATATCCTGCTGTGGCCATACTTCACAGCTGTACAGATTCACACAGGTTACCCAGAGGCAGGGGTCATATTTCTGGACATTACCCTTTCACATTGTGGTTTACAAGCAGATTTGTGGCCAGCTATTCCTGTGTTTGCAGGCAGGGATAGTATGGCACACGGCTGAGTTTCAGACTTCACACACTCCATGGCGTATGTGCTCCTACCCCCCCTCTATTATTCTATCCTCTTCCAAACATTATGCAAACATTATCTGATAAGTTCCCTATAGTTACCACTTCATCCCAGCAGTAATTTGGTGTTGGTCCACAGTTCACGCAGTAGGACATGGTGAACATGTTACTGGGATTTGTCGACATGGCCTTGCATTTGGGTTCTGTGGACTGTGTTATGTTGTTATTTGGGAATCTATGACATAACATAACATGGCAGTATGAGTGAGACAAGGCCTTTGGCAGAGGACTGTAGGGCATTTGGTAGTGATGCAGGCCAGCTGTAGCAGGCCGTTGCTTTCTGTCACTCCTACAGTCCCAGACTACAAGCCACTATATTCCACTAATTTGACAGGGTAGATGTGCAAGGTGTTAATGTCAATAGTTTCTGTCATTATTGACCCAGTGGTGTGGATCCTGGCAGGGTGCTGCTTACAGCTAGGGACACACCTGCATGGGACACATCTTCAGCATGCTGCATTCTGTGGCTATTTCCATACAGAGGTGGGGGTCATATATTACTTCATTCCCAACAGCAGAGATAAGACCTGGAGGTACCTGTGGGTGATGCTGGGGTGAGCTGGGTGCATATGTGCTATGGACGCTACTTGCATCTGACTCATGGATATACATGAGGCATTCCACTTATGCTGGCTTGTGTAGGGATATCAGCAGTTTTTCAATACTTCATACCTGTGACCTTTGTAGTCTGCCAGTGTTTGGCCAGATGACATTGGTATTCCATACTACAAACCCAACTAATGTGCTGCTAACCTGTATGTACACTTCCAAAGGTGTGTCCATTTGACAGTAATGTGTTATACACTGTCTGTCTGGGGTACTTCCACCCCTGTACTGTTCATATGTCTGGGCCCACATTCATGCCATGTCCATCTTTCAGATGGTGACAAATATTGCATCTAAACAATTACTATGCCTTACTGCTGTAATGTGTTTTGCTGGGATGCATTGTGTTTGGCACTGCAGTTGGGAGAACTTGGCCCTGTCATCGGCAGTACTGGCCAGTGGCCACCAGGACAAACCTCACCATGCCTACATGCTGACCACTCTCACACAATATACAACACACACCAACCTAACACACGCAGCCCTGCATATTGTACACATGCTACAATCTATCCTGCTACTTTGGCCGGCTCAGGTAATCTATGCTCCACTGTTATTATACCTACACATGCATGTTACTACATTTCTACATAGGATTGTGTGGGGGGCACACCTAACAACTGTACACATTTGTTATGGCTGTACTGGTATTTCAGGTACTCCATTTCATTCTGTATGCTGACCTATCATGCAGACTAGAGGCATATCAGCGTACTACAGTTCTTAGGTTTTATTGACTTACATTTCAGTTTCAGACTTCTTACCCTTCAGAACTAACATCCCACTGCCTGACCTGTTGTAGTCTGTATGTGTAGGTTTGGAGGGGGCTGTTCTCCATAGCCATCAATCAGAGGCCTTAGCACAGCCGTTCTCTGTGTTTGTCTATGCCTGTCCTGCTGGCTGAGACTGTTGTTGGGTATGTGAGCCACCCTGACTGGCATGTGTGTGTCCTGTGGACACACATTTGGCCCACCACATTTCCTGCAGTGGTTTTTTTCACCTTGTCTAGTACTGGTTACTATGCCGACACCATAATTCGTTACTGAGTTCATACCACCACTATAGGTGTCTGCTGTCTGCTGGCATCCCATTGAGCCACCCGATTCTCTTACATGCTCACATCCATACCATAGATACAAGTAACAAAACATACTACTCCATTCAGCAATTGACACGGAGAGTGATTTACTTGTGGTTGTGTCAGTATTGAGGATGGTGCTGGAGGGCTGACTATGTCGGATGCATACAGTACATTCCCTATACATGGTTAAGCACAGGTAGTGTCATGTTTGGAATCCCTTTTACTGTATGTGCAAGTCAGAGAGAGGTGTCATTCCCTGGATTCCTACCATGTAAGTGTATGTGCTATGCATTGCCTCTTTGCCAAGGCTTGGGCATACTGGGCAGGCCTCCTTCTGCCTACTGGGGCAGGCTCAGGTTGTTCCTCCTTCGAGTCACTCTGTGCCTGTCCAGGCCTTGGCAATGATGGGGGGCTGTGCGGCCCTGCCCCATGCTGTTCCTGCTGCAGCTGTTTCCGCAGGATCATAGTGTGTAGCATGGCACATAAGATGACAATTTGGGTACATGTAGCTGGTGAGTACTGCAAGGCTTCACCAGATATGTCCATGCACTGGAATAGCAACTTGAGCATCCCAGACACATGCTCTATTATGATTCTGGTCTGTACGTGTGCCTCATTATGGAGTTCTTATTCGGGTGTGTGTGCATTTCTGATGGGTGTCATCAGCCACGGTTTCAGTCCATAACCAGCATCCCCCACTAGGTGGCCGTAAGGGATGTCCCCACTGGCAAGTCTCTGGTACAGCTGTGTCATATGCCAGATGCGGGAGTTGTGATATCTTCCAGGGCAGCCAGCACACACATTCATTATAATGCCCTGGGCATCACACATGACCTGGCAGTTGATGGAGGGGAAGCCCTTGTGGTTGATGTGGACCGTACTCCACTCGCCGGGTGATGCTTTGATGTGTATGTGCGTGCAGTCTATAACACCCACTACCTCAGGGTATTCTGCTATTTGGTGGAAGAGACGCATATTTCTGGTCAACGCCTCATGGCTGCTGTAGAAATATACATGCTCACCGGCATTTGCTGACATGGCATCCAGGAACTGGTGGAGTA
Organism: Protopterus annectens; assembly: GCF_019279795.1. Classification (NCBI taxonomy): domain Eukaryota; kingdom Metazoa; phylum Chordata; order Ceratodontiformes; family Protopteridae; genus Protopterus; species Protopterus annectens. The sequence continues at coordinate 1,587,798,628 of NC_056739.1, read as the reverse complement.
CCCTGGATGCTGATGCCTGTGACATCCCCAAGATATACCCAGTTGGCCTTTGGAAGGTACCTGTGGCTAGTATTCTTAGGCCTGCAAATACCTTGGTATCCACTGAGATGGGTTCTCCTCTGTTGGTTCTGTGTGTGAGGCGTGGCCAGCACAGATCAACAATTTGCTGTAGGAGGTCCCTGTCCACCCTATAGTGCTCCACTATCTCCAGCTCATGTAGCCCCTGGTAGGTTACCCTTGGTCTGTACACTCTTCTCCTTCTCCTCACTGTGGGTTGGTCTTCAGCATTTTCATCCTTACCACCCTCAGTCTTTTCCACATGTTGATTTATGAGAGCTAACGCAGCCCCTATCATTTTGTTGCTTTTGTTTGGTACAATTTCCCTGCTTGTGTACACCGGTGGTGTAGAGTTTGTGAGAGAAACCAGAGGGAAAGGTGTTTGCATAGTTTATAGTAGTGTGCTAGACTGGGCTGGGCTGCTGCTGTGAAATTGGCTGATTCTGATACATTTCACCTGCCAGCTATGCTAGTTCTCCTTGATTACCTTCCTACTGCTGTTTTTCCTTCCCATTGTCTTCCTGTTTAAGCCCGGGGCGTGCTGCAGAAACCCAGGGATCAGATGTGCACAGAGCTGCTATTTCCTAGTTTCCTTTTTTTTTTTTTTTTTTTTTTTGTTTAAAACAGGATGCGCGGTGCACACATCCGCTTAGGCAATATAAAGAGTGCTTGTCAGCTTCAGACACACACCCTTGCTTAGCTCTGCTAAGCTAATGGCAAACCTGAGCCACAGGGCTCCAGTAAGCTTACAGTATGCCTGACACACCCCTCTATGATGTCAGCTGGTTCTTAGGCTTGCTCCATGGTCTTCCTGCACTTACACGGTTGGGTGCAGGCTAGCCATGAGGGGGAATCTGGGATTCAGTATGATTCCCCTCATTTGCATAGGATTGCCTGCTAATGCCTAGTTACAAGTCTGACACTGAGCCTTCCCCCTTAGCAACCACTATTTATTGGCGTTGTTGTCTTCTGCCTGCCATTGACTTTAATGGCAAAATTTTGCAGGGATAGCTTTTTTCAGGGGTTTTTCTGTTATTTTCCAGCCGATCGTGTTTGCGTGCCACTGCCCTACACTTAAACGGACGAAATCGGCCAAAAAAAAAAAAAGTTCTTTTTTTTATTTTTTTAACTTTTTTTCTTTGCCTCAGAAAAGATTTTCTTTGGTGGGCAACGGCATGCTTCCTCAACAAGGGACTGCCTTTCTCCCCACCTCCCCCCCACCCAGACCCTCACCACAGACACATAAGACTATGCTTGGGGTGCACACCTGGACGACAGGTGTACACGGGGCCAGTGGAGACCACAACAAATCCCTCTGCACATCAGTCAAAAAGAGATGATGGCTGTGCAGCACGCCTTGATAGCTTTCAGGCCCTTTCTCTCTCTAGGGGCTCTCCTGATCAAAACAGACAACACCACTATGATGTGGTACATCAACAAGCAGGGAGGGACTCAATCCTACCCTCTATGCAGGCTGACCATGACCCTTTGGCACACAGCCTCTGCCATGCAACTACACCTGTTAGCACAATTCCTACCAGGCTCTCTCAACTCTCTGGCAGACCAAATAAGCAGAAGTCTTCTGGACCCACACGAGTGACAACTCAACAGAAGTACCTTCACCCTAATAACTCAGAAATGGGGAACCCTGAAGTTCGACCTCTTTGCCTCCCGCACCAACCATCTGCTCAGCAAATTCTACACCAGGGAGCATCACTGCATGGCTTGGAAAGTGGATGCCCTGTCCTTCCCCTGGGTCAATCTATTGGTCTGTGCCTTTCCTCCCCTACCTTTCATCCCCAGGGTACTGCTCAAAATAAGGGAGGAAAAAACAAGGACCATTCTTATAGCTCCAGACTGGCCCCAGCAACACTGGTACCCCTTGCTGCGCAGCCTGTCCCCGCTGCCTCCATCGCATCATCCTCAGATTCCAAACCTCCTGACCCAGGGGGAAGGGGAATTCATGCATCCTCAATTGCAGACACTCAGTTTGGCAGCTTGGCTTATTCCCCTAACCCTGAACCAATCTGCCAATCTCAGTAAACAGGTTCTGGATGTTATTTGTGTAGCCAGATGCCCTAGCACCAGAAAGTCTTATGCTAATAAATGGAAGCGGTTCTCCACCTGGATCCAGGCTAAGGGAGCCAATATGGCACAGCCCTCCCTCCCTTTCATTCTGAAATACTTAGCTGACCTACACAGTGGCCTCTCTTTCTCCTCTGTAAAAATTAATGCCTATTTCTACTCACTTTCATACTGAGCAGCCCCTTTTCTCACATCCTTTGATCAAACAGTTCCCAAGAAGGTCTAGCAACTTGAGGCCACCCAGAAGGGCACCAACACCAGCTTGGGACCTTAACTTTGTATTGAAAAAGCTCACCTTGCCCCCTTTCAAACCAGCTTCTTCTGCAGAGCTAAGATTTCTCTCCTGGAAGACAGCATTCCTTCTGGCCATCACTACAGCCAGAAGAGTCTCTGAGCTGCAAGCACTCATGACTGTGGAACCTTTCATCATCTTCCATGCAGACAGGGTATCCCTCAGAAATAACCCATCCTTCATGCCCAAGGTGGTCTTCAGTGTGGCTCTCAACTAATCCATTCATTTGCCCACCTTTTTTCCTAATCCCCAGAACAAGGGGGAAAGGATTCTATCTAGACAGGACTAAATCCTTCAGAAAGTCTGATCAATTGCTGGATAGCTTTTCTACAGGGGCAGAAGGCAAAGCCATCTCCAAACAAACCATTTCCAAATGGATAGCACACTGCATCCATTTCTGCTACAAACAGTATGGAAAGCCTCCCACCAAGGGGGTCAGGACACACTCCACCAGAGCAGCCTCCATCTCTGCAGCTTTCCTCAGAGGAGACCCCACCAGGGACATCTGTTCACACTTTTACCAAGCATTACCACCTGCCTCTCTTCTCCAAATCCAGGGCAGGGTTTGCCATTGCAGTCTTGCAGGACATCCTAGCCAGCCCCTAGTTTCCTTGACTGCCTCCACCCATTTCCTCAGCTTTGGGAATCAACCCAAATGTGATGACTGCATCAGTGAAACACGAACAACATAGTACAGTTGTGTACACTTACCATAAATGTAGATGTTCGAGTGTATTCACTGTTGCACTTCTGGTTTCCCTCACTCCATCCCCCTTTCTTCTCTTTTTCCTTTTATTACCATTCTTTCTTTTTGTTCTCCTTTCCTTACAAGGGACATATTTGTATTTATTTTCCACTGGTGGGGTTCTTCCACCAGAGCCTGGCATCCTACTTGCGGGCTCCTGACAGATTAGGGCAAGAAAAACTGATATAATGGTGTTGGCTGCCTTACTTTATACTACTGACGACCTGACGTCAGTCCACAAGCAACAGCAACTGATGCAGAAATACTAAGTCTCTGGTATTTGGGCCGGCTGAGGGCTACCCTGGCAGGGATAACCCAAATATGATGACTGCAACAGTGAATACACTCAAACATCTACATTTATGGTAAGTGTACACAACAATACTTTTTAAAGCTTTAGATAGTTTCTTATGTATAATATAATTCCATACAATCTAATATAATCATACTTTACAGTAATTCTTTTAGAAAGCAGATTATCCCACCATCAGTTTTATAGCACAGCGGTATAGTGAGCAAGAATACTTTATACTGGTGCCAGTAAGCCCAATATAGCCTTTATGAGGTAAAAATAAAGAATGAAAATAAGGGCATTTTACAGCATGATTTGTTTGTTTTTTGCTTTAAACTTTTTAGTGTATGGCTGTATTGTGCACTTAACTCATTACAGCCGAGTGACGTCTCCAGCCGTTTCTGCAGTTACTGTCTACTGTGCCTCTAGACGTCAAATATTGCCTGTTCATATTTGCATTAATAATTCCAAAACCATGCTACATACAAGGTATCAGAATATTTTATCTTGAAGCATACATGATGGCAAACACAACTGTATTGCTATATGGCCTCTGTCAATGACTGTTTGTTAGAACTCTAAGGTAATAACTTCATTTTTAAAGGCTGAAGCCACACCCACTGGAAGTTAAAGGTACACACTCCAAAGGGCTGTACTGGAGGGAATGAGTTAAATAGCCACTATCTGGAGTTAACTGCTTTATTTATTTATTTACATTTGTTGACCGGGAGTGTCCGACTGGACATAGGTCCATTTTCAGTGGAAGCCCGGGGAGAAAAGCTCCACAGTTAAAATATACAGACAATAGTTACATTGGATTTACATAGCAATTAACAATTTGATCAACCTAGCAATTAACAATTACAAACATAGTTACAGATGAAGAACATAGTACATCAGTAGACAACAAGAATATTTTTCATCTGTGAAGTACATAACAGACTTAACAATTGTTACAATAAGAAGTTCCTGCTGTATAATAAGTAGTTAGGGTTATGAGTTTTAATTTTTCTCAATGTAGCCAAATAAATTAGATAATACATCACTGATAGCAATACCCTACAGTCAAGTGCTGTGTCTTGTGCAGCAATTATAGAGAAAAAAGAAAGCTGTAAGGAGAATGAAGTCTGGAGGGAAAGTCTGATGTAATATGGAAGTGGGGTGAGTGGAACAGAACTACGACTTCAGAGCTAGCTCTGGGAGTAGGTTGTCGTAGGTTTCAGATATAAGTGAGTAACGCTTTAGAAAAATGCTGCAATAAATGTTTTCTAATGGTTAATTTAGAGGAAGACACAGAAGCATGGGTCATCTATGATGTTATGGAATGGTGCACACAAAAAAGAAAACAGGATGATTAAAAATGGTATGGGAGGAATGAGGCTATAGAAGGCAAGAAGGAAGTGCATGGTGGTTTGGAAGAAATAACCTGCAGGAAGCTGTGCATGGGTAAGAGTGGTTCATAAAAGTAAATAATTGTGTGACCGTGGTAAATGGAAATTTATAGCAAGAAACTATGGTGACAGAAAAGAGTGCAATGTACTTGCAAAATGAGATTGATGAGGATTATGTTGTAAGGGTAGTAGGGATTTTTAATGGAACATAAATTTGGTTAGAAGGCTGAGGCTGCAACTTGGAAATATGGGACAAGGATTAATGTTGTTTGTGAGAAAAGTGTAATAAGAGATAATGCTAAAGTTGAGATGATTATAAAAGGATATTCTGTTACAAATGGGTTAGATAAGATAAACAAAGACAATTTTTTTGTTTTTTTTTTTTCCTACTGCATGCCAACAATCAGTTCTACTATGTTAGTCAGCCCCTTTGTTTCCCCATGGGGGGTAGGCAAGAAATGTCTGTGAGAGGCTGTGATCCAGACAGCCACCAGGATTTTTGTCAGTATGGACCAAGCCCCTTCCCTAGTGGCTAATGTGTGTGCTCACATGGGCAAGGGCGTGTGTCTAGATGTGCTGGTTGCTACTCTGTGCAATACCATGCAACGATAAATTTGACAGATACAAGTACTTTCGGATTCAGTTCTGTCCTTCAATCACAACTGTAGCACCTTTAACTGTGCTACAACACTATGACTGTTTTATTAGTTGTTTCAAACTTATTATTAAATTATTCATGTAATTATAATAATATCAATTTTTAGTGCTAAATACAATCTACTTCATTCAGTTATTCATATTAAATACTATAAACCAGGAGCTATTTGTCCAAACTTTACTATTTAATTATTTATAGGTTCATAGGTAAGTACTAGACTATCGGCCCAAGGGCCTACATAAGCCCAGCCAACAAGGTTCCCTGGCTTATGCCACCCAAGCAAGTTATTTTCCTGTACCACTGTTGAGCAGAGACACAAAAGTGATCCCCGGGGTGTATTTCCTATTTCCCCATCCACTCATCAAGATTTTTCTTGAAGAGTGCTAATGAAGAACTTTGCTTGACATAGATGGGTAGCTTGTACCAGAGTATGGGAAGTCTCTGGGACAGGAAGCTATCCTGTATATCTATCCTGTATATCCTCTCTATATTTTAAGATATTACAGCTATAATGGTAGCTTTAGTGCTAAATTCAAATGTATTCCATTGATTTATCTTTTTATATTAAATAATATTGAACAACAAGCTATTTTATAGCCCCTTTTCTCTTGTACAACAACAGATAAGAGTTACCAGGAGGTAGATTATCCCAAATCCAGTGCATCAACACACTCAGCAATACAAATAAAAATGCACTACACACCGATTCTACTCACACGATGCTGAACAAAAGCAGTGGGACAGGAAGTTGTCTTTAAGGAGAAGGATAGTCAATATTTCATGGGCCCTCAAGGACCTTAATCCAGACAGATATGATTATGACATGATGGTGGTCTGTGTAGGGGTAAACAAGCTGGCACACAAACCCCTGAAGGATCTGTAGAGAGACATGTCAGAGCAGCTCTCTGTACATGTCACAAGTGCAAGAAAGACCTTGGTATTGAGGTGATTCCTTCCTTGACCAAGAATGATGCTGAAGTACAAAAATGCTTGATTTTAACAATTGACTAAATTGCTGGTGTCGTGCTAATGGGATCTAGTATGTGTCAGGCTGGGCTGGGATGCTTCACAATTGAAACTGCTTTGACAAGAATGGATTGCACCTCTCATTCCAAGGCTTCCATATATTGGTGAAAGCCCTTGTTGTTCCCATAGTGCCTTTTTAGACAATGTCCAGCTAATGGACTTACCAACCTAATAGTAAATCAAGTCAATCACAACATTATGTCAAAGGTGGATCTGCTCAGTGCTAGGAGTCTGAACAACAAGTCATCTAACCTTGAGGCACTACTGCATTTAGAGCTCATTTATGTGTGTATTGTTACTGAAACTTGGATTAAATTCTGAGAAAGCACTCCCTCTATACCTTGAGTTTGTGCATACCATGCCTTTAGACCCAATGGAAGATGTGGTGCTGTATCGATAGTTGTTAGAGACCACATTACCTCAAGACAGATTCCAGATCTACAAACAGAATGTATTGAGATCCAAATCACACTAAATGTGATCAATTACCAGAGTATATCTTGTTACAAGATCCCATGTTTGCCTCCTGAAAACCATATTATAGTTCTAATTGTGCTGGATGAATTTACTATGAACAAAAACTTCATCATCCTGGAAGACTATAATTACCCAACAATTAACTGGGAAACCTATACCTGAAATGTAGTATACACCCAAAACATCCTACATTTCATAAGCCAGAATTCCCTGGACCAGATTACCAAAGAAACTCTTAGAGGACAAAATAATCTTGACCCTGTCTTTACAAACATAGCATCCACATGTACTATAATCATGGTATTCCTTTCCCTGGTTAAGATGTATCACAAACTTTCTCCATCAAAATCTCTAACTCTTCAGATGCAAACATCACTGAATTCAAGGACCTCAAATGTACAAATCTTCTGAAATTCTATGATGAAGTCTCCAAATTCAAGTATAGCTGTACCACCCACGATGCTGATGTGGCAAATGGTTATACAAACAAATTGTATTCTTGTCTGGATAAATGTATTAACTCAGCTGTTCCAACTAGATCAAGACAAAATGTGAAATTTAAGAACAATTTAGAATGGTGGTCCACAAGCATAAATAAACTGTATCGTAAAGAAAAATACTTCTTAAACTGTACAGTAAAACTAAAGCTTTTCAAATCAGTAATGACAGCAATAAGGTATCAAAGAAATTACAAAAAGCAATCAGAAAAACAAAGCCATCACATGAACTTAGACTGGCATTGGAAACTAAAGGCAACTACAAATCCTTCTTTAGTTACATCAGGAAGATAAAGAATATCAGTCAATATTGCTCATAGCTTATTCAAAACAGAAATGTGCAAATATAGTGAATATTTCTAACATAATAGCAAATAGATTTAGTGCAAATTTTATCCCAGTGACAACTATAGAAACCCCACATATCCCTTATGGTCTCTGACACCCAATTATCAACAAAGCACATTTACTAAAAGTACTTTTATGAAAAAAAATCCTCCAGGAGGATATGATAAAAAACCCAGTTGTGTAACAAACAGCGCTAAACAAGCACTTGCATACCCACTGTTTCAGCCTAAGCTTAGCAACTGGTTTTGTCCCCCTGGTATAATACACAGCTGTTCTGATGCTACCATTGACCCTAGAAATTACAAACCCATCAGTCTGGTAAGTCTCATATGCAAAGCCATGGCACATGTCATAAGGGACCTGATTACTGCTGACATCAAAAATCTTATCAGACTTGAACCTCAACAATTTGGCTTTGTCAAGGGTGGATTCTGTCTGAATCTGGTAAACTTTGAAAGGGTAATGCAAGTCTTGGACATGAGACACGCCATCCATACAGCAGTGTCTCTTGACCTTGTTCAGGCACTTGACATTTTACCTCATATAAATACAGTCCAAACTGACCCCTGTGTAGGCAGATGGATAGTACATTGGTTGAATGATAGTACCCACACAGTGAGAGCTGCAGTCCATGTGCTTCTTCAGAGAGCATGAAGACGATCAGTGGAATTCCCCAGTGATCTATCCTGGAAATGTCTGCTACTTGTCATCTACTTCTCTGATCTATAGATCAAAATGAGGATCTTTGGTTAACCAAGTTTTTGGATGATCGTAAACTGGGCATCATTTTGAAATCCCCCTCTGACACATATCCACTCCAACTTAAGCTTATATTTGTTAATAGCAGATGTACTAAAATGGACTCAAACTAAATGCCAAAAAGTGAATATTCTTACATTTGGTAAACAATCCCTTTCTCCAGGGTATGGTATAAACAACACCCCACTTCAAAATAAGAATGTTTCCTCTTATTTGACCATCATGATGCAACAGTGGTTAAAAAGTCCTTTTACCTCGCACAACTCATTGTTAAAGGTGCATCTTCCAGATCAAAAGAAATCCTTACGCCTTTGTATTCCACACACTGATTAGGTCTGTCATAGATTACAATGTCCCCCTTTGGGATGTATCTCACTAGATACATCAAGCAACTCTAAAGACCACAAAGGATATTAACTAAAAAGTTCAGGGGCTTAAGGAACATCAGCTACTATGATACACTGGAAGCTCCATCTCTGTAATCAGTATCCTATAGATGCCCTAGGGGGTGATATGTGCCTTGTTTATTGGTCCATAAGGGATCCAGTTGTACAAAATATTTTAGTTCTTCAGAGATCACAGTCATACAAATACTAGGATCAGAGAACAAAATCTACTTAATAAACAAAGCAAAGTGGCAAGAGAGATTTGTCATGCAGTGGCCAACATACCTCTCAACCTCTTAGTGCAAGAAATCTGAACAAAGCCTAAAATAATGGGGGTCAAAGGCCAAAAATAGGGAACATTTTTAAGTATTGCTCTTAGATACTTAGAAAGTTACTAGAATAACCTGTTTTATGTTGGCATGCAATTTCTGAAGGCTATGAAGTCTAAAACTCAAATGTATGTCATAGGATTGTAGGTAAGTACTAGGCTAGCTGCCCTTAAGGGACATTTTTTTGTGCTCAAATAAACCTATCCCATTTGGTTAGAGACTGGCCTTACCCATCCTATGGTTGATAATTATATGTTACCCCTAGTTAATAACTGGGATCATACCATAGATAATTTGAAGAAACTCATGCATGGGATAAAGCATTTAGGAGCTGCCTTTGTCCATTAGTAGTACAGGGGGCAGTCCTGGGATATATTTTCCATTTCCTATCCATAGATTCAAGTTGCACTTGAATATGGCCAGGTGTGAGCTTTGTTTTATGTGGATGGTGAGTCTATTCCAGAGCAGCAGTATCCTCTGCGAGATATACCCGTCCCTCCAAACCATTCTGTTGATGTTACAGAAGAGGTTTAGATCTCTAGACTGACTGTGTCTGATTACATTTGACTTGCTAATATATTGGGTCAGAGGATGCCTTGTATGCCAGACACAGGTTACTTATCTGTCTGTAGGATATCAAGTATAGTGACAAGGCTTTGAGCCAGTCCATGTAGAGCATGTTGTTTAGGCCTTGTATCCTTTTAATAAGGTATCTCTGTGGCATTCCACTTGTTGCATGTGTCTGGACAGATACATGCCAAAGAGAGCATCATACTCTATGACTGGCCTAATGAAATTTGAGTAAAGAGGGACAATGAGATCACTAGATCTAGACACACTCCCTTTGTTTATTAGTTGTGTAATATAAAATGAGTTTCTTACAACAGTGGGCACGTTAATCAAAAGTTAGATCACTGTCCACATAAGATACCAAATCCCGAATAACCAGATCAACTCTTAGGGGTATATTGTCAGTGTGGTAGTTCCTTGGGGTAGATGACTTTCCAAATGATACAATAATGCATTTAGTTTCAGTCCATGATTTTAGCACCTGTTATTTATTTGGGGACAAACCTTCTTGCAGGATAGCCAAATCATTTGGGAATTCAATGGCTGCTCCTAGCTTGTAGTCATCTGCAGACTTAGTCATATTGGCTTTAAACTTCAGAAAAGTAGATGCCAACAGAAGTCCCAAATCCTGAACAACTGGGTTGATTTTTAGAGGTATATTGTCAGTGTGGTAGTTGAAGTTCCTTGGGGTAGATGACTTCCCAAAGGATACAATAATGCATTTTTTGGCATTTAGTTTCAGTCCATGATTTTGGGACCTGTTATTTATTTGGAACAATCCATCCTGCAAGATATCTAAATCATTTAGGGATTTAGTGACTGTTCCTAACTTGCAGTCATCTGCAGACTCATTCATATTGGCTTTAAACTTCAGAAAAGTAGATGCCAAAAAGTAGAGGTTGTAGTACAGAACCTGGGGGACTCCACTGGTGACTGGTCTCTTTGGGGAGGTAACTTCCCCTATTTTGATTTCCTGCATCCAATCTGTGAGCCAATTGGCAATTCAGTGAGAGACATTCCCAGTCTATTTAGCTTTTCCACTATGCCTGAGTGGGGAATTGTGTCAAATGCTTTGGGTCATGTAAAGGTATGCAGTGTGTACAATATTGCCTCATCCATTGCTTTGATAGCCTTTTAGTCCACCAGGCTTAATAAGCATGACCTGCCCTTGATTAATCCAAATTGAGATGGGACTAATGATTGGATGCTCCTTTTGTCCTGATTGATTAGCTCCATGATAAGTCTTTCCATGTTTCTGCATATGAGGCTGGTCAGACTTATGGTCTGTAATTGCCTGAGTCTGTGGAAGGTCCTCCTTTTTGCAAGATAATGACTGTATCTGTTCTCCATTCACTTGGCATAAAACCTGTATGGAGGCTGAGATTGAACAGTGTTATTTTGGTGTGGCTAAATCATGCTTCATGCTATTTAAGGCATCTGGGGATATTGTCAGGACCCATCAATGCAGTATTTTAAGCTTCTGATAGCACTTTTAGGACTTGGTCTTGTGTGACAGCTGGAGGCAAGCCAATTTCAGATATATGTTAAGAGACAGATGGAGGGGAGAGAAGGGTAAACTTAGAGCTAAATTTATCAGCCAGTAGGTTCACTTAACCTTCAGCCTCAGTGTGGGTGACATCATTCACAGTCAGCTCAGTGCATTGTTGTGTTGTTCTTTTCAGATTATAAACGTAACTAAAAGGCCTTGGAATTGTCTTTGGCTTGAGTAGCTATCTTTAGCTTCAAACATGGCTTTGGTGGATTTTATTAAGCTCCTGATTTTTTTTCAGTGAGAGTGGACTCTAATATTCTGGGAAATAATCTTCTTACTTTTGGTCAAAATTCTTTTCCTTTTATTGTAAAGCTTTTTGATATTATGATTCCACCATGTGGGTTTGTTTCTGGGGGTTTCCCCTGCATTTGTTCCTACAGGGTATAGCTGCATCTAAGCTGGTATAGTGTGTTGATAAGTGTTTCTACATATTTAGTGGATTTTACTGGGTTTAGAGCACCTAGTTTGTCTTAAAGAAATGTCTAAAGGTACCTTGGGTGGAAGGGATCTTTGGTTTCAGTTTTACCCCTTCCATGGAACAAACATCCTCTCTAAATTAAGCAGTGTGATTCACTATCTTCATTCAAAAGGGATCTTTATAATTTGATGGGCATTCATGAATTCATCCCCTGGTATGACTGGGCTGTTCTTCCTTGAAAAGGGAGATAAGTCTTAGGGTGTGTAATGACTAGGTGTTACAGATCTCCTGGCCCACTTGCCTTGTGTTTTTTATGATTCAATGTTTCTAGCTTTCCTCTCTGGGCATTCACATTTTTGCACATGCCTAATAAAGGCTGCTCTTGAATAGGCAACTGTATCTCATTTCCCCATACTCTGCTTTCTGTGTTCTTGTTCCCAGAAGGTGTCTGCACTGCAATGGGCCAAGCCACCTCCTTCCCCCAGGATAGGGGATCTTACATTAGCCACCAGACCTCCCAACCATCCCGAAGTACTCGGTTTTTACTGAGTTTTGGGGTCCAAATGAAGGGGGGTTTTATTTTTTAATTTTCGCTCTGTCGGAGCTGATGTCATCATGTGTACGATGGCGTCAGCTCCATCAGCACTACCAACCAGTCAGAATTGAGCTCAAGGAGCTCACGTCATCATTTCCAGCTGGCTGGGAGCAGGCGAGAAGTGAATTCGAAAGAAAAATGCTGTTTCGGACGTTTTACAAGAGAACTGCTTTGCCGTTTGGCTTTAATTGCACTTTTTGCTGCCATTTCAGACATTTACAAGGGATTTGTGAAGAATTCTGGCTCAGACAGAAACTGCTTTAATGCTGGCTTCTGCAGACAGCTTTGCACTTTGCTGCTGTTTCGGAAATAGGGACAAATGCTGCTTTGCCGTTTGGAAGTTAAGATTAAATCCGAGTTCGGACTTTGCCTTAGGTAAGGTGTGTGTGTGTGTTCTCTTCAAAAGAGTAAGCTTTAGGCCTTCTTCTCATGGCTGATATGTCAGACTCTGCACCATCTCTGATGTTTTGATCTAGACTGTCTGTATTGGAGATACTCTCTTCTGAAGTTTGATTTTGTATCTTACATGCTGTCTGTTCTTTCATTTATAAGCTTACTGTTCTGGGCAGCATTAGGAAGTCCTTTTGAAAGGACTTAACATTTCTCGTATTTTGGAAAACATGACAATTTACTTACTTATGTTCAATATGAGACTGAAAATGACTCATTGGCACCATTCTCAGCCATTCATGCTGAAATATATAAAAAATGCAAACCTTAATATAGTGAAGTATGAAATATAGCTTGACTAAATGTTCAAGCTGTACATCTAAGCAGAGACAGAAATAAGATCAGAAACAAAGTCACAATTGCTTTAGTAAGCTGTTGTCTCTCTCAGCAACTGCTTTAATGGCTAAGTAAAACAGGATTAAGTATATTTCAGGTATTTTTTTAAGCAAGGGTGAAGGAGGAAATGTAATTAGATATGGGTAGACAGTATGGCAGTGCATTCCATAGTTTAGGACTCAGAGTGAAGGATACTTTAAAATCTTTGAGACATTTTATAAAAGTAAAATAGCTGCATCTACTGTAATATCCATTAATACACTTAAAGTGGATATTATTTTTGGATTCCACTCCTTTGTGTTATTTTGCCACTGAGCATGCTCTTATCTAAACACATTTTTGTAAAGTTGGTCTGTGGACGTTTGTGCTTCATTTTGAGTAAAACACTGAACATGAAATTCACAGCACACATACAAGGCAAGCAGTGAGAAATGACAACAGACATTTTGCAGGACTTGTAAATGCAGTCAGATAATTGACTATTATAGCAATAACCCACGCCTGGGTGTGGGTAATGCTGGATTTACCCACGGTTGGCGTGGTTTGGTCGGGCCTCGACCAAACAAAGACAACCGTGGGTAAATCCAGCATTACCCACACCCAGAAGTGGTTATTGTTATACAATGCCATTATTTAAGAAAATAAATAATTACTTTTCTTAAATAATGGCATTGTATAATGCCTCTTTGCTGCCCTTCCGCACCTTTTCTGGTGTTCTGCGGCAGTTCTGATGTACTGCGCATGCCTACGCAGTACATCAGAGCTGTGGGCAAAAGCAACAGAGAACGCAAGTTCTCCGTTGCTTTTTACTGTCTCGCTATGTTAAATGGGTTTAACATAGCGAGACAGCTTTAAAATAAGCAACGGAGATCTCCGTTGCTTATTTTAAAGCTGTCTCGCTATGTTAAACTCATTTAACATAGCGAGACAGGTTTAAAAAAAAGCAACGGAGATCGCAAGATCTCCGTTGCTTTTTACACACTGTCTCGCTATGTTAAAAGAGTTTAACATAGCGAGACAGCTTTAAAAAAAGCAACGGAGATCTCCGTTGCTTTTTTTAAAGCTGTCTCGCTATGTTAAACTCTTTAACATAGCGAGATGTTATACTAACGGAAAAAGTCCGGGCGACCGGACCTTTTTCCGTTAGTATATTGAGGAATTTACCACGGGCACGCTGGTTGGGCTGGCCAATCAGCGTGCACGTTTTGAGGGTAGGCATTGTATAATTTCCTTTATTATATCTGGTGAAATTCTTACAAAAGAATTGAAAGCACAAGTTGAACTTTTGAGTTTTTAGAAGTACAAAATGGTAGAATCCTTCACTGTGTTCTGGAAGCTGACGCTTGTAGTTTTGATTATATGTCGCATTTCAGTTTTTATTTTCACTAATGCTACTTTTTTGAGGTAATCCATGGTATCTGTCATATGTCAATTTCTTCCAGAATTTCTTCTTTTCACTTTGAAATTTGTACTTTGAATTCTGTATTAAATCACAATTAGACTGTGAATTTTGTATTAAATCACAATTAGACTAGGAAATGAAAACTGAATCTATCATTTGTCATGAGGCATTTCTTTAGAAATATTTTGGGGATATTTTATGTAAAATTGTAGCAGATTGAATTTACAGAAGTATGCCACTCTTACTAAATGCAGGCCTCAGCCTTTGACCAAGCTATTTTACTTACATTCTTCACCTGCAACCGTTTTAATTTTGGCTAGGACTTGTTTCAACTAGTCATACCTCTCTTTATGTAATGCACAGTCTCCCATTTTACCTTCTGACAGCTGCTGCTTTGTAATCATAGCACTTTTACTCTGGGAATTTCTGTCTACCTAACAAAATAATAGAGAGAGAGGTCACAGGCAGGAAAAGGAGAGTTTGTTGAATAAAATGTGCGTAAAAGACTGGAAGGTTCAGGAAGCTTGCCATGTCATGTCATAAATAAAGGTTGCTTTCTTTCTTTCACTGACTCCATGAACTGATGTTGAAATTCTTCTGGAATCTACTTCTCTTCATAATGTAGGTGTAGATGAGGAAGGTGTGCTTTCCTATTTTAACAAAGATCAGACCAAGGAAAACTAAATCTGTTGTTCAATGAAAACATTACATTCTCACAAGGAGAAAGAATATGAATCATAGTTAAAAAACTGGAAATTTAGATGATGGTTATTAAGATTGCTATAAGAAATTATATGACCCTTGTTTTGTCTGCAATCGAACATGAAGCAATTGATCTACTAAAACACTTTTATTGCACTAAATAAGTCTGAATGAAAAAAAAAGTTAAACTAGTGAATGTGTATGATATGCCTAAATGTATTATTATGGATAAATAATTGTCACAGAATGAAAATAAAACAGTAACAGTCACAGACTACATTGTTATGGTAAAGCAGTTAACAAGTATCTCTGTGCTTGAAAAATACCTGGGGGGTGAGAAAATGCCCCCAATGTATACACCTGGTGGCTAGAGGTATTTAGGCTCAAACCCTATACCTTTGGTACAGGCTAAAAAGAGCCTAAAGTCCCTAGCCACCACCATTTCTCAGCTTTGGTCAGATTTGTTTTTGTACTAAGAGGTCTCTGAGAGCTATGGTGAGAAGTGAGAACTGAATTCACTAAATTATAGCCATTAAGTTTCAGTCTTCCTGTTGTTTAAACTGCTGATTTAGCATAGTGGCATGTTGCACTGACTGTAGTGTGTCGTGTTCTGGGTTCAAGACTTGCCAGTAACTTGCATGGTGGTAAAACAATATAGCATATTGGTATGTTGTACTGATTGTAGTATATAGTGTTCTGGG
This sequence comes from Protopterus annectens, assembly GCF_019279795.1. NCBI lineage: Eukaryota > Metazoa > Chordata > Ceratodontiformes > Protopteridae > Protopterus > Protopterus annectens. Next base: position 1,587,782,560 of record NC_056739.1, on the reverse strand, counting down.
TTTAAGACTTACCAGTAACTTGCATGGTGGTAAGACATTTTATTCTACCAACTTTCCAAAATTATACAAGCAATGTTTAAAATGTGTCCTTGGTTTTTGACATTTTGCCCCCCCCCCCAAAAAAAAATCTGAAATTGAAAATAAGTGTAAGAAGCTGTGCAAGATGCCTATGGCTTACACTGCTGTCATTCTGTTTATAGTTTGGGTGTGGAATAGACTTTTATGATGGAAATGTTCTGAATTGGGCAGTTTTGTAATTATTGGTTCATGCATTTTCTTTCATTGCCTACAGTACAGCCTACTGGAAAAATGCTCAAACAATAAATTTAAAATGTGCTCTGTCTAACAAGTATGCTGTATTATACAAGGAATATAACTTAATAAAGTCAGGAAGGTGTATCAAAGAAAAGAACACATGTATGTTTCTTGTTTTGTGTGCAATGGGCCAATGATTTGAAAACAGCCCAAAGGTAATCTTTATCCACCACTGGCCAGATGCATTTTCTTTGGATGTGGTGTAGGTTTCAATGCTGTTTCAATGAATGTGAGTTTCAAGGGCAGAGAAGTTTTAATGCCAAGTCTATTTTCGTTGTGAGACAGTATTGCTTTGTTTATAAGATGTCTGTTAGTGTTTGTGCATTGATGCGCTGCAAAATGTAAAAATAAAATCCAAATAATCATTGTAGAAGTAAAGCAGTATGCACACATTAGTGTTTATGGTAAATGGGGCGAAATAGCCAGGTAATGGGACATTGGAATGGCTGCAGGGGGGGACTCTGGTGCCATATTTTGGTTGTCTGTTCTTCAGTTTGTGTTCGAAAGTTGGTATACCACAATTCCATTGGAGCGGGTGGGGTTACGTAATTTTGTATGCAAATTAGATGTTAATCAGCGTACAGATTTGTACCTATTTTTCATGGCCCTTGTCCAGATTTTTGATGTTTCCAGGTTGAGAGGTATGTTCGCCACTCACTTCTTCATTCTTTATCCATCTTCTCCAGCATCTGAGTAGTTAATTGACCTGGGATCATCTGGGTCATTGTCAAGGCTTTATCACACTGTGCTACAGAGCTACAGTAGGCTAACATAATCCTTCTTAGCTTGCTTGAGATGGTAGTGAGGTTAGTGCTTGAGAGGATGTGTAAATGTATGCTAAAAGTAACCAAAAGTGAGTAAGCTAAAGGAAGATTTGTTTTCTAATGTTAGGAGTTTATAGAAACAAATGAGCTAACTGAGGGCATTATTTACAAAAGGCTTGGGGAATATATAACACATTATAAAAACATGGGCATCTGAGTACAGGAGAAAGGTTTTAGCTTTAACTGAATATTAGAGGATTAAAAAAGTACTGGGGCTGGAGTGTCACTGTAAAGAAAGTTATTGAGTGCAAAGTTGCTGATGGTGAATTGAAGATTGCAAAATTGAAGCTGAGTCCTTTTCAGTATACCACACAAATGGTGGCTGGGATACCAAGTACTAAGCAGCGAATGGTTGTAGTGGGTGGTTTATGGAAATACATCAATTAAATTATTTCACAAAAAGCACATGATTATATTAGGAGGTGAACAGGGTATCAGACGCTTTGTTTTTGAGTGCACCAGGAAGCTAAAGGCAAATTCTTGCTTTTACATCTTAAATGGAAAGAGGTATGGGCTGTGTGAGATGGCTAGGAATTAAATAAGCAGGCCTGCTAGGAGAGCCAGTGCTAAAAAGTAAATGTGGATGACTAGTTTATCTAAGAAATGAGGAGAAAAGGCACTACAGGATGGGAGCTTACTGAATCTTGAGGCCTAAGAGAAAAAGGTACATGAGAAATGTCATTGTCATGCAAAATGGAGCCTGACGTGTTCTATGTGTCTGTCTAGCTATTTATTTTTGTATTTTTGTTTCCCATTGTCTTCAATGGGCTACATTTTTGGATACATTTCTGCTGAATCTGGCCTTAGGTGGGGTATGTTTTTATGTGCTAATTGTCTCATGAGTGGATTTGTTCTCTGGTTCTTAAATTGTAATATTTTTTGTAGTGATAGTTGTTTGATGTATTTTAATAAGTTAGATAGGATTCGTTTAGGAATGATTATTTTCATGTTTTTTAGTTTAGAGTAAAACTGCTTTGCCAATAATGTTTTCTGTGTAGCTAGGTATTTTATATTTTATTCTTTTATTTTTATTATTTTTTGCATTCTAATAAAAATGATTATTTTCAGGCTGTTGAGTTAAGAAAACCACATTTTTTTATTAGAGGGAATATGCATACAAATTCTTTGGGTAGAGTGTGTAATGGAAGGTGCAGTGGTATAGTGGTTAGTGTTGTCACCTTACAGCAAGAGATTCTCTGGTTCAGTTCTCAGCTGGGGTGCCTTCTGTGTGGAGTCTGCATGCCCTTCCTGTGTTCATTTGGGTTTTCTCCAGTTGCTCTGGTTTCCTCCCACATTCCAAAGACGTGCAGTAGGTGGACTGGACACTCTTAAATTGGCCCTAGGTATGAGTGTATGCATGTGAGTGTGTGGTGCACCCTGTACCTGCTATGGAAACAATCAGTGCTGAAGGGTGCTCGTTGCCCGATGTGCTGAATGCATGGGAGAAAATCCAGGTCAGTGTGTAATGTTAGATCTGACAGCTGTCATTTTAACTTTCTTGTTTTTAATACTTTTAAGGCCTACATTTTTACATGATGTACCGTTTAACAAGTTTCTGGAAGTTGTTACTTCAGTATTTTATTTGCTAAATTAACTGAATGTGTATTGTACGTGGTTTAACTATGATAAAATGATACAAGTGATGTTTGTCTAATAAAGTTCTGAATCAGTTAAGAGGATGAAACTACTAACATTTTGTTGTTTTAATAAAATAATGTTTTCCATATTTGCCTTTGGTGCTGTGTTTTTATGATTTATTATTGCTGCATTTATATATCATTGGAGTGGTTTGTATTTAGTTATCAATTTTGGTATGCAGAGTTCCACATCAGGAGATCTGTTGGACATACCACTTGTTATGCCTTCATAGCTGTCTTTCAGCAGCACTCCTGATTTGCAAAATAATTTCCTGAGAAAAGCAGGAAATGCTATGGATAGGTGTGAGCTTGCAGATTTTCTCAAAAATCCTTGGGGCCCATTTAGTGGAAATTTTTCTACAAATGTTCCTTCATTAGTGCATGTGGAAACTGTGTTTAAGTACCATTTAGTGAACCTTGCATTAGAACATGTCGAAACAGTGTTTAAGCAACTAGAAAGTAATGTATTTAAACATAAAAGTGTGTTATGGGACAATTTGTTTCTAGAAAAAAAAGTTCAAGTTGCTATCTTGTGGCCAGGGAACTCAGGCTGTCAAGATACCACAATGCCTTAAATGAAAATGCCAATTTGTTCAAACATTTCAATGAACTATTTCATGAGACTGGGAAAAAATAAAATGAAATTACTGATTAGGTGTAACAGATAATTTATGATCAAGAAACACAAGTGCTAAAAATTAACAGCATCACTAGTATGAATAACTTTATTGGTAGACTCAGTAACATTTTCCTTGAAGCTAAATTGCATGAATATAAGTTTAAAGAGAAAGAGTACTAAACTTATAAGTAAACATGACTGTGAGATGAGGAATTCTTGTTTTGTTAATACTCTGCCCAGAAAAGAAGCTGCCCTGTTATTGACTTTCTATGTTTGCGAATTAAATGCAGAAGACGTTTTTGAAGTAGATGATTTTTTAGAAGAATGACCTGCAGAAGAAGCTGCCTCTTTATGAAGGTCATCTTGATTGCCATTCAAAGCAATGAACTAACCTCAATTATGTCTGAATATGAGTACCGTTATTCCCTTGCACAAGGGTGGTGCTTCCACTGACCCAGGGAACTATAGACCTATTAGCCTGACTAGCCTTATCTGCAAGGCCAGGGAGTGAATCCTCATGGACCTTATCAACAAAGGTATAGGTAATCTCCAAACACTTGACCCTACTCAGTTTGGATTTTTTCAAAGGAAGATCATGCCTATTAAACTTGATGGACTTTTTTGAGACAGTCAGTAAGGTCCTGGATGAGGGGAAATTTGTGCATACACCTTTTGGTAACCTTAGTACCATTGTTGGTAGGGCCTTTCTCCCTCCCTTTTGTGGAAATCCTTAAATACCATTGCTGGTATTTCTTCCTCCTTTCATTTACTTTATATATATATATATATATATATATATATATATATATATATATATATAATCTCCTTCTAGCATTTTCTCTTTGGGTGTTTGTTGTGAGTGTTTAGTATGTCTGAAAAGAAAGGAACATCAGGCCTTAAACAATGCCTGAAATGTAGCAGGAAAATGCCAAACAGTGACTCTCATGAGAATTATGTGCATTGTTTGGGAGTGCCTCATCTCTTGGTGCAACCACCATGCTCTGTTTGAAAGGGATTTAGTGCCCATACTCTGAATGAATGCAAAAACAAGTTAATTCTAAAGGGCCTCCTTAAGACACCCTTTTCATAGGCTCTTTCTGCATTAGAAGGTTCTTCCCCTCCAAAGAAAGAAAAAAAGAGACCAAATTCTGTACCTTCTTCACATTCTGGTGATTTGGACAAGTCACCTAAACCAAAGATGCCTAAAGTGTCATCGGAGCTGAAGCCAGTCTCTATGAAACTGACCTTGAGTCAGTCAACTATCTTTATGCCATTGGCGACTGTTTTGGCACAGATAATGTCTATGGCACCATCCATAACTAAGTTACAAATTGTCATACCCACTTTGGTACCGAGTGCCGTCATGGCACCAAACTTACCTTCGGTACCCATGACTATGGCTCCATTCATAGCTGAGCCACCAATACTCACCTTCACACCCACTTCGGTACCGGCACTGAGCCTACCTATGCTACCTATGACTACAATAGATGCTCCATCACTCCCCATCTGCAAACTCAAGACAGTGGTGCCATTGGACACTGCAACATGGACCTGATACTCCCTGTCAGTGGATCCCTTTCTGGGGCAGATGTATAACCCCTTCCTTGAATGGCGAGAGTCCCCATTGGGGATATCCACCAGTAGCCTTTCTGAACTTGATGTGGTGCACCTTGTGGACCAGCTGCTGACAGCCAGGGGGATTCCTACACCTTCCAAGACCCAACCACCTGTTGGAGTTTGGAGTGTTTCTCCATGGATTCCATCCTATTCTCCTCCTTTGACCTCCTTGCAGGTTTCAAAGCTTTCAACTGTGACGCCCCTTTTGGTACCCACATCCTCGGTGCCATTAGTGGACCTCATTGTGGCCTCGGAACAGACCCTTTGGCCTTTGGCTTGTTCAGAGCCAGGTCTTCCTCAGGTCCAGGACTGGGCTACAGGCTGTTTGGTGCTGAGTACGGTTCTGAGTGTGTCTACAGTTCCATCCACATTGCCAGGAGTCCTGTTGGCACCGATCCCTCTTGAAGGCTCCTCTATTGGGAGCTGGCTTGATGGAGTGGGGTGTGATCCTGGTTCCAAGGTTGTCTTTCTCGGTTCTGGGCTCCCATCCCTCTTCGGGCTGGCCTGCTTTCCGGGTTATGGAGAGGGCTCTTGCCTCTAGAAGCAAACTGCTGGTGTCAGAACCCCAGACATCTCCTCCTCCTGAGCTGCAGCTGACACAAGCCACCGTTTTGGGACACTGAGTACGAGAGCCGCAGGAAACTGTACTGCAGGGTCCCCCTTCTTCCGAGTCCTCCTCAGACATTCCCACTGAAGAGATGCCATGGAAGAAGTCATGCAAAAGGAAGCACTTAGACTCCCCTGAGGAGTCTCTTACAGTGGATACAGATTACGATGAAGGGGAAGGATCCCCATGGTCACCCCCTGAAGATGTTCGCTTTGGAGACATCCTTGAAATTTTGAAACAGAGGGGTGACTGGAAGCCCAAAAACCATTCCTCCGAGGAATCCATTTTCCTGCAGGCCTTTCATGGTCATCCATCTACCTCTTGGGTGACCCCACCTGCAGATGAGCTAGTCCAGCTTGTAGTGCACCATGCCTGGAAGAATCCTGACTCTGTTGAGCCAATAACTGATAAACTGATAAACAAAAAAGAGCCAGCACTCAGAGGCAAACAGTGATTTATTCCTTTCCCTTCTTTTCAGACTGGTTTCGGTAACAAACCTTCGTGATAAAGCATTCATAATTCAGGAACAGTTTTTATACATAATTGTATATCCCCAATTATGACATCACTTCCCCCATTTTTCTATTTAAGCCTCCAAATACATATAAATCATTAAGCAAAATAAACATTATAATTATAATATCAAATGTTTTAGCAAAACTTCCATTAATATCATATGGTTGTTTATAAAGTTGCCAATAAAGGTCTTTAATAAAAAGAACCTCATAACTTGTCATTTAGTCCTGGATGAAATAGGGCATCCAACTTAATAATCCATTTTCTTTCCTTTTGGGTTAGTATAGTATGCCAACCTTGCTTTGTTGATCTATTTCCCTTTACCTGGTCAATAATAACAAATATAAAAGAAGCAGTTTTGTGTAACTGACAATGTCTATATAATGCATTGGTCATTTTTTTATGACGTAAATCACTCAGATGCTCTGAAATACGACTCCTTAGTTGCCTGGAGGTCTGCCCTACATAAAAGGCATAACATTGGCAAGTAGCCAAATAGACAACCCAATCAGAGCTGCAATTTCCAAAAAATGAAATGTCAAAAATTTGACCAGTGTTTTTACTACTAAAAGATGAACTTTTAAACATATGTTTACACAAACTGCAATGTCCACAAGGATGTGAACCAACAAGCCTATCTCCCAATTGGCTAAGCTGACGATGGTTCACATAATCTAAACATGTTTTCTTATAATGAGCAAAATAGGATGTAAGTGTTCTTCCCCTTCTAAAAGAAAATTGACATCTATTAGGCAGACATTGATCCAGATCTGTATTAGCCCGAAGAATATTCCAATGTTTATTAACTACATCCTGCAATAAATGTATATTACTGCCAAATGTTGTAACTAACCTCATGGTTCCTGATCCATCCTTTTGAGTTTTAGCTTTATATTCCAATAAGCTGGATCTCTCACAATTGGCCGCCCAATTACTGGCCCTTTGTACTACTGATCTCTTGTATCCCCTGTTAATAAATCTACCCTCAAGATGATCATGCCTAGCATTTTGAAATTCCATGTCTGCAGAACATATTCTCCTAATTCTCATGAACTGTGATTTGGGAATGTTATTGATTGTGCGTGTGGGATGTAAACTGGTTGCATATAATAAATTATTATATTGTGGGTATTTCCTATATACTGACGTTTTGAGCGTACCATCCCCCTGTCTCAAAATATTAACATCTAGGAAATGTATCTCATTACTGTGATAATTAACAGTAAATTCAATCCCCCACCAATTACAATTGAGTTATTCCAGAAATTCTAACAACTAGCCAGCACCCCCACACCAAACCAACCAACATTGTTGAGCCAATCCCATGGAGACTAGATAAAATTCCACCCCCCCCCCCGAGGAGAGGTCACATTAGTCTAAAGGTTCTAAAGGTCTAACAGTAGATGCTATGGTGGTGGCGGCGGCTACAAAGAAAGAGCTCGCTGAAGAGAGACAGACTGTTCATCCACCTAACAGGGAGTCCCGGGTGGTAGAGAGATTAGGGAAGTGAGTCTTTGCTTCATCAACTTTTGCCATACAGTCTTTGAACTATCTGGCACATTTTACTAGGCTTCAAAGAGACTTAATTTCTGAACTCTCTGGAACTCTATCAGGACAGGTGTCTGACGAGGTGAGTGACAAAGTTGCCTTGCAGCTCGCAACCCTGGAATTGATATCAAACTCGTCCATGAGGTTAATATCCCATGCAACCAAAGGGGCCCGAATGTGAGGGGCACTCTAGCCAGGTGTGAGAAGTCCAGTTAGACCCCCTCTGCTGTAGGTGTGTGCTCTTCGATTCCCCAGTGTTCCTTCTCCAGGAATCAGAGGAGTGGAAATTTGTGGCACAAAAAGTATTAGGGTCTTTTTCGTGACACACGTGGTGAGTGACTCTTCTAGAAGATGCCTGCACTGAGACAGAGGGGGCCCGCGTAACCAGGGACCCAGAGAGTCTTTCTCTAGGTAGTCCTATCAGCACTCCTGAAGAGCAGCCCAAATGCTTTCCTCTGGAAGCAGTCAGGGGACGTTTCTCTCTGCCCCATGCTGCCTGGCAATCGATAAGCACTGATTCTTGGGTGCAGAAGATAATAACCAGAGGTTACCACATCCCATTTGATTCTTAGTCAAAGCCACCGAGACGAATTCCTGATGTTCCACCCAGTCAAAGGGAAGAAGCAGCTCTAGAGATAAAAAAAGCTGTGTCAAAAAGGAGTCATCCAGGCAGTCCAACTAGACCAGTGCGGATCTGGATTTTACTCAGGATTGTATTTTGGTGCCAAAAAAGACAGGGGATTGGAGACCGATTTTGGATCTCAGCAATTTAAACAGGTTTGTCACCCAAACAAAATTCCAGATGATCACACTTTAGTCCATTCTCCCTTTTTTGGGGAACAGTGATTGGATGTGCTCATTGGACTGTCAGGATGCGTATTACCACATCAGATTGGACAAGTGCTCCAGAAGGCTGCTTCACTTCCAGCTGGGAGCCACTCACTACCAATTCCATGCTCTGACTTTTGGACTCTCTACAGCCCCCAGAGTGTTCACCAAGTGCATGGCAGTAGTAACAGCTCACTTGAGACTGCAAGATTTCTGGGTGTTTCCATATTTAGATGATTGGCTCCTTACCGCCCCTACCAAGCATCTGGTGGTAACAGCCCTAAAATACACCCTATCTCTGGTGAACCTTCTGGGAATTTCCATAAATTGGGAGAAATCCAACCTGACACTGACCCAATCCATAGAGTTCATAGGAGCAGTATTCAACACCCACTCCTGTTTAGTCTCTCTCCCAGACCACAGATTACAAAGACTAAGGTTTCAACTCCGGGTGATACTCTGTCAAAACAAAGTTTCATCACGAGAGGTCCTCCAGCTCCTAGGTTCTATGGCAGCTTCTATACCAATGGTGCCTCTTGCAAAACATCACATGAGACTCCTTCAATGGCTTCTGTTATCTCAGTGGTACCCAAATCATCATCCTTTGTCCTTTCAGATTTGAATAACAAATCATTGCAAACTAGACCTAATTTGGTGGATGAGGCCAGAAACAGAACTTTGGAGCTACCCCCTCCATCCTCCTTAGCCCAGAGCCACTGTGACCATGGATGCTTCCCTGATAGGGTGGGGGGGGGGCATTTTTGGGGAATGGCAGTCCAAGGCACATAGCCTACAATACAGGCCAATCTGCGTATCAGTTTCCTAGAACTGAGGAGAGTGCTTTTAGCTTTGCAAGCATTCCAGTTTGTCCTTCCTTCTGGGACAATTGCCATCCAATCAGACAACATGTCAGTAGTCTGGTATATCAACAAACAAGGAGGAACCAAGTCCTACCCCTTATGTTGAGAGACCATGAGAATTTGGCAATGGGTGATAGCTTCCATCTACTTTCTGATAGCAATGCATATTCCAGGGGATTCCAACGTGATTGCAGACAAGCTGAGCAGATGTATTCTCCTGCCTCATGAGTGGTCCCTCAATCCATTCATAGTGAAGAAAATTTTCAACTGTTGGGGCCATCCTTGCTGTGACATATTTGCCTCCCCATCAAACCACAAATGCAGCAACTACTTTGCCCTAATAACCCTGCAGGGGGAGTCCCCGAGGGATGTTCTAATCTAAGATTGGCCCACAGGACTTCTGTATGCTTGCCCTCCCATTCCTCTGATTCCCCAGTTCTTGAAGAAAGCTCTTTGGTTGAAAAGCAAAATGATCCTCATAGCTCCTTACTGGCCTTGACAAGTATGGTTCCCCTTTCTCCAGCCTCACCTACTATGCTGACCGTGGATTATAGATTCAACTCCAGATCTGACTTCTCACCCCCACAGGTTGAGCCACCTGAACTTAATCAGTCTCAAGCTGACAGCTTGGTTTCTCCACGTCTGCTGATCGCCAGGCAGAACAACCTTTCTTCCCCAGTATGTGATATTATTCTGGCCTCTCACAAACCATCCACAGGGAAACTTTATCTTGACAAATGGGAGAGATTTTCAATTTGGTCTAAGCAGAGAAAACTAGAACCGTACTCAGCCCCAGTTACTGCAGTACTAGATTACTTGTCAAATTTCTTTGAAGTCGGTGCTACAGCTTCGACTGTATGAGTCCACCTAGCTGCTATGTCAAATTTCCATAATGGTTTTGGAAATTCTTCTTTGATCTCACATCATCTCTATAAAATGTTTCTAAAAGGAGTCTCTCACATTAGACCTCCAATCAAACAACCTATAGAACCATGGAACCTCACATTAGTCCTACAATCTTTGACACAACCTCCCTTTGAACCTGCAGCAACTTGTGACATCAAGTTCTTATCCTGGAAATCACTTTTTCTGGTGGTCATCACATCAGCTAGGTGAATTTCTGAGCTCCACGCTCTATGCATAAAACATCCCTATTTGATCTTCCGCAAGGACAGAGTATCATTCTGGACAAACCCTTTCTTTCTCCCTAAAGTAATTTCGGATTTCTCTATTAACCAGCCTATTGACCTACCAGTTTTTTTTTCTGAATTTTTCAAATAAAGGAGAGTACTGTCTGCATTTGTTAGATGTACACAGACAGTTGAGATTCTATCTGGATAGGACAAAAACAATGCGCAAATCTGACCAGTTATTTCTTTCTTTTTCTGGTCCTAAAATGGGAAAGTCAGTTTCTAAGGTGACCCTATCTAAATGGCTCAGAGACTGTATACTTATAATAATGAGAAAAAACCTATACCACAGAAAATCAAAGCTCACTCCATTAGATCTATGGCTACTTCTGTGGCTTTATTCGTAAGCAATGCTTAATAAATTTGAGTCATATGTGGCTTTGGTTTGGTATTTAAACACTTGATTGTATTTTTCTGTTGGTTTTGAAATGCCCCACACTATAGGGATGAAAGCACTTAACTGTTATGTTTTATTGTACCTGTTGTCTGGAGTTTACTTGGGCTTCTGATTAAACTTTTAATATTTTTTACACTTGACTTTCTGATTGTGATTTACACCTATGGTTCCCTTTGGGCATTGTTAACTCTGAAGGTTTAAGTCGCCCGGCACTATGTGAGCCTTTTTTCTTTTTTACTTTTTTATTAGTTCTTAGAATAATTTCTACTATTTTATGAATATGAAATTCTGTATGGTTATTCTTATTCTCCTTAAGGATCTGAATTCAAAATTCTAGTCTCTCCTTATTTCATGAGCTTTCCCCATTTTATCCTCATCTTTTTCCACTTTGAATTATAGTTTTCTGCTTGTGTTATGCATATGACCCTTAACTGTGTAGCTCCAAAATACCCCTTCAAATCAGGTAATCCCAAACCACATTGATCTATTGGTGGAAAGTTGGCATAATGTTTAAAGTATTTACCTCACAGTCAAGCAGTACAGGGTTTGATTCTCATTAAGGGAAATTGGCTAGGCTTAAAATGGTCCACAAGGGCAGCTAGCCTAGTACTTACCTATGAACGTTTTGGAAGGATCAATTGACTCATGCCCTCTTCCCTCCCAAATTAACTCTTTCAACTCTTTATTAATTACTATCCACAACTTCTTCTGTGGTTGATAAAAATATTTCTGATCTGTGTAAAACTAAAGGAACTAAAAACATTTTCACTGCTTGAATCTTGCTATCCTTATCCATAAAACAGAGCTTCCAGTTTCTCAGCTTTTGTGTTATCTTTTGTTTAGCCTCTTCCCACATATCTTTAGCATCCGTAACCGAATCCTTATTAACCCATACTCGTCTAAGTAATTCATTTTGCCATGTCCCCATAAATATGGGTATTGCTGAATCAATTTGTTTTTGGTTTCATGGTTCACAGCTATTGTCTTTGTTTTATCTTTGTTAATTTTGTATCCTAAAAAGACATGAAACTGTTTCAGAATGTTCCGCAACACTGAAATGTCCTATTCTGGCTTTATTTGGTACAAAATAATATTATCTGCAAATAAAGTCAACTTTTCTTGATTACCATCCCAATTATATCCTTGAAATTCTGACTCCCTTATTTTCTTTGCCAGTGGTTTTAAATATAATGCAAATTAACAAAGGGGAAAGAGGACACATCTGCCTCATTCCTCTGTTCAGACAGAACTTATCAAAGAGGTTACTTTTCACCTCTGATCTGTCATATATCCTCCAAATTAACCTTATTATTGTGCCAGGGAATGCAGATGCTTCCATTGCCCTACTCATAAAATCCCAACTTACTTTGTTGAATACTTTCTCTGCATCAAGACCCACCAACAACAGTGGTAGTTTCTCCCATTCTGATTCCCTTTGGATCATCATTGCTCTGTTAATGTTATCAAATGTTTACCTCCCCTCCACAAGACCACATTGATCCCTATCTATCAATTTTGCATCATCTATGCCATTCTTTAAGCTGTTATAAACATAAACACTTTATAATTATGGTTTAGATTCAAAGTGAGTCTATATGAAGCTGTATCTGATGGGTCTTTACCATCTTTAGGTATTACAGCCACCACAGCTTTCATCCAGGATATTGGTGTTTCTCCTCCTTTTAAAAATACCGTCAACCAAAACCTTCCAGATCTTTATCACTTTCTTCCTGTCTAGCTTCCAAACATCCACAGGAATACCATCTATTCCTGGAGACTTTCCTGTAGATTGGTTGGTTATACATCACCATTTTTATCTCATCTCCAGCTATTCTGTTAATAATTGGGCCTCATCTATCTCTAACCTTGGCACATTTAATTCTTCCATTGTACTTTATCTTGATTTCTACATTTCTCTGCTTTATACAGATTTTCATAACATTTCTGAACTATTTCTAATACTGCTACAGGATCTCTGGTTATTTTCCTTGTTATAGGGTCCCTAAACTTGGCAACAGTCCTTTCTACTTTCTGTTGCCTGAGCCATTGTTCTAAAAGCTTCTGTGCTCTGGAGTTATTGAAAAGCAGTTGCTTCACAGCAATCTTTCTAAACTCATGCATATCATCCAGGTAGTCCCTTATTTTCTCTTTAGCACTCTGTAGTTATGCCTCTTCTTGTTCTGTGAGATTCTCTGTATTCTGCAATACTTTAACATTTGTCAGACCCTCTAAATAATTCTTATTACATCTTAGCCATAACCCCTTTCTTTTTATTTCTAACCTATTTTTTAAACTCCACTTTCATTTTTCCCACTCCCTAGCTATATAATCTGAAGAAATTTCTATCTACCTAATACAGGGAGAACATTTGAGAAGGCCAACCCACTTAGTTTCTTAACCTTGAATTATCTTCTGCTCCTCCTTTCTCCCTTTCCACTTTACAAAAAAAATTCTAAGCTTGTTTCCTGCCTTTCTTGTAAGTAGTCTAGTCCAGATACAGATTTGGTGTATCCATGACTGTTTCTCAGCCCCCATGCCTTTCTGTGTTGAAGGGAAGCCTTTTAGCTTATCAGTGGGGTGGTAAGCACTCGGTAGCTTATCTAAAAAAAAAATAAATAAATAAACAAACAAAAACACTTTAGGCATTGCTGCTTAGCTATGGTTAAACTATTCCCGGTGCCATAAAGTCTGCTCTTCGAAATTTCCTTTAGAACTAGCCAGTGTTTTAGTCTTAGCAATCAAATCTGTTTCTTTGAGCTCAGCACTTGTTCAGAATTCTTTGTGAGCACTAAATAAGCTACAAATTACTACAGCACTCAACTTTCCTCACTTGTATAGAGGAAAACAGTTTTTAGTACTTAATAAATAAGCACCTATCCAGGCATGTCTAAGGGTCAGCTCCTGGTGTTTTCTCCTGTCTACCTGATGAATCTGGGCATCTTGGGGCAATACAGCAATTGCCTCCTGTACACAGACAACCTTCTCCTCCTACCACCCAACACTATAACCTGTGAGAGATGCACTTATATAGCCAAACTGGAAGCAAAGCTCTCTTCACCCAATACTGGACTAGACAGTCAAGAGGAGAAGGTGAACACTTGCACCACACCACACTCATCACATAGACCCTCAAAACCTACACCACTAAAACACACACATGGAAACCCAAAACACATACCCACATTCATGGAGGCTCTCAATAAAAATCTGCCCAAGCAACAGGGACCTCCAAAGCAGAAATGCAAGCAACCTCCACCTCCCCCAACACAACTCAAATGACACATAGCCAAAAACTCAGTGTGTCACTCAACCACAGCCCATAAGGCATAACAATGTACCCAACACTCTAGTCATAGGTGACTCTATAGTCAGGCACACTGATGTTCCACTCACCAGGCTAAATAAGGAGAAAGTTACTGTCAGCTGCCTGTCGGGTGCCAGGATCTGCCACATAACCCACACACTCAGGTCACTGTACAACAAGTACAAATATGACTCTGTCATTGTCCATGTTGGTGTGAATGACCTGAGATGTACCTCTCTGGACTACATGAAAAGAGACATAGAGGAGCTGTCCGATCTTGTAGCCCAGGCAGGTATGACCCTAGCCCTGAGTAGCATCCTGCCATCACCCAGAATGATACCACAGTACAAGGACAAAATTATTGGCTTCAACAATTGGCTAAGCTTCTGATGTCATTCTAAGGGGATCCAGTATCTGACTGCCTATGATGACATGATTGACAGACCACGATGCTTTGCCAGAGATGGCCTGCACCTGTCGCCCTTGGGATTCCGGATACTGGCTAAGGTTCTTGCCAGCCCTATAGTGCCTTTTTTAGGCAAGGTTCAAATGACAAATTCACCACCGTAACAGGTACAAGCAAGTAAAATCTGAGGTAATGCTACTCAATGCTAGAAGTCTAAACCTCAAATGCACTCACTCGATGCACACCTTAAAATGGAGAACATCAACATCTGTGCAGTGACAGAGACCTGGTTCATGGCTCCAGAGAGTACCCCTACATTACCAGGCTATAATTCATACCACACCTTTCGGCCACCTAACCTGGACCGAAACACTAAAGGCGGAGGCGTGTCCATATTCATTAAGGATATCCACACCTCCAGGCTAGTTGCTCAGCATAATGCACCCGAGATTATTGAAGTGCAACTAACTTTGGGCAAGACCGCAATCCAAATTGTAGCTTGCTACAGATCCCCCACCATGCCTCAGGATTCCCACTCTTCATTTCTTGATACACTGGAAAAATTAGGGTACAACCTAATACTACCCCACCATTAACTGGGAAAGCTACTCATATACCAACTCTTTTGCTCAAGGTTTTCTGGAATTCATAAATTTCAATGCCTTGGATCAACTTATCCACACCTCCACCAGGGGCAGCAATATCCTAGACCTGGTCATTACCAACATGGGCAACCGGTGTTCCACACCAGAGGTCAATTCTTTATTGGTCAGATCTGACCACAAGCTAATCACCCTAGACATCCACATCCCACCCCCATCCCCCATTAGGGAAACCACCATAAAAAATTTCTTCAAAGCCAACTTCACGCTTCTTAAGACAGAAGTGGCAAATTTCACGACACCCATGCAGATGATGGACAATAGAGGTACGACTGCTGAATCCTGCACAAATACACTTTATAAGCACTTACACAAGTGCATGGATCGTACAATCCCTAACAGAACCAAGATGCTATCCTCCAAAAAAAGGATGACAATCTGGTGGTCCCCTGCCATAAACAAACTGTACAACAGTAGAAAGAAACTGTTGCAAAAAAGAGCAGAATCCCATGAGTGGAAGAACTCCCTGGTCAGCCTCAGTAAGAAGCTGAGATCCCTCATAAAATCCTCCAGAGCTAGTTACGAAAACAAAATTGCCACTGATTCTAAAGACAACCACAAAGCATTCTATAGCTATGTCAAGAATCTTAATGGCAACACTGAGATCTGCTCTGAGATACAGCACAATGGCATTAAATATAGAGAACCAACTGATATTGACAACATCCTGGCAGAAAGGTTCAGTGCTAACTTTACCCCCCTCTCACCCCCTAAAGGGCCCATCTCTATACTGGAAGAATGCAAAGTTCCTGTAATCATGGCTGCACAGGTAAAAACCACACTCTCCAAAGCCAAGAACACAGCATCCATGGGACCTGACAACATCCCAGGCTGTGTTCTACACGAACTACAGAACAAACTGACACCCCACCTAAGTACCATGTTCAATCATAGCCTCACCTCAGGCTTTGTACCCACTGAATGGCGCACAGTGATGGTTATCCCAATCCACAAAGGGGAAGCCACCATGGCCCCCGGGAACTACTGCCCCATTAGCCTGACGAGACTGGTCTGCAAGGCTATGGAAAGTATCATCATGGAACTTATAAACAATGACATTGATAATCTCCAAACTCTGAAGCCCCCCCCCCTTCCAGTTCAGGTTTGTAAAAGGCAGATCATGTCTCGTAAACCTGATAGACTTCTTTGAAGTGGTCAGCAAAGCCGTAGATGTGGATAAGATGGTTCACACAGCCTATCTAGATCTCGCCAAGGCTTTCAACACCATCCCCCACTCTGGAATTATAGATAAACTCACTAAACTAGGTATAAATCCCTATGTCACAATATGGGTTGCCAACTGGCTCACTGACAGAACCCACACTGTGAGAGTAGCAGACTCCAAATCCGACTTCAGTCCAGTGACAAGTGGAGTACCACAGGGTTCAGTCCTGGGTCCTCTCCTGTTTGGTATCTACTTCTCTGAAGTACAGGCTAACACAGAAGGTCTTTGGCTAACGAAGTTCACAGATGACTGCAAACTAGGAGCCATAATCAAAACTCCTAATGATGTGGTCATCCTAGAAAAGGGCCTCACTGAGACAGATGCCTGGTGTTAAAGCCATGGCCTCAAGCTCAATGCCAAAAAGTGCATTGTCATCCCTTTTGGTAAAAACTCTGTACCCATGAACTACTACATAGGCGGTAGTCTACTTAACACCGAAAGTGTGATAAGAGACCTTGGGACACAGGTGGACAGTAGTCTGTCCTTTGATAATCACATCGCCAAAGTAGTCAGGAAATCCTTCTACGTGGCACACCTCATCACAAAAGGTTTCTCATCCATGGAAAAAGAGGTCATTGTTCCCCTCTACTCATCACTCATTAGACCCATTGTAGAATACAGCCCCTTTTGGTATGCACCTCACAAGACATCTACAACAACTAGCAAGGCCGCAGAAATACCTCACAAAGAGGATTACCAGCCTCAAACAAATGCCCTATGCAGACCGTCTCAAAAAGCTCCAGCTTTACTCTGTTGCATATCGCCTACTCAGAGGTGATCTTTGCCTAACATACAAAGCTGTGTCAAACCCAGAGCTGTTGGACATGCTCCACTTAAAGAAATCGCAATCCCTCAGAGCTTCATGCTCTAGGGACCTAAACCTTGTCACCACAATAAACAGAGCATGCTGGAGGGATAGATTCCTGTCCCAGAGACTTCCCATACTCTGGAACAAACTACCTATCTATATCAAACAAAGCTCCTCATTAGCACTCTTCAAGAAAAATCTTGATGATTGACTGGGACATAGGAAATTCACCCCGGGGATCACTTCTGTGGCTCTGCTCGACAGGGGCACAGGAAAATCATTTTCTTGGGTGGTGAAAGCCAGGGTACCTTTTTGGCTAGGCTTATATAGGCCCTAGTGCCAATAGCCTAGTACCTACCTATGAACCTATAACTCCTGAATAATTTCAACTACCCATTTCTTAAATTACTCTCTGTTTAACAGATAGGTGGGGAAACACTAGTGTCTCATTTTTATTGCATTACCCTGCATTTTTTATTTTAGTTATTATTGGTGCATATAGTTATTGAATGCATATCAACATTTTCAATTAAATGTACAGTACATGTTCCTGTGAAATATAATTCCTGTCTAGCTTAACCCAGTTTTTGTACCTTTTGGGAATAATATGCAAATCCTCTTTGAGCTCCTAAAACTGACTTCACATCTTCCATACCAAATATTTCCATACATTTCTTCAAAAATCTATCCCCTTTTGTTATATTTTCTCTTCTAAGCCCCCCAGATACATCCTTACAGTTGCAAATCAAATTTCAGTCCCCACCATTAAGTAATATTCCCTGCTGAAAGCTGATTATCTTTCAGAATTTTGTTAAGCTACATTGTAGCAGTTTTAGGTGGAATATAAATACATGTCAGTGTATTCCTCCTCCCTGGCCAGTAGCCCCTTACTGCTACAAATTTGTCATTGTTATCATTTTTCCTCTTTTATCACCATTGGAGCTCCTCTAGGAATTAATATAAGTACTCCCCTTTAACCTTTTCTTAGATATTCCATTAAATAACCATCTTGAAATCCTTTCCTTATAAATTCACTTGCTCATTTCTTTCTAGATGTGTCCCTGTAGCATAGTTATTTGCACTCTGCATTTCTTAATATACTTCACTACTCTTTCTTTGTTGTATATACCTGTGAGGCCATTCACATTCAGAGATAATATGGAAAGTGTTGCCATTATGATAAGATGTTATTATTTTCTTCACCGGTTATGCTTTTTTAAATATCTGGTTTCAGCTTTTGTTTGAATGCATACAGTAATGTTTGGGAGGTTTATCTTTTATACAGTTGTTTCTTGTCATATCCATTTTAACCTGTGTTACAATGTACAAGAATGTTTGTTTGTATGCAAACCCTTAAAAGCTCACACCCAGAAAGGACACCCCCATAATCTATTAATTTAATGCAAACACACAAAACTAGGTACATCTTCACATACTGAAGTTTAGCCGTCCTAATAGGAACAATCATCCCAGATTGACAGCTACTCACAGGCTTTAATTGAACTTATGGCCTGTGATCCTTTTTACACTAAGTGCTGTTTTTGTCTTTAGATGTAAGAAACAACTTGAATGCTTTTAGAAGACATTATCCTTTAGCCATTGAAAAAATATTCTGTTTTTATTGCCCTCTTATTAGCTTCTCTCCACAGAAACGTGAGCACCAGAAGCACCGTTGCCTTCCACTGTAAGCCTCTCATGTTGCACTGTCAACCTTTATTTGAAAAAGAATACTTTTCATTCCATTCAGTATTCCTTTAATTTATTTGTTTCCATTTAAAGCTTGTTGTTAGATAAAGCCATGAAACTTAGTTTAGTAATTTTTATGCAAAAATAAGAAAAAGCATATCAATTTTATTATATCATAATTTATATACTTTTACAACCCAAAAACCCAGGATTGCAGCATATTATCTTAAACATGCTTTTGTCCAGGTTTCCTTTTTACATTGCAGTGCCTACATTTCTTAAAACTAAACAGAAGAAAGAAAGAAGAAGGAAAAAAGGGCATCTGCTTTCTTTAGTACCCATATAACGCACAAAAATAATTGAAAATGTTTTGCTATATAACATATACAGTATGTCATGTTAATAAATGTACTGTTACAAGCAAGAACTGTTTTATTTACAGTTACCTCTTTCCTTTCTCTTCCCCTCTCCTTAATGTTCTTCCAAACATTAATGATGTGAAGTATGGCATATGATTTGCCGTCCCCTACAAGTTTAACAAAGTAAAAATTTCCACTGTTTCCAGGTTTTGTTGTTCAGCCATATTGTGATTAATGCTTTGTAATCCCATATTTATTCATTAATTTCTGAGTTGCTGGTTTTCTTCTTGTTGATCACCATCTCCCAGCTCCAGTCTCTGGTTTCCTTTATAATGTTGGAAAACGTTTCACTTGCACAGTTTCTCTATGAATTATTTATTATCAGAAGAATAAGAAGCACACTCCTCTTTCTATTTGATGGCTCACTTTTTGTTGGACAAACGTTTGTATTTCCTCCTTATCATGTTCTAGATCAAAAAATTACTTTGACCCTCCACCCCAGGACCAGGAACAAGTGTTCTGAAGGTAGCTGGATACAGCAGCTTAAATCTTATACCTGACTGTCAACATTCCATGATTGCTGGAATAAATTTATGCTTCTTCTGATTGGTGTATATTGTCCCTGGCTTTTAGTGCTTTGACCTTCTGCTATAGTTTTGTCAGAATCAATTCTACATCTTTACTATTAGAGGTCTTGGCTGCTTTCTCTTGGCCACACAAGAAGTGCCTTTTCAATTAATAACTCTAGCTGTGGAATACCAGTCCAGTTGCTTATTTATGCTTTCATAAAATTAATACAGTCTGTTCCTTCCAGTTTCTCTGGTAAAGCAGAAAATCTCTACATGCTCTCTTCTTAAGCAGTCTCATAATCAGCCAGCCTTTTCATAATTTCAACCTCTGATTTTTGATATTTTATCTGCTCATCTGAATATCTGTTTAAAGCTTCTTCCATTTTTCCAGCCTTTTGTTATTTGAGTTGATATAATCATTCAGTATTTCATTTATTTCAATGAGCTCTAACCACCTTTAACTATTTATTCCCTGTAGATTACTGGAAATCATGTCTTG
Organism: Protopterus annectens; assembly: GCF_019279795.1. NCBI lineage: Eukaryota > Metazoa > Chordata > Ceratodontiformes > Protopteridae > Protopterus > Protopterus annectens. The sequence continues at coordinate 1,587,762,081 of NC_056739.1, read as the reverse complement.
CTCCAAAACTTGAAAGACGTTTTACTGAACAGCTGCAGGCTTCTTCCCAGCCAGTGTTCTCAAGTTTTATGGTTGATTTTTTTTCAGGTTCTCTAAATTTCTAATTTGCTGGCATCCAGCCAGTGCACTTACTAGCTTGTAACTAAAATTTACCGAAAAGACAAATTCACTGTGTCTCTTTCCTGAGTTTCTGTTTTCACAGTGGGAGAGCTAAAATTAAGTTTTTACTCAATGTGCAGCCATCTTGGAAGTACGAACATTAAAGGAAATTATTGTTATTAAACCATTATTAAAGGCAAAAAAGTTAAGATGATAGCTACTATTCCTAATTTTTTAATGCAATATGTCTTTAACATCTAGTTCAAAGTTGTTACTTCAGTATTTGAATTTAACAATTAATTGTATTTGTATTGTGATTGGTTGTTTTGACCATGATGAAAAAATATAAAATTTTGAAATGTTAGTTGGCTAGAATCTGTTAGGAGGGAAGCACTAAACTTTTGTTACTTAAATAAAACTGTGCTGTCAGTCTTCGATGCTGCATTTAAATTGTTTTATAATATTTTTGTATTGTTCCACTTAGATGTCATTGTAGCAATGTTCAAATATGAAAAATAAGCATTTTTATGTATATAGATGTATTCATATAAATAGAATATGTATAGCATTTAAACAAAAAGAATTCCAAATGAATGTCTTCCAGTGAAATTGAATGCTTTTATCATACTTTTATACTGAGAAACAAGTTTTGTGATGCAATGCTTCATCACAAGTCAGAGAATATATTTCTTAGTCCCACAGTACAAGATGTCACAGATATCCATCACAAGAATCTGACAGATGTTCAATATATCTGACTTATTTTGGGAGCTGGGGGTGTATTATGATTTTTTGAAATAACATAATGTCTGTCAGGATGAAAAATGCAAAATATGGGACATTCATCTATTTGTGCCCATTTTAATGAAGAAATCCAATGTATCCATACAAAAAGTACCATTTGATTTTATACAAGTTACTTGTAGAATCATTTCTTTACCTGCAACACCGTTCTACCCAGTATTGTTTTACCTTATTGCCCTTAGTTACAAACAGAAAAGAAACACTTTTTTTATTCTTTTTCCTCATCAGCATAAATGGAAGGTTCATTTGCATGTTGAACACCGTTTGCAGTCAGAGACATCTGTTACCTTACTGTTTTCTAAAGGTTTACACCTTTATTTTCCTAACATAAAAACTGTGCCTTCACTTTTTCTTGCTCAAATCACCTTACTCATTTTTAATTTATTTTTCCCAAACAGCACAGTACTTTCACTAGAAATGCATCTAGCTATACTTGCTCATGTTTTTTCCCTTTGAAAATGATGAGTACTAATGAAAATATGAGTGTTGCTCTTGATAATAAAAATATTTAAATGAGTTTTAAACTCAGTGAAACCGGTCTAGTGATAATACATTGGCTGGAAGAGAAGACTGGTGAACCAGTCATGTAGTGAAAAATGGCATTGTCAAAGTTGGGCATTATGGCCTAATGGTGATTATGTGTTTGGGGTGAAGTTGCATGAATATGCTGTGTATAGGGCCGCATAAGAAGGCAATTCACTTGTGAAAGAAAGGAATCATGGAAAGAAGTGGGTTGTCATGTGACAGGCTACATGACCAAGTTATAGTAGTGTGCATGTTGTGTAACCATGATAACAAACTTCCACACTTGCATTGATGTGCCATTCCAGGCACATCTGAGAGGCCAGACAAGGGGTATACACGAAAGCGCCTCAGCATTTGTGTCATAAATGGGAAGAAAATGGGTTGCTAGGACAGCCAAATATGGGGAGGAGCAAGCAGAGGAGCACACAGATGGACAAGGAGTAGAGAAGAGTGGTATGGAAGAGGTAGCAAAAGTATATTTTATGTGGGATCGCTGATCATTTTCCTTTTTTTAAAAAGTACAGAGAAGGAAATTAGCATGAAGAAGTTGTGGGTAGGTAGAAAGGAGGATATATACATGTCAGCAGAGATAGGCAATTTGACATAAAAGCAGACAAAGACAGGAGAGAAGCGGACACAAATGGGGTTAACAAAGGAAAGACACAGAAGAGAGTTGGTAAAAAAGAGAAAAGTGGGGAGGGGGCACCATGATGAGGAATAGGGTGGGCGAGGACAGATTGCCAAGCTGCAGAGTGGTGTATTCAACCAGAATTCAGTTACCTCCATGATTGCCCTCATGGCTGGGCCAATCTACTGGTGCCCTGGTGGTTGGAGCTAGGAAGATAGATGACTCCACAAGTTGCATAATGATGCTCTCTAGTGTGTAACTCCAGGAGTCCAGCCTGTGGGCCACAATAGCCCTCAGTAATCCTTCTACTTCCTGACAGTTGATCTAGTATGATCCTCGCCTAGTTACACTCCACAGTGGTGAGGCTACACACCCCTATTAGAGAAACAGCCCCAACAAAGGCAACCAGTGAACCCTCCAGTTACTCTCCAACACATGATGACTTCCATTAATCTGCAGAATGGCTGTCTTGGAGATTGCTGGTGATGGGGAGGCAGGTACACAGTATGGCAGTTCCTGTTGCACCACATCCACTGTCATGACCAACACTGCATAACATTTTAATGTAAATGGACGCAAACAAAACAAAAAGGACAAATAATAAAATTAAGAAAATTACTGAAAAATGATAAAAACAAAAACAATGATCACTAGTTTGTACTACACATGTCTGCAGTGTGGGCCTTGATATGGATACAACACAGTGAGCTAAACAGTGACAACACACTAGTGATATATAGACCTGTGACATGCCTACTACAGAGCTATGTATAATGCAGGGAGAGATGCGATGGGAGGTACCATGTTGTATGTAGGAAAGTGAAATAGGGCATAAGCATCAACCAGTGTGAGTCCAATGGACATTAAAGCTATGCAGGAACAACACAGCTGAACAAAGGAATTGCATAGCCTTGATGATGTTATAAGCAGATGGTATACACCATGTGACAAAATATAGGATGCACAGCAGTGTGAGGCATCAAGTTATGCATAACCTACATCAAATTAGCAACATGAATATGCATGGAACCCATGTCCCTGCTGCAATGTGACACTCACCAACCTACATGTAGTCATGCCCACAGTACATCAGTCATAAGTTTGCACAGTCATGGGAAGTCAAACAGTGGATCAGGTCAGACAAATGAATGCAGAGGGCATTACCTACATAGCCATTAAATAGATACAAGGCACTGAATGATACCAATTACACATGGACTGAAGCAGAGATATACACCCATAATTGCAGTTCCACACCTAAGGTCAGCCTATTTTGCAATATTTAGTCACTGTTAGGAATACTTGACAATAGAAAGGAAACCAGCACATTGACAGCTGCAATTATAAGTTGTATGACACAAAAAGAAAACAAGACAATAACACTGCTGAAATTAATTAGCTGCTTTGCATATGAGGGTAGCAAATCAGGTAAGTCAGAGATAATCTGGCTTTTGGTATTGTCCAATCAGTTGAATAAGGTTATGAGCTATTAACCAGCTGCTTCCTGTGGTCCAGGGTTTGATTCCCTCAACATTGGTTTACCTAACTGTGTAACTCTGAACAAGTCACTTAACCAGACAGAGCTCCAGGGCTGAGTCTGAAAAAGGTTGATGGAGATCGGTGCTCTGCTACAGTTATTTCTTGAAATCCTCACCCTATTTTCATCATCATGTCTTTCCACTTTGATTGGTAACCTTTTGCTTATGTTATGTATATAAGCCTTAACTGTGTAGCTCTAAAGTATCCCTTCAAATCAGGTAATTCTAAACCATCTTTTTCCATGAGAAGAATCATCCCACATGACTGTTACCACTTCCCTTCCAAAATAAATTCCTTCAACATGTTATTATGTTTCACAACTTCTCTTCTGAGAACACCTGAACTGCATATAAAACTGAATGGACTAAAACATGGTCACTGCTTGCATCTTATTGTCTGTTTCCACAATCAAGGGTGTTCAACTTCACAATTTTTGTAAGATGTTTTGTTTAGTCTCTTCCCACATATTCTTAGCTGCCATAATAGAATCACTTTTAATTCAATACAACCATTTAGAAAGGCATTAATTTCTGTAAATATCAAGGTTTGAGCTTCTGAACTGCTGCTTGTATTAATATGGCTGTTTTTTATACAAATGCCTTAGAGCACATTCTTCAGTCATTTCCATATTAATTGTCTGCACCTTTAGACATTCCTTATGCAACTGCTTGCACTTGTCGATGGGAAGAAAACAGCTAATAGCTTTATAAATGTAAGGAATATCTCACTAAGAAATAATCCACAGCTGTGTGGGTATATCAGGATTTATGCATTGTTGGTTTGGTTTGATCATGAGGGAGAAGCCCAAGTGATTAAACTAAGCCAACCAAAAGAAAATTGTGATATACCCCCACACAGGAGTGGATTATTACTATTATCTAATGGCATTATTTAAGAAATAAATTGCTTACCTTTCTTAAATAATGTCTTTGTATAATAGCACTTCAGTCTTCTTCCATGTTGTCTTCTGTAGACTGATATGCCGTGCATACATATGGGATTTATGTTTCCACACATGCAGAGTACATCAGTGCAGTGCAGGAGAAGCAACGGAGAAAAGAGAATCTCTGTTGCGTTTTTTTTTTTTTTTTTTAATCAATTTAAAAAATTTGAGGTTTTAATATGTACAGAGCGGAAATGCGGGGAAAATTATGTATGTTTTGCAGAACATACCAGTTTCCTCATATTTTATTGAATCCTCCAGCATTTACCAACAGAAAGTTTGACCACTCAGTGGTGGTTCAGTGGACAGACTTTTTCTATTGGCATATACTCGATTTACGGCAAAAGAAGTGTGTACATTTTGGAATACTAATGACCTCTCTTTGTATAATTTTAATTATCATCAATCTACATTTTTTCATGCTTTTCATTTTTAGACTGCAGTTTGCTGAGAGAAAAAATCCCTTGTCTACAATATTGAGTCTATACTTCCACCTTTATAAAACATGGGAATTTATTATGTTTCATTACATATATTATATAATTATTATACTTTTACCTCTGTTGATAGCAGCCCAAGGTCAGAATGATCTTGTCCATCCTTTATCTTATTACAATATATACCCTGGATGTATTTTGCAATATTTGTGTTTATAAATAGATACATGATTCATTTTTGCATTCATTTTAAGTATTCTAACTGACTGATTTTTTTCATTTTTTACACAGTAGTTTTCTTGTTTGTATTATTGATTTAGATTTTTATTGACATATTTATATGTTTGAGTTTGATTTAAGATTGGGATTTAGTTGGTTTGTAATGTGCAATTTGGCTTCTTAGGTGCTTGCTAATTGTTAATTTACAGTTTTATCCATTGCAGTGAAAAGGATGGATTACCTGCTTTTTTTTTTTTTTTTTTTTTGTATTTTTACATTATATTAGTTTTTTTTTTGCGGTTTTGTTTTGTAGTTTCATGTGTTTTTTGTGTTGGAGTATTGCAAGACTGAGATATATTTGGGGGACTGTACTAAGCCTGATGTGTTCTGTTGTTTTTCTCCATTGTACTTTGTATGGGAGTAGATCTGGCCTGGGCTATTTACTTTTGTTAAAATGATGTAATCAATTTATATATAGTTTTTGGATTATCCAGTGAGCACACAAGCAAATGCACGCGTGCTTTTGTGTGTGTGTGTGTGTGTGTGTGTGTGTGTGTGTGTGTGTGTGTGTGTGTGTGTGTGTGTGTGTGTGTGTATGTGTATTTGTGTTTATATATGGGTCCCTCTTAGAGTGCTGAATATTTATAATATCGACTTTCATAAAAGCAAACCTAGAAAACTGAAAAGGCACAACACTGAAGTGACATAACACTGAAATTGAAAAGATCGAACTGTGCAGGTAGGTGATTCTGCAGCTAACCACCCTTGATTATAGGTTCATAGGTAGGTACTAGGCTATCTGCCTGAGGGCATTTATAAGCCTAGCCAGAGTGTCAGCTTTTGCCGCCCCATTGATTAATTAACTGAGCCTCTGTCAAGAAGGGCCAATGAAGTGATCCCAGGGGTGTATTTTCTGTTACCCATCCACTTGTCAAGGTTTCTCTTGAAGAGTGTTAGTGAGGGACTCTGCCTAATGTAGTTAGGAATTTTGTTCCAAAGCATGGGGAGTCTCTGTGACAGGAATCAATCCCTCCAGCATGTTCTATTTATTGTTGTGGCGAGGTTTAGCTCACTAGAGCGAGTGGCTCGCAGTGACTTGGATTTCTTTAGGTGGAACATGTCTATCAATTCTGAGTTGGACATGACTTTGTAAGTCAGGCAGAGATCACCTCTAAGTAAGCAATATGCCACTGAGTACAGTTGGAGTTTTTCCAGTCGGGCTGCATAGGACATATCTTTGAGGCTAGTAATCCTCTTGTGGTCTTTCCAGCTGTTGGAAGTGTCTTGTGAGGTACATTCCAAATGGGGCACTGTACTCTATGATGGGTCTGATGAGTGACGAGTAGAAGTGCACTATAACCTCTTTTTTTCTGGATGCAAACCCTTTAGTAATTAGATGGGCTACATAGAATGATTTTCTAACTACTTTGGCAATATGATTGTCAAAGGAGAGATTACTATCTACCTGGGTCCCCAGATCTCTTATTACCTCTTCTGTATTAAGGGGGCTGCCACCTATGTGGTAATTCATGGGTGTTTTGTTTTTCCCAAATGGGATGACTATGCATTTGTAGCATTTAGCTTGAGACCATGACTTTGACACCAGGTGTTTGTATCAGTAAGGCCCTTTTGGAGAATGTCCATGTCAGCTGGAGAGTCAATTATGGCTCCCAGTTTGCAACCCATCTTGTGACGTAGGGGTTTATGTTCAGGCTGGTGAGTTTTTCTATAATTCCCGAGTGGGGAATGGTGTCAAAAGCCTTGGTGAGGTCAAGGTAGGCTGTGTGAACCACCTTCCCATCATCTGTGGCCTTGGTGACTGTCTCAAAGAAGTCAACTAGGTTTAGTAGGCATGATTTGCCCTTAACAAAGCCGAACTGGGTCGGGTCAAGTGCTTGGAGGTTCCCAATGTCTTTGTTAATGAGTTCTATGATGATACACTCCATAGCCTTGCAGACCAGGCTAGTCAGGCTTATGGGGCGATAGTTACCAGGGTCAGTTCTGGCCCCTCCTTTGTGGAGCAGAATAACTGCTGCTGTGCACCATTCTATAGGCATGTAGCCTGTGGAGAGGCTGAGGTTGAACAGTGTGTTTAGGTGGGCAGTTAGCTCGTTCTGTAGTTCATGCAAGATGCAGCCTGGGACACAATCTGGCCCCACTGACGCTGTGCTTTTGGCTTTTGAAAGAGCTGTTTTCACCTGTGCGTCTGAGATTTCCGGGACACTACACTTTTCTGGTATTGTTGTGGGCCCTTTTGGGGGTGAGAGGGGGGGGTGAAGTTTGCACTGAATCTGTCTGCCAGGATGTTGGCAATATCAGTAGGTTCAGTATATTTTGTGCTATTTTGCACTAGGTAGAAAATGAACTGACAAATGAAAAACTGAAGAAAAGAACACACTGTGAACAAGCACCAACACTTCACTCAGCTCGATGAAGAAATAAATGTAAAAAGCTGTTCTTATTCACTTTAATACCAAAACAAAATAAAATTAAGCGCTTTTCATTTGGGAAATATCCAAACTTCTTCAGATGTAGAGCAAGAACAAAAACAGTCATCCCAGCAAAAATCCACTCTATATCAAGAAGAGTTCATTGATTAATTGCCTGCAAGTGGATCACAGCACTCATTTAAAATTACACTTCACAGTTGCATTGTTTTGCTGACAAGACCAAAATGAACCTAAAAACTTCAAGACTTTACAAACTCACATGGTTGGTTATTTATTTTATTTTATTTTATTGACAAAGTATTAATATGATATAATGAAGTCCTGAATTAACAATTTTTTATACTATGCTTTTATATACCTTGTTTTGTATAGATTATGTTTTTATAATACTGCATAGTAATTAGGTCAGGGATGGGTGTTAGTTTTATTACATATGCACATATATTTATATTTATTCTTAGCAAAAGTAACAATTTCTATTGTGTCATGATGTTTGGACACTGTTATCCTTTAGCGTGGGGGCTGTGAAACTTACCACCTCTGTCTTAAGTAAGGTGAAGTTTGCTATAGAAGAGTTTTTCACTGTGGTTTCCTTGGTTGGGGGTGGTGGTGTGGACATCCAGAGTGATTAGTTTATGGTCTGATCTAACCAGTAATGGGTTGACCTCCGGTGCCTAACACCTGTCGTCCATGTTGGTGATGACCAGGTCCAATATGTTTTCACACCTGGTAGGGGAGTTTAGCAGCTGATCCAGGGCATTTGAGTTGATAAATTCCAGGAAGCGCTGGACCTGGGAGTTTGTACTTGAGTAGTTTTCCCACTTAATGGTAGGGTAATTGAAATTGCCCAATATCAGGGTGTTTGGTAGGACCTTCATGTTTTCCAGTGTCTCCAGAAAGGTGGAGTGGTGGTCCTGGGTCATGGAGGGTGATCTCTAGCAGGCCACAATTTGCATTGCAGATTGGGCCGATGTTAGTTGCACATGGATGATCTCAGAGGTATCATGCTGTGCCACTAACCTGGAGGTGTAGGTATCCTTGATGAATATGGATACAACCCCTCCTTTTGTGTTTCGGTCCATGTTCTGTGGTCGAAATGTGTGGTATGAGTTGTAGCCCGGTAGTGCTGGGGTGCTCTGTGGAGCCTTTAGGTTCACAAGTTACTGCACAGATGTCAACGTTCTGCATACTGAGGAGTGCTTTGAGCGTGTGAATTTTGAGATTTAAACTCCTGGCATTAAGTAGCATAACCCTCATTTTTTTATTTGTGCTGTTTACGAAGGTGGGTTTGACTTTTGAGCCTTGCCTAAAAAAGGCACTATGGGGGCAGCAAGAGCCTTGGCCAGTATTCAAAAGCCTAGGGGTGACAGGTGCAAGCCATCTCTTGTGAAGCAATGAGGCTTGTCGAGCATGTCGTCCCAGGCTGACAGACACTGGATCCCCTTTGAATGACACCAGAAGCTTAGCCGATTGTTGAAATTGATAATTTTTTCTTTATACTGCAGTATCATTCTTGGTGAGGGCAGGATGCTACTCAGGGTCAGGGTCATACCTGCCTGGGCTACATGATCAGAGAGCTCTTCCATGTCTCTTTTCATATAGTCCAGGGAGGTATGTCTCAGGTCATTCACACCAACATGAACAATGACAGAGTCATATTTGTACTTGTTCTGGAGTGATCTGAGTGCTTGTGTTATGTGGCGGATTCTGGCTCCTGATAGGCAGCTAACAATAACCTTCTCCTTGTCCAGCCTAGTGAGTGGGACATCAGTCTTCCTGATTATAGAGTCACCTATTACTAGTGTGTTAGGTATGTTATTTCACCTTAAGGACTGTGATTGTGCGGCACACTGATTTTGTGTTTTTATGTGTTGTCTGGTTTGTGACGTGAGGTGGAGGTTTTTTGGGTATCTGCTTTAGAGGTCTCTGATGCTTTTACAGGTTTTTATTTAGAGCCTCCGAGTATGATTTTGTGTATTTATGTATATTTTTTGCCAGTGCTGGTTTAGTATGTGTATTTGAGGCTGGAGGTGTGGTGCAAGTGTTAACCTTCTCCTCATGACTGCCTGTTCCAGTCTTGGGTGGAGAGAGCTTAGCCTCCAATTTAGCTATATAATTGCATCTCTCGCATATGTTAATGTTTTGTGGTAGGAGGAGAGGGTTGTCTGTGTACATGAGGCAGTTGTAATATTGCCTCAGGATACCCAGGTTCATCAGCTGGACTGGAGAGTATACCTGGAATTGCCCTTTGGTCATGCCTGAATAGTAAAGATTACTGCAAAACACCTACCTCCGCTGAATTCATACCTCAAATGTGTTCCTTCAAAATAGAGTATAAATTTGCTGTTACATTTTACACTATATGTTTAGTGACTAAGACTGTTACAAAAAGCGCATTACTGTAATTAAAAAAACTGTTATATGTAATTTCTAACCCTATATCTATTCTAAATACTTATTCTGATTGTTGTTACATTATACTCTGTATTCTTGTTACAAAAAAGATAATACTGAAATTATACAAAATTTTATATGAGATTTTTACCTCTATATCTAATCTAACCACTTGACCTTTTGTATAACGAAACTTTGTACATCCTTGTATGCGTTTCTGTCATGTTTTTGTGGCGCTTTTCTCCCTGGGCCTCCTCTGACAAAGGACAGTTTGTCCAGTTGGACTTTCCCAGTAAACAAATGTAAAATAAATTAATTAATAAATAAAAAAGATTACTGCACAGCTGAGCTTGGGGTTTTGCTCATTCCCAACTACAGTGCGATCCTGGAGTTGATTTATATAAGTAGCAGGGGATGGGGGGTGGGGGTTTCAGGGGGGCTTGACCCCTGCAAAAACTTTATGGTCTGTATTTTCAGTTTCGGTGTTATGACACTTTGTTGTATCTTTTCAATTTTTTGGATTTGCTGTTATGGATACTGATGTTATGAACATTTCACATTCTTACAGGGACCCATATAAATTTATATGTAACACACACACACACACACACACACACACACACACACACACACACACACACACACACATGTAAATATATGCTTTCTATTAGATATATGTCTTTGTTTTTGTTCCCCACCTTTAGCCGTTGCACTTGCATGTACAGGCACACTCTCACACACACACACACACACACACACACACACACACACACACACACACACACACACACACACACACACACCAGAAATAAGCTGTAAAATAAAATTTTCACCTATGACAAATATCAGATTATATATTAAGGATGTTGTGAAAGTTTGGAATTATAGGGTGCTGTAAAGGATGACAGCCTCTACATTCATTTATATGGGGATACATAAATTAGTGTTACTTTTATTACCTTAAAGGGGTGCTCTGTTTTAGGGATTGTTTCCTTTACATTATGCTGTTAAGGAATACTCAGACATTGAGGAAAACTTCTTAAATGCATACAGACATAACAATACCCAGAAACAAATTTTTTTCAGTAGCAAAATCGAACTCTGACTAGTAATAGGAGCTTGTTCATAATTTCCACAAACTATTCTTATTTTATGTAATCAGACTTGTGTCTTAATTTAAATAAATTGATGACAAATATTTTGGGCTTTCTTTAGTTCACTGCTTGTTTTCTCTTTCAACAGTTTTAATTTAGCCGAACATGTAGGAAGAAGAAGGAAATTCACAACAGTGTTTTGGAATCTCATGCTTAGAATCTACCTTAAGGCAAGTACAGGTGCTCCATGACAAACTACCCCTATTAAAGTGTATCTCTTCCTTAAAGAAGGCCTCATCACCACTTCTTGAATGCATTCAGTTTTTTGTGTAGAACATCATGTCTTATCATTAAGGTAGCGCTGCGTTTTATCCACATGTATGTTATACTAGTCCATGCATGCACACTCTCATACTCGCCCTTGCTGCTTCACTTTATCACTCAAATCCGCATGCATGTGCCCTCCACAGCCTATAAGGAGCTAGTTTAATGTTATCTTTTTGTGAGATACCTCACATATACATTTACACAGCTCTGTCTTGTTGCCAGAATCTTCTAGAATCAATTTGTACTGCTTGCAGTAGTGCCATTTGGTTGAAAACTAGTGAGTTATCAAAGGTGAGACAGTGCCATATGTAACACTCTAGCCCTGTGTTTGACATATTTCCTCAATGCAAACATACTTGCACAGGCTCTTCTAGGACAGAGTTACTGTAAAACAAAATCTTAAAATAAGACACAATATAGAGATGGAAGGAGGCTGTATGAGCCACACTCCCAGAAGGTGACTGTAGAAGTGCAAATTATACATCTTAAATGGTGGTTCTTGAAAGGTGAGCAGAGAATCAAGGCCTACCTTGGAGCCAAATACAAAATGTGCAATTACTATGTACTGCAGTGCACAGTGAGTAACTGCAGACATAAATTACTCTGATAGAAATTACTATGTACTCAGGCGCACAATGAGTCACTGCAGACATAAATTACTCTGATAGATATTACTATGTACTGCAGCACACACTGAGTCACTGCAGACATAAATTACTCTGATAGCTATTACTATGTACTGCAGTGCACATTGAGTAACTGCAGGCATGCATTACTCTTGATAGAAATTACTATGTACTGCAGCGCACAGTGAGTCGCTGCAGGCATAAATCACTCTGATAGAAATTACTATGTACTGCAGACGTAGGATCATTGCATCATAGAAGATTACTAGGCTAGCGATCCGGAGGTCATTTTAAGCCTGGCCATTTCAACCCAATGTAATACCCATAGAGGTGCTAGTCAATACACAAGACTGCATTTAGTAATGACTGTCCATTTCCAGGAGGGTTGTGGGTGCTATCCCTGGTAAGAATTTATGGTGCCCTAGCCACTCATCCAGGTTCCTCTTGAACAGTGTCATAGAGTTGCTCTGTTTCTCATGAATTGGTAGCCCATTCCAAAGATGTGGCAGTCACTGGGAGATAAATCTGTTCCTCCAGCATGTCCTATGTAAGTCGCAGGCTATATTTAAGTCCCTGGAATGGGCAGCCCTAGACCCGTTTGATTTATGGCTTTGCAGTAAGTTCATTAGGTTTGGGTCTTGGGTTGCTCTGTAGGCTAGGCATAAGTCACCCCTAAGAAGTCTATACGATATGGAGTATAGTGACAGGGATTTTAGTCAGTCCGTGTAAGGCACATGGGAGGCCCTTGATGTTCTTTGTTAGAGACCTCTGAGGTCTCTCTCATACCGAATGGGGCGTTATACTCAATTATGGGCCGGATAAGTGCAGAGTATAGGGGTTATAACTTCCTTTGCTCTTGAGGCGATGCATTTACTTATCAAGTGAGCTATGTGGAAAGTTTACCTTACAATGGTAGACACATGGTGGTCGAAGTTAAGGTTGCAGTCAATCTGTGATCCCAGGTCCCTTACCACTTCATGGGTACTTAGGGTATTGCTATTGATTTGATAGTATGAAGGGACATTGTTTGTGCTGAAGGGAATGATGATGCATTTCTTTGTATTCAGTTTGAGACTGTGACTAATACACCAGTCATTGGTCTGTGTGAGACCAGACTGGAATATATTGACATCATTTGGGGATTCATTGATTGCACCTAGTTTGCAGTCGTCTGCAAACTTGGTCAGCCACAACCCTTTGGTTTTGACCTGAACTTCTAAGAAGTATATACCAAACAGTAGGGGGCCCAGCACTGACCACTGTGGCACCCCGCTGGTAACAGGTCTGCTGGTTGAAGTGGAGTCACTCACTTTGATAGTATGTGTCCAGTTTGTGAGCCATTTGGCAACCCATCTTACAACAAAGTGGTTTACATTCAGTTTGCTAAGTTTATCGGTAATGCCTGAATGTGGGATTGTATTGAAAGCCTTTGTCAAGTTGAAGTATGCTGTGTGCACAGATTTCCCCTCATCAATGGCCTTGGTCACACTTTCAAAGAAATCCAGCAGATTTAACAGGCAGGATCTGCCCTTCATGAAGCTGAATTGGGTAGGGTCCAGGGTTTGGAGGTCACCTATGTCTTTATTTATGAGGTCCATAATGATACGTTCCATGGCCTTACAGACGAGGCTGGTCAGGCTTATGGGTCTGCAATTCCCCGGGTCTGTTGCTAGGTCATCTTTGTGGAGGGGAATAGCTGCAGCTGTACTCCATTCTGCAGGAACAAACCCTGTGGTTAGGTTATGATTGAAAAGTGTACTTAGTAGTGATGCTAGTTCATGTTTTAGCCTGTTCAGAAAACAGTCTTGGATGTCATATGGTCCCATAGAGACCATGTTCCTTGCCTTGGACAGGGTTTTGAGAACTTACTCTAAAGATATGTAAGGTGGGGGGGGGTAGTTTAGTGGAGAGTTTGTTGTAAGTTAGAAGGGGATAAGGGAGTGAACTTTTCACCAAACCTATCCTCTAACAGCTTCGCTGTCTGTGTGGGGTCAGTGTGTGTGATACCATTGGCCACCAGTTCTGCACATGCTTGGGTCCTACTCTTTAGGTTATGTACATAGCTATAAAAGGCCTTATGGTTATCCTTGGCAGTACTTGCTAGGTTTCTCACAAAGGTGCTCTTGGATGGTTTGACAAGTTGCCTTATTTGCCTGTGAAGGCTGAGGAAGGTGCAATTACATTGTTGGGTCCTTGTCTTTGTTTTCTTGGACAGCAACTTTTTGCATTTATTGTAGAATTTGTTGATGCTGGAAGTCCACCTTGGCAGCTTGATTTTACTTGGACATCTGGCTTTGATTCTGTCTGGTACAGCTGAATTTATACATGTATGCAAGTGATTATACAGGTCTTTAGTGTAAACTTTGGCATAGTTACCACTTTCAGCTTGGAGTGTGGCTTGGAATGCATTTATACCTTCACCTAGGAGGGTATAGTTTGCCTTGGTGAAGTTTTTTAATCTGATTTCACCCTTTGTAAGTTCTGGTGTTAGTGTCAGTTCAAAGGTGACTGATTTGTGGTCAGTTTTAACTAATGAGGGTCCAACAGCTGCAGCAGTGCACCTGTTTGACATGTTGGTGAGGGCCAAATCTAGAATTTTTGTTCCTCTTGTCAGGGTATGGACAATTTACTCCAGGGAATTTGAATTCACAAAGTCAAGAAACATTTGTGCTAGCGAGGTTGGGCTAGAGTAGGTTTCCCAGTTGATGGTGGGACAATTGAAATCCCCTGTAACCAGTGTGTTTGGTAAAATTTGGATTGTCTTCATTTTGGTTAAGTAGGCCTCATGGGTGTCGTGACCTATGGAGGATGATCTATAACTGGCTAGGACTTGAATGGGGGTCTTACCCACTGTAACCTGGACCTGGAGTAACTCCATGGAGTTGTCCAGTCTAACTAGAAGTGAGGTGAATTTATCTCTAATATAGACTGAATCACAACCTCCTTTGGTTTTCACACATTCCTTTTTGTGGTCTAAAGGAGTGGAAGGCATTGTAGTCTTGCAGAGCTGGGGTACTCTCTGAGGCCTTAAAGCAGGTATATGTAACTGCACAGACATCTGCATCTTCTAGTGATAGAAGTGTTTTCAGGGAGTGCAGTTTTTGGTTTAAGCTCCTAGCATTTAGCAGCATGACCCTTATTTTGTTAGCAGCATGACCCTTATTTTGTTTTGATTAACTACACACCAGTAATATTGTTTTTGGGACCTTGCCTAAAATAGGCACTGGGGGAGGCAACAGCCTTTGTTAGCACCTGAAAGACTGGGAATGCCAGGTGCAAACCATCTCTGGCAAAGCAACAAGGTTTGTCAATCACGGCTTCCCAGGTAGACAGGAACTGGATCCCCTTGGAATGACCCCACAAACTAAGCCAATTATTGAAATAAATCATTTTTGTTTATACTGTGGCATTATTCTAGGTGAGGGTAGTATGCTGCTCAAGGCTAGAGACATACCTACGTGGGACATATACTCAGAGAGCTCGACCATGTCTCTCTTCATATAGTCCAGTGAGGTACATAGGTTCATAGGTTCATAGGTTCATACTAGGCTATCTGCCCGAGGGCATTTACAAGCCTAGCCCATCGTTTTGTGGCTTACGCCACCCCTTAAGTATGGGGAACTATACCCATTATTTTGCTGTGCCTCTGTCGAGCAGTGACACTGAGGTAATCCCTGGGGTATATTTGCGATCTCCCATCCATTGGTCAAGATTTCTCTTGAACAAGGCCAGCGAGGTGCTCTGCCTCACATATACCGGGATTTTGTTCCACAGCATAGGGAGTCTTTGGGTGATGAATCTATCCCTCCAGCACGTCCTATTAATAGCCGTGTCGAGGTTTAAGTCTCCCGCCCTTGTGGCTCTGGTGGATCTAGATTTTTTGAGGTGAAGCATATTCATCAAATCTGGGTTTGACATGGCCTTGTATGTTAGGCAAAGGTCACCTCTGAGCAAGCGGTGGCGACTGAATAGAGCTGGAGTTCTTTCAGTCGGGCAGCATAGGACAGATTTTGAGACCCTTTATCCTTTTGGTGAGGAACTTTTGTGGTCTCTCCAGCTGCTGCAAGTGTCGGGTCAGATACATTCCGAATTGGGCATTGTACTCAATCATTGGTCTGATGAGTGATGAGTAAAGGGAGACCATGACCTCCCTTGATCTAGATGAGAATCCCTTCATGATAAGGTGGGCAATGTAGAAGGTCTTCCTAACTACTTTAGCTACATGGGTGTCGAATGACAGACTACAATCAACCTGGGTCCCCAAGTCCCTGATAACTTCTTCTGTGCTCAGTGGATTGCCACCTATTTGGTAGCTAGGGGTAACCTTGTTTTTCCCGAAGGGTATGACTATGCATTTTTTGGCATTTAACTTTAGGCCATGGCTCTGGCACCAGTTATCCGTTTCTGTGAGACCCTTCTGAAGGATATCTGTGTCAGATGTGTTTTCTACTATGGCTCCCAGTTTGCAGTCATCTGCAAACTTTGTCAGCCATAACCCTCCTGTGTTTGCTTGTACTTCGGAAAAGTAGATGCCAAACAAGAGTGGGCCCAGGACTGAGCCCTGTGGGACCCCACTTGTGACAGGCTTTGAGTCTGACATGGCGCCAGCAACTCTGACCCTGTGGGTTCTGTCACTCAGCCAGTTTGCAACCCATCTTGTGATGTATGGGTTAACATTTAAGCTGCTGAGTTTTCCAATGATACCCGAGTGAGGTATTGTATCGAAGGCCTTCGCCAGATCCAGGTAGGCTGTATGGACTGCCTTTCCCTCATCAATGGCTTTGGTGACTGTTTCAAAAAGTCAACCAAGTTTAAAAGGCATGATCTGCCTTTGACAAAGCCAAACTGGGTTGGATCCAAGGTCTGCAAATTCCCTATGTCTTTATTTATGAGGTCCATTATGATCCTCTCCATGGCTTTGCAGATAAGGCTTGTCAAGCTAATAGGCCGGTAATTTCCAGGGTCGGTGGAAGCACCGCCTTTGTGAAGTGGGACCACAGTTGCAGTGCGCCACTCCCTGGGTACATATCCAGAGGTAAGACTTTGATTAAATAGCTGTCCTAGTTGTGGGTTTAATTCCTCATTGAGTTTGTGGAGCACACAGCCGGGGACACCGTCGGGTCCCATGGATGCTGTGTTTTTTGCTTTGGAGAGAGCAGTTTTAACTTGGGCGTTGGAAATGTTTGGGGGGCTGCAATCGTTTGGTATAGATATCTCTCCTTTTGGGGGGGAGAAGTTTGCACTGAACCTGTCAGCCAGTATGTTGGCAATGTCTGTAGGATCAGTAATCTTCACATCATTTTGACTAGTTCTGAGCATATCTGGGAGTTTCCTCCCAGGTTTCTAACATAGCTAAAGAATGCCTTATGATTGTCTTTTGAGTCTTTAGCTATTTTTCTCTCAAAATTTGCTTTGGATGATTTTATGAGAGCTCTTAGTTTTTTACTTATAGTGATCAAGGGTGTCTTACCTTTTGAGGATTTTGCTCTATCTTGTAGTAGCTTTCTCCTTTTGTTGTAGAGTTTGTTTATGGCTGGGGTCCACCAGAGTGGACGCTTGCCTTTGGTACAGAGAGTCTTTGTTTTGCTTGGGATTGCCTTATCCATGCAGTCCTGCAGGTGCTGGTAGAAGGCATTTGTGAGTGATTCAGCGGCTTGAGTACTGTTTTCCGCCAGCTTGGGGGCCTTAAAGGAGACCACACTAGTCTTTAGAAGTGTGAAGTCGGCTTTCGAGAAGTTTTTTACTGTGGTCTTTTTTATTTCAGGTGGAGGTGGGATGAGGACCTCCAGCGAGATTAGTTTGTGGTCTGATCTCACCAGTGAGGGGTATACTTCCGGTGTTGAACATTGTGCTCCCATGTTCGTGATGATGAGATCAAGTATGTTATCTCCTCTTGTGGGGATGGTGACTAGTTGTTCCATGGCATTTGAGTTTATGAATTCCAGGAACTTTTGGGCTAGGGTGTTTGGGCTTGAGTAGTGTTCCCAGTCTATATTAGGGTAATTGAAGTCACCTAGTATGATGGTGTTTGGTGATACATTTATCCCTCTAGTGTTTTCAGGAAAGCCATGTGAGGTTCCTGAGTTTGTGAGGGTGGCCTGTAACATGCTACAATTTGCAGAGCAGTCTTGCCTATGGTTAATTGCACCTGGATGGTCTCCGATGCATCGTGCGTTTCCACCAGTCTTGAGGTGTGGGTGTCCTTGATGAATATGGATATCCCTCCTTTCTTGGTATTGTCCGGATTTTGGGGCGGAACGCATGATATGAGGTAAAACCTGATAGTGCTGGGGTGCTCTCAGGAGCCTTGAACCAGGTTTCTGTCACAGCACAGACATCGATGTTCTCCATATTGAGAAGGGCCTCGAGTGCGTGCATTTTGAGATTTAGACTTCTGGCATTGAGCAGCATTACCCTTAGTTTTTTCCTTTTGTGTTCTAGGGTGGTAGGTTTAGAATTTGAGCCTTGCCTAAAAAGGCACTATGGGGTGGCAAGAGCCTTTGCCAATATCCGGAATCCCAGGGTGACAGGTGCAAGCCGTCCCTTGAAGCAGCGTGGCTTGTCCAGCATGTCATCCCAGGCAGACAGACACTGGATCCCCTTTGAATGACACCAGTGGTTAAGCCAATTGTTAAAGCTGATCATCTTATCTCTGTATTGTGGCATCATTCTTGGTGAAGGTAGGATACTGCTCAAGGTCAGGGTCATACCTGCCTGGGCTACATAATCAGAGAGCTCCTCAATGTCTCTTTTCATGTAGTCCAAGGAGGTGCGTCTCAGGTCGTTCACACCAGCATGGACAATGACTGAGTCATATTTGTACCTGCTGTTGAGAGACCTGAGTGCTTGCGTTATGTGGCGGATTCTAGCGCCCGACAGGCAGCTTACTGTGACCTTCTCCTTACTCAGTCTGGTGAGCGGAACGTCAGTGTGTCTGACTATGGAGTCACCAATGACTAGTGTGTCTGGCATTGTGTTTGGCCTTAAGGGCTGTGACTGTTTGACACTCTGACTGTGAGGTCTATGTGTTGCAGGTGCTGTGTTCTGAGGTGGTGGTTGTTTGGGTGTCTGCTTAGGTGGCCTCTGCTGTTTTGGTAGATTTTTGTTCAGAGCCTCCGAGTATGTCTTTGTGTGTTTATGTGTATGATTTGAGGTTGTGATGGTACTATGTGAGACTGGGTCTATAGTGTGTGTGGTAACCTTCTCCTCCTGACTGGTCTTGCCAGTCCTATGTTGAGAGAGCTCAGCCTCCAGTTTGGCCGTATAGTTGCATCTCTCGCATGTATTTGTGTTTTGTGGGAGGAGGAGAGGGTTGTCTGTGTACATGAGGCAATTGTAACATTGCCTCAAAATTCAGGTTCACCAGCTGAGCAGGAGAGGACACTAGCAACTGATCCGTCGACATGCTAGAAGGAATAGACAAAAACTTTGAAAAAGATTCCGGGGGACGTGGGTGACAGAAATGGGGTTTGCCTTTTGGGGTACTATCTATGACAAGAGTGCCGTATCAAGGTAATAAGTACTGTAGGAGCAAGTGCTAGGTTTAACAGATAGAGAATAGTCTACTTGGAGTCAAGTAGAGATGATCTTTTTAGTTATAGGATACGCTGATTAGATCAGTAGTATAGTTCGAGGAAGGTAGTTTTAAGGGAAAATTTGAAGAGTGTAATTTAGGTAGCCCTAATAGTTTAAATCTGCTTAACCGGCGCTGCCCTAGTGTGCAACAGTAGCAGCTCCGCGGAAACTCGCGCTAAATCGCGCAAACGCACGTTTAGCGTTTTTTATATCAGGGGGCTGAAAGAAGCTAGGAACTGGCCCAAAACGACCAATAAACTACAAGTTGCTGGCTGAAACCTCACAAAACTGGACCAACAGGCAGCTCAATGCTTCCCACTCCCACTGGATAGCAAAGGAACTTCCTCCTTTCCAAATTAGGTAAAGAATCAGTAACAGGAACTGCAAACAAAGTCCAGGGATCAGCAAGCTCTGAAACTGGACTAATCTACAGACTAATCTGGACATCTCAGGTCATTCACTCCAACACGAACTATGACAGAGTCATAACGGTACTTGTTGCTGAGAGACCTGAGAGCATGCATGATTTGGTGAATCCTGGCACCGGACAGGCAGCTGACCGTGACTTTCTCCTTGTCCAAACTGGTGAGTGGGACATCCATGTGTCTTGCTATTGAGTCTCCGATGACAAGAAAACTTGTTTTTTGAGAGTTATGCCTTACAGGCTTGGTAGGTGAGACACTGGTGTTGCTATGTGTTGTGGGTGCTGTGGAGACTGTGTTAGCTGTAGTAAACTTGTGTTTTGGAGGTCTCTGGTGTTTTGGTAAGTTTTTTGAGAGAACCTCTGCATATGTGGATTTATGTGTTTGACGCATTTTTATGTATGTTTTGCTCTTTGACACTGGTACTATAAATTACTCTGACAGCTTTGATAGAAATGATTATGTACTCAAGTGTACAGTGAATTGCTGCAGACATAAATTATTCTTATAGAAATTACTAGGTACTGCAGTGCACAGTGAGTCCCTGCATATATAAATTACTCTGATATAAATTATGTACTGCAGCGAACAGTGTCTGATAGAAATTACTAAGTACTGCAGCATGCAGTGAGTCACTGCAGACGTAAATTACTCTGATAGAAGTTACAAATAATTGTGACTTTGGATGGATTTAACAGTTCTGTGCTATTCTATAATGATTGCGCATATGTGTGCATCTGTGTAATATGATAGCTTGACTGTGCTTCATAGGCATCTGCTAGACCTAATCACATGCACAGAGACTCTGGCAAGAGGAGGTCTGTATTTTCTGACAATAATTTCTTTCTTTCTGATAATGATCAAGCAATGACATCTTTAGAGCTGGTATATTATCTAGCTTTAAGGTTATCATTGTTCCCATATATTTAGCACTGATTAGACCAATTATAGAGTGCAATGTCCCCTTTAGGATGCCCCTCACATGATTTATCAAACAACTAGTGAAACCCCAGAGGTTCCTACTGAGCTGCCAAGAGATACCAGACCCTCTATCCTTTGAGTCAGTGTCTTATAGACTCTTGAGGGGTGATGCGTGCATTGTTCACTGCTCTGTTAGAGACACTGTTGTTCTTGATGTCCTATGCATTCACAACTCTAATAGCTTAGTAGCAACAGAACCAGGTACCTAAATCTTCTCCAGCAGATAAATAGAATGCAATGGAAAAAAACATCCATTATGTAGTGACTTCACCATCTCTGGAATCAGCTAACCCTGCAGGTCAAGCAGTGCATACATCGTCATCCTTCAAACAGAACCAGGATGACTGGAGGGGTACCCTCAAATTTACCCTGGGGCTAACGGGCCTAGTCCTCCCTGTGACACTGGTTGCAGCCTGATAATGGGTATATGCAAGGCATTAATGGCCATGAGACTAAATTGGCATGAAACTCCTATGAACCCTATAGGAGGAACACACTACTGGCTTGCAGTTAACCACCTTGCCCTTGTAGGAACTCACCATGTTTTTTAGCACCAGATGCATATACGAGCCTGTTCCAATCAGTTTTATAAAACAACAACAGACTGTCTCCTCTTTCTTCACTCACTTGTTTAGACCTGCGTGTTTGTAACATTCATATTGCAAATAGCCTAGCCAGATTAGACCAAAAGAGGTTCTACATTTGGAGTGTATAATGAGACAGGCAACCAGCATGATGTCATGATGGAAAAGTAGCATTTGAAGAAAGGGAGACCAAAGAATAAGTCCAAATTAACAGTAGGAGAGGACACAAGATAGGGCTCACACTGCAGCAACCCATGCACCTACAGTTAGTAGAGTACAGTGAGATCTGTAATGACAATGGTGTAAGTGTGCATTTTGTGTGTGTTTTGCTCTTTGACACTGGGTGGGGGAGCGCTTCCATCTGGTAGGGATGCATAGCAATGTAACCTGTATGTCCTGAAAACCAGTAGTGCTGTGAAACTCCTGACAGTGTGGAAGATACACTCATGCAATGTACAAAGTATAGCATCCTCTGCACCCTGTAATAAAACAGTGTTGTGCTACATGGTGACACAGGTGGCTATTTATATATACAAATATTATATACAAATATTATGGTTGGGAGGGTAATGCTTGCTCTACTGAACACACCCATACATACTGTAATCTATATGTGTATGTATATCTTAATGGGGAGTTTTCAGATCTATGGAGCAAATACAAGCTCTTTCCCATTTATTTCTAGAGAACAACAAAAGCTGTTTTCACCTTCTTCACCCACATTTCAACTAGAATCCCTGATACACAGAATTATGCCACGCAGTCTAGGAAAGTTTGAAGCTGCAAGTAGCTGATTACACATTCTCGCATACAGGCCCTATCTGAATCTCATTATGGATTTGTACTGATGCCCCTATTTAGCTGTGTTCCCCAGCCCTATGAAACTGCCTCCTGGGAAGTTGTTCTGCACTTACTTATAACTGCAACTGCAGAACAGTTGTGTTACATTAACAATACAGCAGGCTACAATATCTTTGTTGCATGTACTGGATCTTTGTTAGCACCACAACTGTATACATATGTTTGTCCAACTAAAATAATAAACAGCCATTCAAACAAAAATAAAAAAAAATCTACAAGTCACTGTTACAGATTTAGAGACTTTTTTTTGTTATCCTCTGGTGCAATCCAGTGGTTGGTCTTCCTTCACCTAATCAGCCTGTTTGCCCATTTGTTTCTCAAAACTCCACAGCAGTGCAGAAAAGAAAGCCAGTAAAGGCCAATGCACCTGTAGGCAAAGACAAATCTAAGCCAAACCAATATGGTATAAAGTTTAATACAAAATATCCACACCAAATAAGCACTTTCGTTTCACCCACAAAACTTCATCAGGATGATGTATTGTCCCAAACTTGCTTTCAATTTTAAGGCAGTAACTATAAAAAGGTGTTCATTTAAACCAGGGTTTACACAGGTATCAAAAACCATTTGCTATATCATCTCTTGATATTCCAACCTGGTTTCCCAATCACCACCCCTTTCTATAATCTGAACTTGCTGTATTACCCAGAATTTAAATTTGGCTGAGGGACAAACTAAATGATATCTGTACAGGGCATTGGTGTCTTTGCCCCTGTTTAGACCATATAAGTGCTCATATATTCTTTGTCTAAGACATCTCTCAGCTTTGACTATATAGAATGCATAACAGATGTACAATATGCCATGTATACTATTCTTTTAGAGGCACAATTGTGGTGTCCATCAGTAGGAATAAATTTATCCAAGCTTGGTAAAAATAACTCACTGTTAATGACCACCATCCAACACTGTGCACAACTGCCACATCTGAAAGTACCCTTATTTCTGTGCAGTGTAAAGTTATTAACTCACGATGCATTCTCAAACAAGTTCTTCAGGTTAGCACCTCTCCTATAACTAACCTTAAAGGAATATTGAAAAACTGAGTGAGTATTGGGCATCATGGCAAACATATTCCAGAACTTAAGAATAATTTCTTTGATTCGCAAAGAATCTTGGTTATACCCTAACACACAGTATATATCCTTGGTTCCAGAGGTTCCTTTGCCTAAAGGGTAAACATCTTGTGTTACCCCTATTTCCAAGGTCTCCTGAATGTCAGCTGTCATAGCAGTAATATTGTTGTTGGCAATAGGCTTACCCCTAATCAAGGGGTAATATTTAACTCCCAAACCATCCATAATTTCCTTCTTGATGTTATCAATAAGAAGTTTGGGATAATCTCGAGCCAAAAATAAGTTCTCAATAAATTCTAATTCCCTACTCAGAACCCATTCATTAGAAGTCATCCGGGCTGCTCTCAGCATTTGACCCTTCACGATATTCTTTTTTTGGGGTAAGGGGTGGTTGCTTTTGAAGTGTAAGTACGAACTTGAAAATTATTCTTTTTTATGTATTTGAGACACATATTCACTATTTTCTGTATCTTTAGAAATAAGTACATCTAGGTATGCAATAGACTCAGTGTCAACTGAACTGTAAAGGACAGGAAATTGGTAGCAGAGTGTAAAAATTGCACAAAAATATCGTCCAAATAACAGCAATAGGCACAAATATTTTTGAAAAAATTACTGGTAAACACAAAGTGTGTTTTCCAATAAAGGAGTTCCAAATTAGCAAAAACTGGGGTGCATGCTGCACCCATTGCTACCCTGTCCAGTTGTTTAAAATATTCACCCTGAAAATAGATAAAATTGTCTAATTTGACCACCTTTCTATAGTTTGTGCCTTGAAATTGAAAACAAACATTTTATAACATCTTTGTTGTCATGTTTGGGAGATTCTATACACTTTTGTAAATAATATTTGTGTAAATACATTTTTGTATATATTTGTAAATATGTTTATCAAATTGTGTTGTGCATATGTGTGTGTATATATATTAAACAAGAGTATACACGTTTCTGTGATGTTTCTTTAAATTTTCAAATGTTGTGTAATTAACATACAACCACTCACATTCAGGTTTTGATTATTTTAACAGTTTGGGACAATACATCATTCTGATGATGTTTCTGTGGGTGAAATGAAAGTGCTTATTTGGTGTGGATATTTTGTATTAAACTTTTTACCATATTGGTTTGGCTTAGATTTGTCTTTGCCTACAGATGTCTGGACCTTTACTGGCTTTCTTTTCTGCACTGCTGTGGAGTTTTGGCATTTGTATTATTTACAGTATTCCATGTGGTTGCTGTTTGTTTCTCACTCAGGGGTAAGAACTGTGAATTCTACAGTCTGAGAGAGACAGAGAGAGAGAGAGAGAGAGTGGGGGGGGGGGGAGAGAGAGAGAGAGAGAGAGAGAGAGAGGAAGACTATAGAACATTTGTTCACTGGCTGGAGTGCCAGTTCAGTCCATTTTCTCCACTGGAAAGGTGAGATATAGGTCATAAGGAGTGGGATGGACTGCCTGGTGTGGTAAACTCCTCTTTCCTTGGAGCTCCTTATCACTTCAGTTACACTCTGGAGCTCCACTACTGCTGCCAACAATGGGGAGCATCTGTACTTCCACCCACATACTGATCCCTGACCAATAAGCACTGTTTAGCATGCATGCTTGTGCCCCATAGGTGCTACAACCAGTGCTTTAGGCATCACCCAAGTGGCAAGCCAGAACCACATCCCTCATCCAAAGAAGGGCAATCTGCTCACTCTCACCCTTCTTATCATACAAATATTTAAAATAATTTTCATTTTCATGTTTCTAAACCTCAAACTAATATATAAACTTACATTTTTTACTTCAACCCTCACTCCTTTTTCCAAAACCATAATCAAATCTTTTTTTTAATTAATGACAATGTCATGTTTCCATTGAAAATAATTACATTCATTCTTTCATTTCATAATACCCATGCTACATAAAACACTTTTTTATCAGTATCTAATTTTATTTTGACCATATTCAATCATATCCATACTGTCATTATCCATGATATTCCACACAAAATTTCTGTACATTGTCTATACCATAATTTTTTTATCTCTCTCACATTTCAAAACAAAAAAAGATGTTCTGTTGTTTCTTCTTCACCACAATAAAACATATTCTTTCACTTGTCTTTTTATATGGGAATATTTGCTTTTTCTGGCAGTTTTGTTTGTTCCCTGTCTCCATACATATCCTGATATTCAACATAATAACTACAATTTCTTCTTTCCTTATTTCTTTCTTTAATTGCTCTGATCTTTTTTCCTGGAATAGTCTCCCATGGATTAACACAATAATATGTTTTATACCATATTTTTCTATTTTCTTCCACTTCATCAGTCTTTATTTTCCACATAATTATCTTTTGTTGATATATTCTCTATTTCTTCATTATGACCTTTTTTACTCTTTTATTATTCTTTATTTTTTCCCATAATATTTCATACTTATATTTAAATAATCTTGTTACTAAATGTACATCTTTGTCATTTAACCATTTCAAAACTTTATATAACTTAATGATGCAGCATAAACTATTGGATTAAGCAATTCTAATACTCCTTTTTCTTTATCATGTACCATACATCTTTTTTAACAGGGTTTACTTTTGATCCCCACATAAAAGAGAAAATTATTTCTAACAAAAATTTCTCATATTTTAGAAATCATAGTAACACTTGATAAATGTGCTAGAGTTAGACTTACTTTTTTCTTAAAACTTAGTTTATATGTTTCTATAACACACAAATCTTTCAAACCCTTTAATATTATATCACATTCCTTTTTATTGCTTTCTTTATGAAAATGTATCCCTAAAACATATATTTCTCTCATGGAAAATTGTATTCCAGCAATTTTAATTGTATCTCCCATTCCTTTATTTTTCCTCTTTATTTTAAGGTCATACATATTTCCTTTAAACAATCAACCAAATAGATTACAAATTCTCTCACCCATCCTCTATTTTTAGTAATAATAATTATAATTATATCATCCACGTAGGACATCATAACTGAACTTTCAACATCTGTATGAATTGTGTGCTTTGCATTCTTCATTTTTTGATCTCCACAACTATTATGTTCATAACTAAAGCACATAGAATACTACTCATAGGACATCCTTGTCTTATACCATTATTTGTGTCTATTTCTCTACATAACCAATGATTTACTAAAACTCTTAATGTATTATTGTTATAAACACTTGTTTAATATTTCACATATCCATTATATCCCACAAAATATCACATTTTATCAACCCAAAGGCTTTATTGATATCACCTACCATCTTAATTACGATACCATCTACTATTTCTCTATCATTATAACTTTTGATATCCTTTTCTTTCATTTCATATATACGTTCCCTATTATATAGTGCATCTTATTTTCAAATCTTTTTTTGTATTACTTTTATAAATATCTTATAATCTGCATTGTTTAATACTATTTGTTTTCATTTTTTATTTCTTCTTTTCCTCCCTTTTCCCATATAAATTTTAATACTCCATTACTCAGTTCTTTGTAATTGAAACCTTCATTTAACCATTCATTAAACATATTTTCAGCTAATCTGATAAGTTTTTATACATTTCAAATCCAATTCCATCTGTATCAGTATGAGAGTTTACATTTAACTGTTTGAACACTTTTTCTAGTTCATTTATTGTAATCTCTTTTTCAAATTCTCTGTCAGTTTGTTCAGAAACTCTTTTTATTTCCTCCACATTGCCTTTTTTACTAAACATTTATCCTACAAAACTTCACAGTTTCTATAATTTGTTGCAGATTTTTCTTTAAGTTCCTTTCTTTATCTTTCACTTCTCTTATCACACTACTATCCTTCTTCACTATCTTCTTTAAATATGGTGATACCTCTTTCTTTTTTCCTTGTAAAAAGATCTTTGTTTACATAATAGTTATAAATTCATAATAGTTATTTGATTTTTGATTTCGTTCTCTCTCTCATAATATTCTCTATTATTATTCTCAAAATTCTCCATTGCATCTCTAAATATTTCAACATATTCCTGTTTTTCTTTCTTTCTTAGTTTTTCCCAATAACTGCCTTTATAAAGATGATCCACCATTCAGACAAACTATTATAAAACACTTTCATAGTAATGTGACCCTTCCATAGTTAAAGAATTACTCATTATTTTTTCATTTAAAACCTTTCTGTTTATTCTTTTTATACATCTTCCTATTTTATATATACTTACTTATGATTTATTCCTATCCATATTGCTAAATGGTCTAAAATGCCTGTTGTAATAGTTTCTTCTTATTTCACACATATATTTTCTGACACTATAAAGTAATCAATTTAAATTTTTAGAAGACCTCTTCTTTATGTCCATGGTTTTCTGCCTCATATAACCAGTTTTCCACATTTCATTACTTCAAACATTTTTTTCATATTTCCTCTTTTCCTTTATTTCCCCTTAAATCACAGTTAAAATCCCCTATAATTATAATATGCATGTTTACACTATAAGGTAACATTTTTGAAAAAATTCTCCCTTTCTTTACATGTCACATAAGCATAAATAGCTATAATTCTATAAACCTTTCATTGCCTTCTTAAGTGTACAATTATTAATCTTCCCATTATTACTACTATAACGTCTAATATCTTTACTAATCTCCTATATAATATTGCTATTTCTGAGTACTTTTCATTCCCAATGTTCCATATTATTTCTGCATCCCATATATTTTGTGTTTGTAGCCTTTCTTTATAAGTCAGAAATTTTATACCTTCTAAAATAATAATGTCAACATCACTTTACACCATTCTAAAATTCCTATTATTTTTATTAAATTATTCATAATGTTAACATTAACTGAAAGAATCCTCAAATTATTTCTTTTTCTGCTCCTTAATTTAGAGAATATCATCTTCCTCCTATATTGCTTACTTTAAATTCATATCTGTTAACTATTTCCTCTCTTCTTATTCTTCATGTTAAAGCCTTTAAATTTTCTTTTTCTATCTTCCAGTTCTGTGGCAAGTGTTGTCCTGCAAGTCTCTTGTGACAAGGAAGAAAGTTGTCCAAGTGAGGCCACCATTTTCCTCCCCTTCAGATGGGTAAATTGGCATAAGCTGCTTTTTTCTGTCCACCCTACCCATCTGTTCTACTGCCCATGCTGCTAGTTGAACTCTGGTCATCTGGGTTGTAGTCAGAGCTTCAATATTCAACAACAAAAAATCAGGGACATGATCAGACATTTTGGGAAATGGAGCAGAGTTAGGAAGCTGAAGTTCAGTTGTGAATGAGTTCTGCATCATTTGAAGATGAAGATGAACAGACTAGCAGGATGCAAACATGAAGAGCTAGGATGAGCGTGGATAGTGAAAAACATACTTTTTATTTATTACATATTTTGGCACTGGCAAGACAATCTCCAAACAATAATGATGTACACAAAAAAACTATGGTAATTTCATGTTATTTGCAGCATAACTACATGCCATGTTGTATTACTTCAATTTCATGTTTAACACATGCAAAAATATGAGATGTGCATATCAAGAGACTAGCATAATATGGGTAGCAATGGTCTATGCATGTCATGATGAGGGAGCCTATTTAGTATATGTGCATATTAAAAAGGGTCAGCAAGCTTTTAAAATCTGAAAAGGTAATAATCTGCAGCTATAGTAATACACAATAGTGAACAACATGCAGGAATAAATAAAATCCCATTCTAAATATATGAGTTACATTTTATACATTATATTGACACAGAAGTGGAATTATTTGTTTAGCAGTCTATAAACCATAAAAATTATCAGCAGTGTGATGCTTCCAACAAATCAGTCCATTATCTGGTGTGTGTCAGCTGTAGTGCATTAACAAAGACTTTACCCTTTTTACATGTATGATTCATACTAAAACACCTTTACTGGACATTAAACATAACAATCCCAGCAGTGTTTTAATAATCCTGACTAAATACCAATACTGGTATAACAGATATACAAAGATCAACACAAACATAGGTAAAATATTATATATTATATATTATAGCAATATCTGAGAACTGGCAGAGTTAAAGATAAGTAGATGTAGTAGTGGCAGCCATAGGTTACTTAGTGACATATCAGATTAGGATTAGAGAGTAACACTCATACAGATTACAGGGGGAATGGGTGTGATAATATGGAGGAAGAGGGAAAAACGGTGAAAGGATGCCACTTATAAAATGGTGTGTGCATTAGGTAATAGGGTACTGAAAAATAAAGAGGATTAAATGAAGGTGGATATAGAAATAGAATGAGATAAATCCAAATATCTAAAAGAAAGTGTGTACGTAAAAATAAGCATACAGGAGGATGATTTGGTAGTTAACTAAAGGTGTAGAGTTTGGAAATTCATGGTATTAGTAAAGAACAGTTTCTTAAATGCATTGTAGTTAAACAGTTGAGACCATTAGTTATTGGCTACATTATGCCACAAGCACAAAATCATGGGGAACATTTTTAACTATTCTACCTCAATCTAGAATATACTTTAACCAGGCACAGCTCTTATCCTTCCAAGGATTGCATTCCAAAAATTGGCTACATGGAATGAGAATGTTAAAATCAGAAAGTAAAATTTCCATGTCTATGACCTTATTATCCCAGACATAATTTGAGGACTGTAGGCACTTTGCAGCCATATAGCAAGTTAACTAAAATGGGATCACTTTAGCCCATTATTGCAGATTTTGCAGGCAAATAGTAAATTACTGGTTCCAGTATATGTCATGGGTTTGGGTTTAGATGTTTCCAGTTTCACCAAGTAGAGCATATAAAGTCCAAACCTCCACAGAAAGAGGATGGAGAAAAAGCCAGGTGAGGGATCTTGCAGATGTGGCATCATGGTAGTGATAGTGTTTTTTTAAATATTATTTATTATTAAATCAGTGCATTTAAAAAATGACATGAGTACCAATACATTCATAGAAAAGGAAACAACTCAAAATAGCACTTTCTATTGTTATTTTCATACAGTATACTGTATATAATTCTTAAAACAACTTTCATTCTTTCCAGCATTATATAAGTTGTTCAAGTTCCTGCATCCCTTAAACATCACTCCCCTGCCTGAACATTATTCTGTATGTACTGTTCCCACATGTTCCATTTATTTGTATGTAATTTGCTACTTCCCTTTTCTAAAGATCTTGCCTCCAGTTCTTTTGTCTGCTGTACAATATACAGTACTTCATTTACAGATATAACAAAGACTTGTGCTCTATTCTGCTTGCGGGGAACAATACCATAAGAGGGGTACCACACCAGGTATATCTACTGTTAAGCAGTTATTAGACAGAAGCAATACTTGCCTGGGCAGTCCACTCCAGTTAGGACCATGGGATGAATACCTTTTTAGGTACCATTGATTAGAGTTCACCTGGATTGGGAAGAGGGCATCAGATGAGAAAAGGCAGTGTGTGATGATATTCCTGCAGGTATATTAATAGAAGATGGTTCTGATTTATAAAACACCTTGTTCACATTCAAATATCTGAGGTCAGGCATGGAGACAGTCACAGGGGAAGGAATATGGGAAGACTCAGCCAGTGTCCACACCTCCAAGACAGGATGATGATGTGGCCAAGTCAGGGAAGAGTTACGTAGTAGAAGCAATTTTGATTCTGATCTGCTAATGTCAAAGGGCACTGGAAAAAGTTACTTTAGGGAAAAGAGATAGGAGCTGATGCCAAGACAGAATCTGAGCCACAGTTGTTAGAAGATAATAGACTTACTTGGGAAGGGGAGGATGGAGTGATTACAAGGAAAGAACTAAGATAGGCATAGGTCCTACCTTATAGGACCTGTGGGAGGGAGGTTACCATGAATCATATACTATACCTGGTAGTCTGTGCCAGTTGGCAATGGTCAATGTTAGAATCAGATGGGTCGCAGCCAACTGGCACAGAGTGTCAGGTATAGCATATGACAGAAGCATGCCAAAGAAGCTAAAGGCAAGGTGAACAAAACAGTGGTGCAACCAGTACTACTGCATGGCACAGAAACCTAGGCAGCAAAGGCAGAACAGATAAGCACACTAGATGTGATGGAGATGAAGTGCCTGAGAAGGGTGGTAGGATACACACTGTGAGGCAGACACAGAAATGAAGATATAAGAGCAGAAGCCAAAGTAGCTTCAATTACAGAAAAGGTCAAAGAGAACAAATTACTGTGGTTTGGGCACATGTGCAGAAAAACAGGGACAGACAGAAAGAAGGCAAGAGGAAATGAGGGCATCCAGCAAAGAAGTGGATGGATTGTGTGAGAGAAGACCTGTGACAATCAGGCATGAGTGTCGAAGAAGGCAGGAGAGTGGTATTGATTAGACAGATATGGTGACAGTTGAAATGTCCCCCCGACCCTATGTAAAAAAATGGAAAAGGGGGATGATGAGGAGGATGACCGTGAAGGCTTCAAATTCTCAAGGGCAAGGGGATTTTGGATGCTGAGAAAATGAGTTATTATACAAACAGTGAACTCCAGAATGAGAACTATTGGACAAAATGGTATAGCAGATGGTAGTCCCAAGGGTCAGTTATTAGACACTTCAGGCCACATGAACATAAAGCAATGCTGTCAAGTTGCGTACTGTGTAAGTTAATGAGTCCATTAGGTGAAACCTGAATAATGAAACAAAACATAGCCAACTCTGATTACAAGACAATTCATAAAACATAAAAACAGATGCAACATATGCTTTCTTGAAAAATCACTTTAATTGTAAAATGATCACACAAAGTACCTAACAAATGTAGTTTCCTCAGCTTATAGTAAGGAAAAACTACCTTGACAACATCTATTCAACTATGTGGCTCATTGATTAGACACATTTAAAACTATACATCTACAACAACCAAGGAAAAATATGAATTTCATTTGAAGGATATTGCCTACAACGAAAATTAAGAATGTACAGCGGGTTTTTGACTGGGCAACTCATACACAATAAGTCTTAGCCGATGTGCCAGTTCTTTACCTGACTACTTCAGGAGTACACACCACAGGTTACATCAGCCATATGCTTGTAGTCACTTATAACTGATTTAATGAAACCCACCATGAAGTGAAAGTCCCTGCTTAGCATTGCAATTGCTTCAAAACTACCAAAATGGTTTAATGTTTTAATAAAGTGTAACTTTATTTGTATGTTTTTAGGAGGCATTGATCCACTGCACCCTCACATTGCCAAAACCTAATATGTTAAATTCAAGGTTATATCACTTTGGAGAAAAAGGGAATGGTTATCTTTACAGCATGGTGGCACAACTTTGGAGTTGCTATATAGTTTATGGAGTGTATGGGAGAAGTTAAATACATTATAGAGTGTAAAGAGACACAGTTGTCTGCATAAATTATTTTCAATGCATTTTAGCAACACTAAATGTACCATCCCTGCCTATTTTAAGTGTTTGCTGCTTGAGTTACTGTGTATGTTGATTATTTTCAGCTCATTCAGATTAGATTACTGTTTCTTGATTATTTACTGCAGTTCCAGGCTATTTTAGTGACTTAAAGTCATAGGGGTTAAGTCTGCACTCTTATGGCAGTGGAGAGTAGCTTGATGTTATTTTGTGCTGAAAATCACCAGGGAAACTTTTGCGTGTGATTATTGCGATTGGATGGTATTTTGCTAATTTATTGGTTTTCTGAGCCTATATAAAGATGTAATTTATGCAAGGCTTGGCTTATTATTTCTGAGATTCCAAATGCTTGTGAATCATGCTATTGATTGCAGAGACATTCTACTGAATCCATTTCCATCTACTGTTGGATAAGTACACTTTTGATCTGTAACCATGGATATGTGCTTTCCTACTATCTTTGCAGTCAGTTTGGTATATATGAACATCTGGAGGCAATGTAGCAATTGTCTGATGTTTATTTTGCTTTGCTGTTTTGCAATTGCTCTAGTCATTTACAAGTGCTACTGTTATATTTGGGCATTATTTGCTGAGTTTGTGCACTTAAAATCATTTTAGAACACTGTTGTTTTTGTAACTGGTTTGGATTGTTGAATTTGGCATTCCTGACTATGTTAAGTGTTTACTGCTTGAGTTACTATGTAAGTTGATTATTTCCTACACTACTGCTTAAATTGATTATTACATTTCCAAGATCTTTCAGTGATTAAAGTTGGTGGGCTTAGGTTTACACTCAAGTGGTAATGAAGTGTAGCCTAGACTAATTATATGCTGAAAATCACTGAGGAAACCTTACAGTGTGCTTATTGTGATTGGCAAGAACAGTTTTGCTTGTTTACTGAGCCTGTATATTGGCATTGTGTTTGTGTAAAGCTTGGCATTACACAGAGGCAACTAGCAGTACTTTGCATAGACACAGGCACTTAGAATTTAAATTTTCATTATAAAACTACCTCTGAAATTTCCTGAGTACTTAGTCGCACAGATAGCAACTAGTGTCCATGTTGGGCAGCACTACCCCATGAATTTAGTCTTAGATAGTCTTGATTATAGTCTATATTCTTACACCATCCGACTAGTAAACTGTAAGCCCCTCTTGTACCGTCCCCTTGTAGATCACATAATAAGGATTTGTAACCATGGATATGCACTTTCTTACTATCTCTGCAGTCAGTTGGTGGATATGGGCATCCTGAGGCAATGTAGCAATTGTCTCATGTGTACTGACAACAGCCACCTAATTCTTAAACAAACTGATACAGTATGTGAGAGATGTAGTTACACAGTGTCACTGGAGGCAAGGCTGTCACATGTAAGCACTTATAATACCAAATAGGTTGTCAGAAACACACACACACTATAACCACTAAACATAGTACGGGCTAGACAAATAGACCCACATATAGTGATGCTTTTAAATGTAAAATTACCAAACCCTAGAGGCTTCCCAGACATCACATGCATAATAAGTATCCTCAGCAACCTCCATAGTGCTTTCCTAAAACAACACCTACAATGACACATATGGCCACATTCCATAACATCTCAATTTCTAAACCTGTAAGGCATATCATGAAGCAACTCAATATTTTGGTCATAGGAGACTACATTGTGAGACACACAGATGTACCATACACACCAGTAGGTGTATGGAGAGAGTCAGGCCAGTTACTTAATAGGGGCCAAGATCTGCTATATCAAGCATACACTCAGGTTGTTGCACCACAAATACCAGTATGACGCAGTCATAGTCCACGTGGGTGTAAACAACCTGAGCTGTATCTACCGGATCTGTATAAAGAGAAAAATTATAGAGTTCTTTGACTGTGTGCTTCAAAGCAATATGAGTCTAACACTGAGCAGCATTTTACCTTCTCCAAAGATGATACCACAATATGAACAGAACATAATTGACTTTAATATTTGGCTTAGTTTTTAGTGTCATTCAGAGTGGTACAGTATTTGTCTGCCTGGGAGAATATGAATAACAAACCATGGTCCTTTCCAGGGATGGTCTAAACCTGAACCCCCTAGACTTTTGAACATTTCACCCTCATAGTGCAATTTTAGGAATTGCCAACCTGATACACCTTCTGACATAGCAAAACCAACCCAAGAAAATCTAAAGGTAGTACTGCTCAGTGCCAGGAGTCTAAACAAGAGACCACCTCTCTCATCATTCTTAACAAGCAACTCAGAGGACTAATCAAGTCTACCAAATTCAGATTTGAGGTAAAAATAGCCTTCATTGTGAAGGACAATAACAAGCCTTTCTACAACTATGTCCACAACTTCAAAGGCAATACAAAACAATGTGCTGAACTAATTTCACCTACACTAAGCTGGAAGATATAGCAGATCTATTTGTTAACAAATTTAGCACCAACATTATCCAGGAAATACTCTCAACCATAACACTCCCAAATATCACTAGGGAAAAGGCACTCCCCAAGCAAGAAAAGTGCATTGATGGACCTGGATAATACTGACACTGGATTCAAAACTTCTCAGCCTAGATGACTTCTTTGAGAAGGTCACCAAAGCAATGGATTAGGGCAAAATGGTGTATTCTGCCTATCTTGACTTGGCCAAAACATTTGACACAATACCCCACTCAGACATTGTAGACAAACTCATGAAATTAAGTTTAAACCTTTATGCCACCTTGCTGGAGCTGTCTCACAGATAGGACCCAAGATGTTAAGGTATGGAAATCTATGTCCACAAAGAGGCTACTCACTAGAAGAGTCCCTGAAGGTTTTGTGCTTGTGCCACTCCTTTTGGGTATCTAATTCTCAAAAGTCAAGGCCAGCATCAAGGGTTCATTGATAAATACTAGGCTAACTAGTCTGAAAGGCCACTTTTAGGCCTAGCCAATAACCTGAGGTCAGAATCAAGCCCCATACCTTGTGTCTATGAGATGCACACCTTAACCATTATGCCACATCCCTTGGGTAGCTGACCCATACAGGGCCTCTGGCTGACCAAGTTTGCAGTTGATTGTAAACTAGGTGCAGCCATAGAATCCCCCAAAGACACTTCCTCCAAGAAGGCCTGACACAGACTAATAACTGGTGGCAGAACAACAGTCTAAAACTCAGTGCCAAATAATGTATAATAGCATCTTTTGGGAAGATGGCTACCCCTGGAAACTCCCACATTGGTAATACACCCATACAAATAGATCCAATGGCCAGGGATTTGGGAACACATGTAGAGAATAACCTGGCCTTTGACCAGCATGTGCCTGTGTTAGTAAAGAAATTGTTCTTTGTTGCACAACTTATAAGTGAGAATATGTCATCTAGATCCAAGGATATAATTGTTCCACTGTAGTCAGCCCTTGTCAGACCAGTCAAGTACAGCTTCCTCTTTGGTATGTACCTAACCAGGTATATGGAACAACTGGAGTGTCCACAGAGGTTCCTCACAAAAAGAATACAGGTTGTAAACAGCATGTCTTATGCAGACTGCCTCAAAGTCCTCCCACTGTACTCTGTCTCCTTCAGACTGCCAAGAGGTGATCTATGCCTGGCCTGCAAAGCATTCACTGATGTCACTCTGATGGACATGTTATATGTCTGCAAAACAACATCTGCAACATAAGTAGGATATGTTGAGGGGACGGGTATGTGTTTCAAAGACTATCCCTTCTCTGGAACAGGCTTCCCATCCATGTGAAGCAGAGTTCTTCCCTAACATAATTTAACAGTAACTTGACTATTGGATGGGGAATAGGAAATTTACCCCTGGTCTGGCACCTATATCACTTGTAGATGGAGGCAGTCTATACATGTATGACCATCCATGGCCAAGCCTACATATACCCATTAAAATAATCCTAGAGTATCAGTACTTTTCAGATACCTTTGGGAAGCATGGCTAAGCATAAAAAGGCCACCTGGGGTCATTACCCAGTAATTACTTATAGACCTACAAACTGGCATGTATCCATTCATTGTGATGAGACTGAGCCCAGCAAAGAAAGTGACAAATCAAGCACATGTTCTTCAGTTGGGTATGTACCTGTCAGAATTGGACACATACCTACTACAATATCCAGTGAAAAAGTTAGGCTGGGCTTTGCTTTTCAGACTTTTCATACTATCAGGAGAGGCAATGTGGACAAATACAATTTTGGTGTTGCAGGTATATGATAAGTAGGAAAGTTACAAGCTAAATGTGACATTCACAGCCATAACAGACATACAAGGGCAGCAAATGAAGTAGAGACACTGTAAAAAATCAAACAGCAAGCAGTATACACCAGTGATAACCTGCTAACAACCACACACAACATAATGAAGCTGACAGCCAAGGAAAACATGAAGCAAATGGTAAACCATGCAAGATGACAATACCAACTAAAGAAATCAAGTGCATAGAAAAGACAGCAACTGATGCACAAATGCCTCACAGTACAGGAGGAATCATCATCTTCACCATCATCATCATCATCATCATCATCAAGGCGCACACACACATTTGGGGTCCGAATGGAGAGCGGAAAAGTCAGCAAGCAAAGAAAAGTAGTTTTGCTGAAACTGAATTCATCCTTAAGTCTTGGTGAATACCTTCATGAGGTGGACCCTGTTTTCACAAAATTTCACCAAGTTGACACTGATATATAGACTGTATTTATATAGCATATATCTTGGACAGATCTAAGTCAAAAACTAAACTTGTTTAATAGCACAGCAGACTTAATGATATAAAGTATTTAATTTGATGCATATTTTACACTGAGTTACTTAAGGAGAATGCTAGATGTATTGTAATTGACTCTGAAGAAGCCTGTTATATGTATGGTAAAATCATTAAGTCTGTTGTGCTATTAAACAAGTTTTTTAGTATTCATTTGCTTCCTGTGGCTGGAATATTTATTTTCATTTTACTTTAGTTTGTGTGTCAGTTGACACCTTTGTTTTTATTTAACTGATCTTATTTATAAGTCAAAAACTAAAAAAGATAGTTTGGTGCACAAGACCCAGAAAAAGTGCCCAATCCTGGTAGGTGCACTGGTGCCAGGACTGGAAAAGATGACAGTGTAGAATCCTCAAAAAACAGAAACAGTACTACAATGGGGCCAGGCCAGGCCCAGGTGGAGGATGCCCCCCATGTTGTAGAAGGTAGTAGTAGTCCACAAAAATCACAAAAACTGATAGGCCAAAGAAGAGCCATACAGACAATAAAGTGGATTATTGAGGATAAGAAAGAAATTATGTATTGTTACTACTATGCAAAAAGCCCAGAATTTCTAGGCACAAGATATACAAAATGATTAAGAGAGAAATTAGATGAAATAAAAATACTTCCACAAGAAAAATTATCGGAAGCTTTAAATGAAAATTTGTGTTCATTAATTCAACAGACTTGTGAAAAACAGTGTGTGTGTGTGTGTGTGTGTGTGTGTGTGTGTGTGTGTGTGTGTGTGTGTGTGTATATATATATATATATATATATATATATATATATATATATATATATATATATATATATATATATATATATATATATCTAGATAGATATATCAAGAAACCTTGACCTGTTTGGAAAAAGAGGCATCTGAGGAAGTGCAAAAATATAAAACAAGAGATATTTGAAAAGCATAAAAAAGAAATATGGACATGAGAAAGAAAGAGAGATTTGAAATGGTGCATTATTTATGCAAAGGAGAAAGCCAAATTAATCAATGTAAAGAAGACAACCCCAAAGATATTCTAAGAGAAATACAGGCAAAGGCATCTGGATATGGAAAATTTCACAATTAAAAAAAAATAATATCACAAAGATAGAACGTAGAAAAGAAGATTAGTAAAGCTGAAGTTAAAAAAATAGAATTTGAAGTTATGGAGTGCCTGCGAAGTGAAGGATTTGGTATAGAAGGTCTAACACAAGTTACATCACAGCAAGCTGGAATTAGTCCCTAAAGTAGGGAGAAACAGGAAGATCAGGAAACATCTGAAGAAGAAATATGGACATGGGAAAGAAAAAG
Source organism: Protopterus annectens (assembly GCF_019279795.1). Classification (NCBI taxonomy): domain Eukaryota; kingdom Metazoa; phylum Chordata; order Ceratodontiformes; family Protopteridae; genus Protopterus; species Protopterus annectens. The sequence goes on along the minus strand of NC_056739.1, from coordinate 1,587,723,081 downwards.
AGATGTAATATGGTGTAATATTTATGCAAAGGAGAAAGCAAAAATAATCAATACAAAAAGAGCAGCACCAAAAATGCTTGAAGAGAAATACAGGCAAAGGAATCTAGACATGGACAATTTGACAATACAGAAAATAAGAAGGCAAAGAGGAAAAGTAGAAAAGGAGATTAATAATGGAGAAGTTAAAAAATAGAAACTGAGGTTATAGAGTATCTGTAAAGTGAAGGATTCAGTGTAGAAAATCTAATTCAGAAAGTACCACAACAGGATAGAGTAATGGATATCCAAATAAAGGGGAAACTAGTGGAACAGGAAGCAATTAGTCAGGTGCCATATGAATATAATTTGGAGCCTTCCACAGGAAACCAGTATAAATGTTCACTTGAAGCTAGACAGCATGGGAAGGAACAGGAAACTGTGAAAACTCTGATGTAGGTAATGTTGAGGAGTGATAGGCCAGTGAGTTCCCACATGACAGAGTTACGGATGGCACAGGATGAAATTGAAGAGAATGTGCCACAGGAAGATGCTATAGAATTTTCTATAGAATGCCTGCAGGAATTGGAAAACAAGGGATGTGCCCTCAGTTTGGAAGAAAATAAGTAATTGAAGAGTTGCTTTATTTAATAGACACAGACAGCTATATCAAGATCAATGAAAGAAACAGACTGCAGAAGATTAATAAAACCCCAAAAGTCAGAAGTTTGATAAAACAAATGAACACAGTAATTACAACTGTCCATATAGATCCATGCGATATAACAGAAGTAAACATAATCTATTACTGTGCTGCTAAATTAATAACTGATAAAGTTTTACCACAGTAACACAGGGTAGCGATGGAAAGGAAGGGGAGAAATGGAATACCATCATGGAAATATTGAACAGAGAAAACTATAAAGCAGCTAAGACTAGAAGTGTTACTACTGAAAGACTATAGAAGAGGGAACAGATCAATAAAATACTAAGAAAGATAGATGTGACAAAAACAATGCACAGTATTAGAACAGACCAGGATCCATCATGCACTATCACATATAACAAACTAAAAATGTCAGCACAGGCAGAAAAACTTAGAAGATACAAAGATAAATATAATGGAAAACTACAAAATAAGCAATTTATTGATGACCCAAAAAGTTTTATAGAGAATTGGGAAATAAGGTAAAATGAATTGAAAGACTGCCAACAAAGAAGAAATAGATACATTTTGGAGAAGTATCTATGAAGATCCTGTGGAACATAACAAAGAAGCTAAATGGATAGAATAAGTTAAAGAAAGAATAAGAGGTTTAAAGGTACAGGATATAACATGGGATGAAGTAACAGCCAGAGAGATTCAAACAAAGTTAAGAAAAGCCTCTAATTGAAAAATCCCAGGCCCAGATGCAGTACCTAACTTTTGGCTGAAAGTATTAATATCTTTACATGAAGATTTAACCATGAGTAAGAACTATTTATATGCGCACCCCGAACAGACACCGGCCTGGTTAACAACAGGAAAAACAATGCTCCTACTTAAGAGTGAACCTGCAAGCTACCCTAAAAATTATAGACCAATAACTTGCCTTCCAACGACGTATAAACTATACATGGGAATTGATACCAAGAGAGTTTATAGTCATTTAGAAGAAAACACAATTATGGCAGTAGAATAAAAGGGCAATAAAAGAAAGTCATATGGAACAAAGGATCATTTGTTGTTAAATAAGTCATAGTGGAGAACTGTAAAAAAGGGAAAAATCTAAGTATGGCATGCATAGACTACAAAAAAGTATTTGATAGTATCCCACATTCATGGATAAAAGCATGCTTAAAAATGTATAAGATGCACTCTACACTGATTGACTATATTACAGTGACCATGAAACAGTGGCAGACCACTTTGCAATTAAGCCTTGATAAAGGACAAATTATTATCCCAGGAATAAAAATTCAAAGAGGGATATTTCAGGGTGACTCTCTATCACTGCTGCTATTCTGTCTTGCCTTTAACCCATTAAGCTCTCTACTTACAGGTTAGGTCATGGCTATAATTTGGCTCCTGAAAACAACAAAGTGTAAAGACTTCCCATCTTCTCTTTGTTGATGATTTAAAGCTGTATAGATCATCAGACGAGGAAATGAAAGCACAACTGCAAGTTGTCAAAACCTTTTCAGATGATATAAGAATGTCATTTGGTCTTGACAAATGTGAAAAAGCAACCTTTAAAGCAGGAAAACTGCAAGGCCAGAAAAACATCAGTTTGGAACAAGAATGTGATATAAACAAATGTGAGCAAGAAGGAGTGTATAAATATTTGGGAATTGAAAAAGGATCAACAATAAAACACGTACAAATGCAAATAAAACTTGATAAGGTATACTTCAGGAGACTTAAATTAATCCTGAGAATAGCACTGACATCCAGGAACAAGATCCAAGCTATAAATCAATTTGCTCTTCCTGTCCTAACTTACAGTTTTGCAGTAACTGACTTGCCCCAAAACATGTTGTATAGATTAAATAAGAAAACAAGAAGGATGTTTCATGCTCACCAAATGATTTATAAAAATCAGTGTATACCAAGATTATATATTCCTCATTCCGAAAGGGGGGGGGGTGGCCCTCCTTGAAACTGATTACATGTATAGATCTGCAATTGTGGGACTCCACACATATCTGCTGACCTCACAAGACCAAAATGTAGTGAAAGTGTTGAAACATGAGGAGAATAAATCTAAGATGACTTCTCTGCTTAATTTAGCAGAAGCATATTGGCATGAAGCAGGAATGGAAATCAAACCAGAAGTAGATAAAAATCAGGCAGCAACTGAATGTGCCAAAAATAAAAGAAAGAATAGACGGTGATGGACCAGATGAGAAGGCAAGAAATGTGGAAAAAGCATAAATATAGTTGCAAGTATGGAAAACTTCTGGAAGAACCTTGTGTTGATCAGGAACGAATGCAGGAATGATTAAGGAGATGTGAATTCAAACCAAGAGATGAAAGGTTAATATTGGCAGCCCAAGATAGTGGCCTATATACATGTTGGTTTACAAAGTCCATTGAACATGTGGGAGAAACAGATAAATGTAGGTTTTGTAAAACCAAATTGGAAACAGTTGCACAGCTCGTTGCTGGTTGTGACATGCTAATGTCAGAAGGACTGCATACTGAAAAACATAATAATGTGGCAAGCTTATTGCACTGGGGATTTTGCAAACAATATGGCATTGCAGAGGCTGAAAAACACTGGAAACATGAGCCCCAAAGCATCACAGAAAATGATGGTTTATATCCCATGGGATCACCCATTACCAATAGTTTAAAAGATAGATGCTATAAAACCAGATATAGTGGTCCAAGAAAAGAAGACAAGAGTAGCATTCATTATTGAAATCACCACACCCAGTGACTACAGTGTCTTGTGTACAGAGAGACACAAAGTCATAAAATATCAGGATCTGCAGGCAGAAATAAGAGCAATGTGGAAGAAAGACACCAAGACAGTTCCAATAAGAGTAGGAGCAATAGGTCTTATAAAGAATGGTCTACAATCATATTTAGATATGCTACCAATACATGTAACTCCGCATGAATTGCAGAAGGAGTCATTACTGGGCACATTGTGGGTGCTGCGAAGAGCACTACTGGCTGACATCAAAGAGTGAAAGAATACTAATTTCATGAACTTTAATCATATATTGACTTAGAAACGGGGTCCATTTCCATCATGGTATTAGAAACCCAAAAGACTTGGAGAAATTAAAAAGGGCAAAAAGAGATTGTTGCAGGTGATGACAATGTGCAATGTGGATAAACTCAGCAATGATGACTATTGGATCATGGACAGTTCATTCATCATGGTGGCAACCATGTTCCACCATCTTTCAGTATTCAGGGAAGCAATGCTTTTTACTTAATCCAAGTTCATCTCTGTATTACCAGCCTATTAAAAATGCTTACTTTGCCAGAGTTTTTTGCATTTGGACCCTTTTTGGAATTTTGCTACTGAGAGCAGGACATAGGTGTTTACTAGGCTAATGACCACAAAGGCCTTTTTGAGCTTAGCCATGCATCCCAAATCTCTGAGAAGTTCTGGTACAACTGATAAGTGTAAACAGGGGCATGGTAAATCAACCTTTTACAGCATGGCTGTGCCCATTAGAGGCATAAGTGCCATACCAGGAATGAATTTCCTGATCCCCATCCAATTGTCCAAGTTATACTTGAATTGGGTTAGGGAGGAACTTTGCTTCACATGGTTGGGGAGCCTTTTCCAGAGAAGGGGTAGTCTAAGGTATAAATACAAGTCCCACAACCAGGTCCAATTTATAGCACAGGCAAGGTTTAAATATTTAGAATGGGTAATTCTGGTGCTGTTTGTTTTGCACATATGCAAGAGGTCTATCAGATGGGGGTCTGACAATCCCTTGTATGCCAGGCATAGATCTCCCCTCAACAGCCTGTAGGAGACAGAACACAGTGATAGACCCTTGAGGTGTTCTGCATAGGGCATGTTACTTTTAGTAAGGAACATCTGTGGACATGCTAGTTGTTGGATGTGCTTGGTTAGCTACGTACCAAAGAGAGCATTGTACACAATGACAGGGCTCATGAATGCTGAATACAGTGGAACAATGACCTCCTTTTACCTAGATGCCATACCTTTGCTTATAAGTTGCACAACATAGAATGATTTCTTCACTACTGTAGACATGTGATAGTCAAAGGCTAGATTACTGTCTATGTGTGTCCCTAAGTCCCTGGCCACTGGGTCAACTCTAAGGGTGTGTTGCCAATATAATAGTTACCAGGGATGGATGACTTCCTGAAGGATACTGTTATGCATTTCTTGGCATTTAGTTTTAATCCATGGCTCTGAGACCACTTATTTATCTGTGTCAGCCCTGGAGAAAATTTGTGCTGGTGGAGGATTCTACGACTAATCATAATTTGCAATCATCTGCAAGTTTAGTCAGCCAGAGTCCCTTGACATTGGCTTTGACTTCAGAAAATAAATGCCAAAAGGAGTGGTCCCAGGACTGATCCTTAAGGGACTCTGCTTGTGACTGACCTCTTTGTAGAGGTGAACTCTCAATTCTAACTTCCTAGATCCTGTCTGTGAGCCAGCTGCTATACACTGAGTGACATAAGGGTTTATACCTAACCTAGAGTTTATCAGCAATGCCTGAGTGGGGTATTGTTTCAAGAGGAATCCAAACAAAATAGCCAGCCTGGGATGTTTAACTAATAAGAACTGAAATACTTCTTAAGTGATAAAGCAATTGCTAAGTAAATCCAACAATATATTATGTATGTATGGATATCTTTCTTTAACAAAATACAAAGTAACTTTCTCATATTCCTGAACATCGTTCAACATGTTTTCAATCTCAGTAACATAACCAGGCTGAGACTTTGCAACAAGGCCAGTACACTTGACAGCTTAGGTTACAAGCAGATAAGCATCCTGGAATCAATGATAGTGTGATGTCCTTGCACTGGTCCAGTAATCAAGCAGCCTCAATCCTCACCACTGGCAACAGTGAGGGATATACACAATGGGAGGATGATAAGTTCACAGACAGTAAAGTGAAATTTCCCTTAAGAGCACACAGAGATCACAGTCAGTCTGGGGGCTGGTTTCATCTTTTTTCTCCAGATCTCCACCACTGGCACAGCTGTAGGATTAAGATCTCAGCTGAGGGGTCAAGCTAAGACCTCCAGCACCCTCACTGTCCAACCAGTGCTTTCTGTCCCTGCCAAGTAGCTGACACATACACACACACTTTAAGATTTGATTTATATACAAACACACAGACACTCCTGGGTTAGGCTGACACATTTTTACTAGCTATGCCCCCTTCTGCCCGACTACAAGGTAATAATCACTGCCACCAACCCCTCTTTATCAGCTACTTTAGGCCCTTAAAGGGTGACCAGTTCTACTGTGTAATGTTACTATTATTCAAATGGTAGTAGTCTGACCAAGAGCGAGGCTATTGGAGTGTCCTGTATAGTGTCACCAAATACATATGTAAGTAGTCTAAGAACTTAAATATGTCTCACAAACCAGCCACAATTAAAAGATTTTAATATATTTAATAATAAATAAAAGAACAAGGCAATACTCAAACAACACAATTACTACAGAGTTCAGAATCACAGGAAATATTTTAAAACAACATTGCAGGACAGTCTCACATAAATACAGAAAACATCTAAACTAATCTTTACTATATTCCTATCTATATCTAAAAGATACTACACCCTAAGTCATGCTTACAGACAACATGCAGACAGACATGCTGAGCGAATGTTTCTAGGTCGAAGACAAGATACAAAATGCCCAGTCTTTCTCTGAGAGAGGTCTTAAGTTAATATCAAATATTACTGCTGGGTTAGTTTGGATGACATCACTTTTTGTCACCTGACTTTAGTTCCCAGGTGAATAGATACTAACAGAATTTTAACATCTCTGTGGGAGAAGTACATATCTCTCAGAAGTTTGCAGAACTTGGAAGTCATAAAACAATAAAACACTTGTACATTTGAAACCTAGTAATTATTTCTGTTCCAAGACAATAGAAAAACCTCTAGCTATTGTGTCTGCTTCACTGAAACTGAGAGATAACACAATCATAAAACAATTTCAACTTATTTTCTTGCAGTTTTGCAAGTTAACTCTGTATGTTCCAGCTTCTACTATTAAAACATACATTTACACAGGTATATAGTTTATATACATTTCTGTTCTTTTCCAGTAGGGTACACTGTGGATACATCCTTGAAGCTCAGTACTGTACAAACCCTGTTCAACACAAACTTCTTTACCACTAGTTTAATATACACATAACATAAAGTTCTCTTAATATTTGTAAGACAAGCATATAAATCTTATTAATATTCACAAATGTCATGATTATTTACAAATCTCAGCATTTGTATTAAGTGCTTTTTATGAGTATATGTGTCATATTGTGTAATGTTGCTTTAAATGTTACTTTGCTGAAGTTTTTAGTTTTTAGTTGTTTGATTGCTTAATAAATTGTTTAATTGAGTATGTAGAACAGTACAAAAGGTTGGTTGACATTTTGTCATTTTGTTCTAATGAAGTCTTTGAATGAAAACACTAAATAAGTATTTCCTTGATTGGAGTGCCTTCTGTGGATGTTATTTTATGAATCTTCTGAACTAATGTATAATGGTATTACCCACTCTGATCCTAAAAATATTGCCAATATACTTAAAGATAAATTTAGTGCCAGTGTCACACCATAAACTGTCAAAAATTCCCAAGTCCCTTTCTCTCTCAATTTTATTTTGGTATATGTCTGAACTGCACTCTCTAAAATTAAAAGTGATACTTCTAGGAGCCCCAACAATATACCTGGTTGCTTCATCAACAGCACCGAATATGGCCTTTCCGAGCCCTTCCTAAAGCTGCAGACCTTATGCATAGTCACAATATATCCTTGTAGTATGGAAAATGGTTATTGTTATGCAACTTCATAAAAGCCTAATTTGCAAAGCCATGGACCATATTATATCTAATTTCATAAGTTCAAATATTATAAAAAATATTAATGCTTTATATCTGCAACAATGTAGTTTTTGTCAAGGGGAGATCATGCCTGTTTGATTTAGTAAACTTAGAGAAAGCCACTAAAGAGATAGCAGCAATGCAGTTCATGCAGCATACCAGGATCTAGCCAAGACCTGTGACACTGTTCCCCATACTAGAATTATAAACAAGCTTAAAGGCCTAAAAGTAGACTCTTAAGCTGTATTATGGATACCAAACTAGCTAAGAAAAAGAGGCTCATTACTGGCACCTCTCCTGCTCAGCATCTACTTTTCATGTATCCAAAGCACTAACCCAAACATGTGGCTAACTAAATTTGCTGCTGACTGCAGGCTGGGTGTTATTTGCTCTAAATCTGAGACTGTGCTGCTACCACACATATTAATGGTGCATTAGAAACAGGCTTTCATTAAATGTAAATACGTCTTACATTGTTATGGTAAATGAATCTTGATAGCAGCTTAGTATGTAGACAGCACCCCACTCATGACTGATATGGTTGTGAGAGATCCCAGCACCTTTGTAGATATGTCCCTGTTCTTCGACCATCATGTAACAACAGCAATCAGGGAATCCTTCTTGTTAGCCCATTTCATGACCAAATATATCTCATCTAAGTCAAAAGTTGTTATTCCTCTAGGGTTACCACCTGTCCCACTTTGCGAGGGACAGTCCCTCTTTGGGCAGTTGTGTCCTACAAAAAAATTGTAAAAATGGCAAATGTCCTGCGATTTTAGGGCAAAATTATTTCCTATATTTTATGTAAGAGTTGCATAAAACAGTTATTCTGTGTCTGAAACACCTAAATGTTATAAGAAACAGGATAAGCAACTAAAATGCTACAAGAATAAGCTTTTATTTAGGCAAAAAAGTGAAGTTCTGTCCTTTGTACTGGCGATGGGTATGTTTTGGCATGGAAAATCTGATGTTTGTACCAAAAATGTCCCACTTTGGGCATTTGAAAAGGTGGCAACTCTATATTCCTCTATATTATGTTCTGATCACACCAGTTACAGAATATAATGTCCCTTTTAGTGTGTATCTATAGAAAACACATCATGCAGGTAGAAAAAACCTAACAGGTTTCTAACTAAAAAGATTATCATAGTAAAGATACTTATTATCCAAGACAGGCCTGAAGTTCTAGACCCATAATTTGTCTCTTGCAAACTCATACACAGTGATTTATGTGTACCATTCTGTGTTGTTAAAGATCAAGCATTTATTGATCTCCTGCATCTTCACAAAACAAATCCACAAGGACTTGAACTAAACATTGGATCCTCCATCAACAGATAAATAAGATGTGTTGGAAGGACAGATTTATTACTCATTATTTCCCCCACCTCTAGAATAATCTTCGGTTACATATAAAACAGAGTGATACCCTTGCTTCCTTTAAGGAAAACCTTAGCAAAAGAATGGACACCATAAATTCATGCTTGGCCTGACATGTTTTGCTCTCCTGAAGGCAAGATGTGCCTTATGAAGGTAGGTATCAATCGAAATATCCACTATGTGGAACTGGCATCTCCGTACAGTGCAGAATGGAAAGATGTCCATGTTCTGCACTGTAGTGCGATCTCAGAGTTGGTATATTTAAGTTCTGGGGGGTGTGGGGGGCACAGCCCTCCCCACGGGGGTGTAAGGGGGCTAGCAGCATGAAGGAAAGTTTTTGTTGTGTTTTTTTTTCGAATGTTGATCATATGGTCTCAGCCATATGGTCTTTAACATTCTGAAATATCGACCATGTGAAGTAGATCTATAAACCATAAGGAAAACCAGTTGTGAATATGGTAACATTTGCATGAAAATGATGGACTCAATGTGTCCATTGTAGTTGTACATTACTTTGACAACTTTAATTATATTCTTAATTGCTGACTGCAAAGACAATTAATAAATGCTGACATAGAGTATTTACTCTAATAATAACTGATCAGTACATCACAGCTTTTGAACTGTATACTATATACTCATTTTTTGGAAAGTTATTTGAAATTGTGGAATATGTTATAGTTATATCATAATATGCAATATGCAATAACAGTTCAAACAATCATTATTTTCTGTTTTTTTTTTTTCTTTTTTGCATGATTATTAAACATGACATTTTTAAAAAGTGACACAGGTACGTGTACAGTAATAGAAAAGAATATAAACCATAATAACATTTTATTTTCCTTAGTTATCTTTGGCACTGATATTGTCAAGCATTTCAAAGTCAAATGTTATGCTAAAAATAGTGTTTATAAAGGGAACACAAAATGTTTTGTTTGTGTATTGTCCTTTTTTGTCTATTTCAAATATTCATTGCTATTTCTCTTTCACTCACAGCTCCTACAAGCTTGCCTTATAGATTTTAACATTGCTGAAGTCTGTATAGGCACCCATGAACTGAATTCATTAGTTTGTTTTTAAATTGTTCTACTAAGGCACAATGATACTTGGAAAAAGTGACAAATTTATATAGAATTTAACATTCACACAAACACCCCCACCCCACCCCCACCCCCACACACACATATAAATACATATTTGCTCACAAGTGGGCACACACAAACAAATATTTGCTTAGCACTGCTAATTTTGGATGATGAGATACTGGAAATGATTGAGCAAGCACCTTTATCAAAACCGCACTGTAATAACTTCCCTGTTTTTTGCCGATTTGTGTAGAAACCCATCTTTAATCACAATTAGAAAAGGTACACGTTACGCCAAATTTGTGGGAAGAAACTTGTAATTTTTATGGAGAGTGCTGTTCAGTGCATAACGAATTAACTGAAAACTTTAACTTAGTTATTACAAAGAAGATTCTTTACAGTAATGACATTATACTTTAAAAATAGATGTTTATCAGTCTATGGACTTGAATGATCCTTTTAATCACAGTACTGGTAAAAGATAATGATTTTTGAAACAATGATTGGAAAGTATGGAAAATATGTAGTGGATCCCAGGTAATTACTTTAACCATTTCCTTAATGGGATTAAGGTGGTTGCATCTTGTAGGATTTCAGAGTATCTAAATCTTGGAGGCATTAGAACTAGATCAATTTGATTGTGTTATATTGAGAATAGCTTATTATTTGACTATCAAGCCTTCAAAGTCAGCAAAAGTATGTTGCATGTGAAAATAGGCCAGCTAACCTGTGTTTACAATTTGCATTTCTGTGGTTCAGAGAAAGACTATTGAACTCAAGGGAGTATTTGTTCAGGTGCCATTGGACTCCTTTTTTTACCATAAGGCAATGGTGAAAAAAATGTAACACTAAGTGAAGAGGCCTTTTCAAACATTCCTTTGGTTTGACAGCCTAGAGTCTAGATAGCATATTCTAGTAAAAAATGGGTATCTGCTACCATCAAAGGCGCAGGACTCTGGGTTATTACAACTGAAAAGACTTTCAGCAAAAGAAACTGAGGACATAATTAACTCTGAAAATGAATGTGAGTCAAATATGAGAAATCCCTGAGACACGAGTCACCATTTTGTTATGAGCGGTACCTTTTAAATTCACGACACAGCAATTGTACATGACAACAGCAGAATGTAACATTAACTGATTTCCAGCACACCCAGTCATGACAAACTGGGAATTATTACTAGCCTGAGCTCATTCAAGAAAGCAGCCCTTATAATGTTACAGTCAGCTTGTCAACCTACAGACATTGAAAATAGGTACAATGACCCTTGAAAAGTAGGTACATCCAGCAGAAATGTGAACATTGAATTAGACCCACAGTTAAGTAAAAGTCATTTAATGAAGCACTTTTCGTTGCCAAAATGTAGCAACTTCCTCAGAAAAAATACACGTTAACAAGCAGTACTATTTAAATGATTCGAAGTAATCACCTGAGTAGGCACACCTCTTTCCTTTCACATATATAAAAAGACATTACAGAAAGAAATCCGCATCCTAAATAGAAAATGTTTTCGTGTTTAAAAAACAAGGCTGATCTAAACAAGCCTAACTGTACAAGTTATTTTAAAAGTAAATTATTGTGAAAACATCATAATAAAAAAGTGAAGTACTGTATAATATTATATTGTGTTAAAATGAACAGTAAATCACAAAAAAATTAAACTAATAGCTGTGATTATACAATAATAGTCCAACAGTCACAAGTGGTTATTGTATCAGACTTTTGAGTTTAAGTAAACATTCAATGTTGCATGAATCGTTCAACCCAGGAGGAGCAAATGCATTTAACCATATTTGCCATGAAAATTCATGTTCCTCAAGTAGTAAATTCATATGGCCACCTCTCATATTTGGTTGGATTTGATCAATGGCTTTAAATATAAATTTATGACCTGCATTATGAATAACGTGTTTAGCCAATGAATTGTCAATTTTATTTGTAGAGATTGCGTAAGTATGCTCATATATCCTGTCCCGCAATCTACGTTTGGTTTTACCCACGTAGAAAGCGGGACAGCAAACACACCTTGCTATGTATACCACGAGTCTAGAGTTACAATTAAGTCTAAACCTGATGTTACACTTGTGGTCATTAATAAGGAAAGTGTTTCCAACCTCGACCAATCTACACATCTTACAACCCCCACAGGTGGTCATCCCTGCATGTCTAGGTGTGTTGCGGTGGTTGCCACTTTCAAGAAGGTTCTTAAGCTTGTACCCTCTACGAAATACTGTATTAGGGAATGGACCCAATTTATCAAGTAGTAGGCCATCATTCAAAATTAATTACCAGTTCTTGTACAAAATAAGTTTCACCCTCGGACTGTCAGTGCAAAAAGTGGTAATAAACCTGTCTTTGAAGTTAAAGCCTTGTGATTGCAGTGTACCTTGTTTTATAGAAGAGCCACCATCAGTGAGGAAAGTTGTTGTAGTATTCTCCAAATTACTAAAATGGAGAATAGGGTTAACTAGCCCGACTCTTCTCTTTTCAAAGACTTCACTAACCAATTGTTGTATCAAGTTACAGGGGAAGCCACGTTGCTCGAACATATTTCTCAGCAAGTCGCATTCCATTTGAAAGTCCAACTCCAAAGTGGTCATTCTAGCTGCCCTGATTAACTGGCCTTTGACAATTGACCGCTTCTGATGGAACGGGTGGCAGCTAGAAAAATGTAAAAAGGAATTACAGTATGTTTGCTTCCAAAAAATCTTTGAGACATACCCTTTATTGACCCTGTCTTTGGACAACTTGACATCAAGGTAGTCTATAGTGTCTGTGTGGAATGTTGACGTAAATGCAAGAAATTCAATAGTAGTGTTCAAGTAGGAAATAAATGTGTTAGCCTGTGTATTATCACCTTTAAATAAGATGAAAATATTTTCTAAAAACCGTGTGTAAAAAATGAGGTTCGCCTTGTGGTGGGGGATACTCAGGACAAAAGTCCTTTCCCAATATGCCATAACCAGGTTAGCAAAACTGGCACCACAAGGCGACTCCATAGCCACACCTTCTTTTTGTAAATAAAATTCTTGATCAAAAAAGAAATAGTTGTTTGCAAGAATAATATCTAATAGGGATTCCACTAAGGTGATTTCATTAGTTGGAATTTCCTTAGATCTAAGTAAAAGGCTAACCCATTCTATCCCTTCAAGGTGGGGAATAGACATATAAAGATCTTTAACGTCAATAGTTCAAAAATTATGGCTGGTGTCAAACTCCAAGTTGTTAGGGCTCTCCAAGAAGGACCACGAGTCCTTACATATCTGAGGTTCAGTTACAAGATATTTTTTCAAGATGTTGTCTACAACATTAGCACAAGTGTATGTTGTGGATCCTCTCCCATCAATCAATGGTCTCATAGGGGGGTTCAACACATCCTTGTGGATTTTAGGTATCCCAAACAAAATTGGAGTTTTAGGCCAAACCAAATATATAAAGTTAAATGTGTCCATGTCGATGGTGGCTTCTATAAAGAGGTTGTTAAAGTAACCTCTAATCCACTGGTAGGCTATATTGACTTTGTTTAATGAAACTTTAAGATATGTTTCTGTGTCAAGTAAGCCACGCATTCTCTTAATGTAATCATGGTGGTCAAATATGACCAATCCCCCACCCTTATCAGGTTTTACCACCCGCACACTAGCAGAACACAAAGCTTGTAAAGCCAATTTTTCTTCAGGACTCGCATTGTTTTTCTTTCTGCCTGGGAAAATGTTCTGAGAATACAGTAGATGTCTGAAATCAAGCTCACAAACTTGTTCAAACATTTTCAGAGTGGGGTGTAAGGTGGGGGTTAAAGGTACTCGCTACCCTCAGCCTGTCATCCCTTGAGTTGTTACTACTGAATAGCAAGTTGAAGTTCAACTTCTCACATATAGTTTTAAATCTAATACTGTTTTAACAAAGTTCAAGGGTTTATCCAGCACAAAGGTACAACCTTTTGCTAACAAGTTGACTAAAGTAGGGTCAATTGAGACCGAGGAAAAATTGTTTATATTAAAGTCACCATCAGTATTTGTTACGACATTCAGTGCAGGAGTGTCATTCCCTATTATTTCCTGAGTTTGGAATGCCGTTGGTTGTTCTTCTGGTTCTGTTTGAATTACTTGTTTTTTGGGATAGCCCCTGTGTGGTTGCCCTTCTGAAAATTTCCAGTCTCACTACTAGTAAAGGCGCCACAGTTTTTACCATCAGTTTGTTGTTGGCTTACAAAGTTGTTGTTATTATAATTGCGAATCCGTTCACTGCATCTAATTGGAGCCTGGTTGTTGTCATCATCTGGTGCACCAACCTGACCCATATTGCCATTTTATTGTTGTTGTGCAACAGTAAATGTTTTAAATATATTGGAAACCTGAACAACTGATGGTTTAGGGTAAGCAGCGCCGTTATCGTAGGCCATTCAGTCCCTTTTCATTTTTTTGAATTTTTTTGCTTTTCAGTTTCTCAAGTAATTGATTAATACTGGAATTAATTGACCCTACTTTAGTCAACTTGTTAGCAAAAGGTTGTACCTTTGTGCCTGATAAACCCTTGAACTTTGTTAAAACAGTATTATATTTAAAACTATATGTGAGGAAGTTGAACTTCAACTTGCTATTCAGTAGTAACAACTCAAGGGATGACAGGCTGAGGGTAGCGAGTACCTTTAACCCCCCCTTACACCCCACTCTGAAAATGTTTGAACAAGTTTGTGAGCTTGACTTCAGACATCTACTGTATTCTCAGAACATTTTTCCAGGCAGAAAGAAAAACAATGTGAGTCCTGAGGAAAAATTGGCTTTACAAGCTTTGTGTTCTGCTAGTGTGCGGGTGGTAAAACCTGATAAGGGTGGGGGATTGGTCATATTTGACTACCATGATTACATTAAGAGAATGCGTGGCTTACTTGACACAGAAGCATATCTTAAAGTTTCATTAATTGAAGTCAATATAGCCTACCAGTGGATTAGAGGTTACTTTAACGACCTCTTTATAGAAGACACCATCGGCATGGACACATTTAACTTTATATCTCTGGTTTGGCCTAAAACTCCAATTTTGTTTGGGATACCTAAAATCCACAAGGATGTGTTGAACCCCCCTATGAGACCATTGATTGATGGGAGGGGATCAATAACATACCCTTGTGCTAAAGTTGTAGACAACATCTTGAAAAAATATCTTGTAACTGAACCTCAAATATGTAAGGACTCGTGGTCCTTCTTGGAGAGCCTTAACAACTTGGAGTTTGACACCAGCCATAATTTTTTAACTATTGACATTAAAGATCTTTATACGTCTATTCCTCACCTTGAAGGGATAGAATGGGTTAGCCTTTTACTTAGATCTAAGGAAGTTCCAACTAATGAAATCACCTTGGTGGAATCCTTATTAGATATTATTCTTACAAACAACTATTTCTTTTTTGATCAAGAATTTTATTTACAAAAACAAGGTGCGGCTATGGGGTCGCCTTGTGGTATCAGTTTTGCTAACCTGGTTATGGCATATTGGGAAAGGACTTTTGTCCTGAGTATCCCCCATCACAAGGCGAACTTCATTTTTTACACACAGTTTTTAGACGATATTTTCATCTTATTTAAAGGTGATAATACACAGGCTAACACATTTATTTCCTACTTGAACACTACTATTGAATTTCTTGCATTTACGTCAACATTCAATACAGACACTATAGACTACCTTGATGTCAAGTTGTCCAAAGACAGGGTCAATAAAGGGTATGTCTCGAAAATTTTTAGGAAGCATACATACTATAATTCCTTTTTACATTTTTCTAGCTGCCACTCGTTCCATCAGAAGCGGTCAATTGTCAAAGGTCAGTTAATCAGGGCAGCTAGAATGACCACTTTGGAGTTGGACTTTCAAATGGAATGCGACTTGCTGAGAAATATGTTCAAGCAACGTGGTTACCCCTGTAACTTGATACAGCAGTTGGTTAGTGAAGTCTATGAAAAGAGAAGAGTCAGGCCAGTTAACCCTATTCTCCATTTTAGTAATTTGGAGAATACTACAACAACTTTCCGCACTGATGGTGGCTCTTCTATAAAACAAGGTACACTACAATCACAAGACTTTAACTTCAAAGACAGGTTTATTACCAATTTTTGCACTGACAGTGGAGGGTGAAACGTATTTTGTACAAGAACTGGCAATTCATTTCGAATGATGGCCTACTACTTGATAAATTGGGTCCATTCCCTAATACAGTATTTCATAGAGGGTACAAGCTTAAGAACCTTCTTGAAAGTGGCAACCACCGCAACACACCTAGACATGCAGGGATGACCACCTGTGGGGGTTGTAAGATGTGTAGATTGGTCGAGGTTGGAAACACTTTCCTTATTAATGACCACAAGTTCAACACCAGGTTTAGACTTAATTGTAACTCTAGACTCATGGTATACAAAGCAAGGTGTGTTTGCTGTTCCGCTTTCTACGTGGGTAAAACCGAATGTAGATTGCGGGACAGGATATATGAGCATACTTATGCAATCTCTACAAATAAAATTGACAATTTGTTGGCTAAACACGTTATTCATAATGCAGGTCATAAATCTATATTTAAAGCCATCGATCAAATCCAACCGAATATGAGAGGTGGCCCTATGAATTTACTACTTGAGGAACATGAACTTTCATGGCAAATACGGTTAAACGCATTTGCTCCTCCTGGATTGAATGATTCATGCAACATTGCATGTTTACTCAAACTCAGAAGTCTGATACGGTAACCACTTGTGACTGTTGGACTATTAGTGTATAATCACAGCTATTAGTTTAATTTTTTTGTGATTTACTGTTCATTTTAACACAATATAATATTATACAGTACTTCACTTTTTTATTATGATGTTTTCACAATAATTTACTTTTAAAATAATTTGTACAGTTAGGCTTGTTTAGATCAGCCTTGTTTTTTAAACATGAAAACATTTTCTATTTAGGATGTGGATTTCTTTCTGTAATGTCTTTTTAAATATGTGAAAGGAAAGAGGTGTGCCTGCTCAGGTGATTACTTCTAATCATTTAAATAGTACTGCTTGTTAATGTGTATTTTTTCTGAGGAAGCTGCTACATTTTGGCAATGAAAAGCACTTCATTAAACGACTTTTACTTAACTGTGGGTCTGCTGTTCTGGGTTTACTGCTGACTTGTTTATTTTTAGTTTGTTTGTGATTTTCCCAGTTTTACTTAAATGGATGTCACTATTTTTTTACTGTAAACCATCACCTTGTCCTGAAAAATCACAGACTGTCGGAAGCACATTGCAAAATATTGAAGTAATAATCATGGAAGTCCCCAAAAATTAGTAACAGCTGAGAGGTATGACTTCCAGTGATTTCCTTAAAGACTGTATTTTTTATGAGAAAACCATTTCGAAACTCTCATCCTGCTTTTTTATTTTAAAACTCTGTTGGGTTTGTGCAAGTTAAATTAAGCAGTTAAGAAATAGATTTGGCGTTTACTTTGTCTGACAGTTAAGGAAGAGCTGTGAATTACAAATAATGCTTGCAGAGGCAGTTTCTCTTCCTCTTTGTTGTGTCTCAGGATTACATTTTTTCTGTGTCTTGCATGCACATAAGAACCTAGAACATATACAAAAGGAAATGAATTTATATTATAATCTTATGCCTATCTTATTAATTTAAAAGCATGCTGTTAGTGTGCATTTAAATATTACAGTTATACTGTTCAAAATTTGTCTCATTGAAGGATGTGAATGACTCCCATGCATTATTAGCATTTGGAAAACACTTCTGTAGCTAAGTCTCACTCTGGCTTTGAAATGTCTGCATTATAATGCTATGAATACTATCTATGTGTTTACTGATAATTTTAAAAATGGGCATTGTGTCATATGAAACAGATGGACAATGCAAACTTGTGATGTGAAACATCCGTAACCTTAAGTCCCTGAAATTATGCAATGGCATTCATAATGACACTGAAAATATAAGCAAAGGATTTTTTTGCTGCTGGTAAGTAATGGGGTATGTTTGAAAAATTCACCAATGTGACACTGACCAATACATGGCTGTAAAATGAAACATTATCTGCATTGGTATTAGACATGCTTTTCTTGTGCTTGTGCAATAAAAACATCAAACAGTCCACATATGGGATTAATCTGTTTAATTTATTGCATTCTGTAGCATCTCAATTGATTTATGCCTAACTTTCCTGACTTACCCAAAACTATAGTGACCTAGCCTTTAGAGTAGTACAGAGGCAATGCCCCTCCACACATGGAGTTGAGTGGTGGAGGGAATAAAGCTGTTATAAGTTTTTGTCACTTTTAGGTACACCACTGAATCTGAACTTCTATCAGTCTAATAGGAACTGTTCTCGGAATGTTCAGCACTTTAGTGAAAACTGGGCAGTGGTTCACCATACCTACCCTCCACACTGTCCTTAGCAAAACCTAAGAAATTTGCAAGAAGATCTCATCACTGACATCACTGCACTAAGGTAAGGGGTAGGTATACTAAGACATTGGCTGAATCCTTTACCAAAGATTTCTATGAATAATGCTCAGGACGATATCATTAACTTTTTGTTTTGTTGACCCATTTTAGCATTAGAAAATGATCTGAAATCCTTGATAAGGTAAATAGCCCCGAATTTCAGGTAAAAAAGTTGTCAGCTAACAACTGGACATATTCATTTGGTTATGCTATGGACAGAGAGAAGAGAAACACAAATCCCAAAGACCGGGTGTTCCATTTCCTCAAGGTGCAGTGTTATTCGGTGTATTGTGCCTGCAAACTAAATGTAACCACAAAGACTAAATGCCTTGTAAACATGATCAGCAGCACATCCAACTTGCCCTTTTTCTTCCTTGATGAGATCAGTTCAACAAAAAAAACAGGCAGTACTTTTGACTAACATCAATTCTTCCACTCAAATTCAAAAAGGAGTTTTTTAAACTATATTACATAATATTTATTGCTTGTTTCATTACTTCAAAGGACAGGCAGCCCCCATAACTCCCTATTCCTTTCAAAATGGAGCAGGGTATTAAGAGATCACCAGGCTCCCCCTTTCTAGAAAAATAAGTCAGAGACACTAAACTACAACACTTTTATAAGTAACTGATCACATGTATCATCACAAACAGCAGGTAATGTAACATGTATGTTTAAAGTTGCACAGTACAGTTTGATGCAAACAATTACTCTCAGAACAAAGTTAAAGAGGAGTTAGTGTAATAAAACATTTTCAAATTTGCTGTGATTTGCATGGAAGAGATACAGCTATATTTCATTATCTTTTCAAACTTGGAAACGATTGAAGCAGTTATAATTTTAACATTTAAAATTAGTTTAATATGCAAGTCAAACAGGTAAATCACAGGGAGAAAGACCTTTCGACACAGTATAACTACCTCTTCAACAAGTCTGCATTCCTGTTATATGAATACATTGAATGTTTTTTGTACCATGTTTTTGCTTCCTATCTGTATATGAGAGATGAGAGTCAAGGACTGAAATAACATTAAACAAGACCTAAAGAAGTCTTCTTTGTTTTTAATTCCTTCCTATCATTGGCTAGGAGGAATGGTGCAATACCTGCTACATCAAATACAAAGTAAATGGCACATCTATACACCTATATTCAGAGTATGATGCACTCCTTTGCTGGCCTTATACTCCTGAATATCCTTTGTGCTCTGAGTTCACATTTTAAACCTTCCATAAGGTAGGATTTTAGATGGGGGATATCTAATAGGCCTTCCTCCTGGGCAGTTGAGATAGCATCAGCCACATACTTTCAGCCCTCACTAGATAACTTCTCCACTACTCTATATGATAACCAAATCTAAGTTATCTGAGGTCATTAGACATAACCTAGCTGTTAGCTACATTAAGACTATGAGCTCCTTCCTCTGGGTTGGAGTGTAATGCTTTAGCCTTTGTTTGATCTTGAGTAAGTCACTTAACCAGAGATTGCTCTGTGGTAACTGGGAAATTGGACTATGTCCCTCAGTGTTCTCCTGGACTGCATGCCTAGCAAGTAACTTTGAAACTTCTGAACTGCTAGGGCTTCATCCTTCTATGCCATGGAGTCAGCCTTAAAACTGTATCATTCTGCTTTAATTTAAAAAAATCAATCAAGCAACCATACTTATCAAGCTGAAGAGGCATGTCCTTCTGCCCATCTGCTGGCCTGCAAGACTGCTTTTGCTTTTCATCCATAGTAATATCAGTTCCTTTATTAGTCTCAACTCAGATTTTTCAAACTGCATATATAGGTGGATCAGCTGGATCCCCTAGTATATACACACACACACACACTCACATATATTTATTTGTACTCCTTGGGATCTGTGCTCAACTTTTTCAGGGCTAAGAAGCTGCTTGTGTTTCCCCAGGTGCATTTGTAAACATCAGGTGTTCATTGCTTTGCTTATCAGGCACTGTACCTGTGAACACTTTCACCTCAGTGGCTTTAGGTGTGTTACAGGATGACTTAGGTATTATCCATTTCATCTTGCCTTGAAGAAATTGTTTGGGGCCAGGTCATACTCTTATATCTTGGTCTCTGTTTATGAATTATGTTTTATTTTTATCATTTGAAATTTGAACTTTTGCATTTTATTGTTTTTTTTTTTGTAGTGTTAATTTCATTGTCTTCTGGTACCATTGCTTGTTTTATTGTTTATTTATTTTTGTTATGATGCTTTGCACTAAAGCAATTAAATAATGTTAAAGTTAAGGTTATTTATATTTATCGTCTAGAAGTTAATGGCAGAAGAATAGTGCTGTCTGTTTCACTTAACTTCAACATTGAATCATAACTCTCACTCATGAAAATACAGGTGTGTGAACATCTGAAACACATCCATGGATGCTTGACCACCATGTTTTGAAGTAGTAAGATAAAAAATGTAAACTGTTAAGGGAGTTTAGTTAATAATTATCTTAGTTAAAGAGCCATTAAATCATTTTGCCCATTTGAATTAGCTTAACTGTTAAATGGAATATATGTATTATAACTCTGTGACTGCTGACTGTTTTACCCACTGCTGACCAGAATGGCCTATATTTGCTCTGTAAGTATGACTATACAGCCTACCTCCCTTAAAGTTTAACATGGTTGATATATTCTAGTGAAAAGTGTTGGAAAAGATTCCAAGATAGTTAGCTAGAAAATGTTTTTAAGCTATGATGCCCTGTAGAAAGATGGTGGAAAAGTTGCATAGATAATTTATAACGTTTAAAAGCATTGAAGATATAAATTTCCAAGGTAACAAAACTTTGCCATTTAAGATCAATGTTCAGTGGCGGCTGGTGACTTCAAATCACAGGGGGGCTGCAGGAGACAGCTGAATGGGTGGGGTCAAGGGGGTGTGGTCAACCAGAAAGGGGAGGAGCTATGCACAAAACCACAAAAAACTAACTTTAATTAAATACGCTGCCCTGGGTGGCAAACCATCATTATGAAAGTCCAATCAAGACAAAAATAAGTGTAGAAGAATAAAAATATTTCAATGCATTGGCTGCATGACAGCTTACTTAATATCTAGATGGAAACAAAAGGTTGTGAGGCATGAAAAAATAAATTACTTTTTAAATACATTACTGGAATGCCAGTCAAAATCAAGTATAAGAAAAACCAGAAGCACTCAACTCAAACCACTTCTCCTTGCACTGCAGTCCTAATTATAATATATTCAGCTTTATTAAAGTACCAAGTAACATGCTGAAAGTAGAAATCTATGTGATGCCCCACTTGTAAAAATGTTTCTTATCCAAAAAGACCTGCTGCCTGACAACTTGTTTCATGGGGAAAACATGATAAAAGTAAAAATGAAAAGCAAACAAGAAACAAGCTCAAGATACATTGGTTAAAGGATTACTGTACAGGTTATGGACCACACATGATTGGCATTCTGTTTAGTTTACGGGTAAAGTCTGTAGAGATGACTGGAAGTCTCCAACAAGTGTAATGAGCTTTTTAAAATAATGGAATCCTGTCCTTTAATACCCAAGGCTTATACATTATCTAGTCAAGTATTCTCTGCATGGCAACAGCAGAAAGGCTTTCAATGTTGGCAATTCTTTAACAGTATGCTTATTAAAGCTTACTTGCATCTTACGATCTCAGACAAGCTTACCTTATGGTCATTAAAGCATTGCTACTTAAAACACAGAGCAACAGGCACTTTGAGTAATAAGCATAAATCAACAGTACAAAAATATGACAGAAACCAGACCATTCTGCAAAATCAAGGACAGATGAAAAGCCACTGTAGTACTTATGCAGTGTGTCCTCCCCATCCAAGGTAGATACAACTACTCCTTGCCTTGCTTGGACACATCCAGAGTCACTACATGGGGGAGTGGGGTGCAAAAAGCAGGTCACAATTTGAAATCTCACTGGCTGACTGTGATGGCCCTGACACATTTGTCATACCTCTCAACCTCAAGAGCAAGAAATCTGGACAAAGCCATACACAGAAGTGGGACAAAGGCCCAACAATAAGGACAATTTTTAAATATTGCTCTAATAAACTTAGAAAGATAATAGAATAAGTCTTGCATTAGTATGCATTTTCTGAAGGGTATAAAATCTGAAACTCAAATGTCTGTCATTTTCTAACTTCAGTCTTTAGTGATGTCACTAATTTGCCAAAAACACAATTTTATGAATAATGGACAAAAACGTGATGCAAAAATATAAAATAGACACACAATACAGCTGCTACCTGTCAAAGAAGGGACACTTTAATATTAGTACTGCTACCTTGAGCAGCTGACAAAATATAAAAGAATCTACATGCATTTCAAGTAATCTATAACTTTGATTATTACAGTTATTTCTTAATTGTAAACCCTCCATGTTTTCTTCCAAAATTGCTATTTTGCGGAGGGATTATAAGGGGGAAGAGCAACATTTTGAGCCAAAAATTGGTGACAGTTGAGAGGTTGGCTATGCCTAATTCTATAAAGCAATTTATTTGCATGTACCTCTCAACCTGTTAATGCAGTAAATCAGAACAAGGCCAAATATATTGGGGGCACATATAAACAGTACTAAAAATTGCTCTTGTATAAATTGAGAAAGTTGATACAACAGCTCTTACTTTAACATGCATTTTTCTGAAGGTTATGAAGTCTGAAACTTAGAGTGACTTCTGGCAAATCATTTAGGAATTAAAACTACAAATTTTATGAACAAACCAAAAATAAGAAGCAAAAATCTATTCATTCTTTGAAAATCTGGACAGTTGGTAGGTATAGTTCAGCTGGGCCTGTCTGAGTTTGCTGCCCTCCCCCCCCCTGACAAAACAATGGTTGAATGGAGCCTCTGCAGCCATTCCAATGAACCATTATACTTGGCTATTTCACTCCATTTACCATAAACACTAATGTGCATACTGCTTTACTTCTATGATGAGTTGGACTTCATTTGAAAGTTTTATTTTGTATTTTACAGCACAAACACTAAGTCATCTGTTAAACAAAGCAATGCAGTCTCACAATGAAAACTTAGCATTAAAACTTCTCTGCCCTTGAAACTCACATTCATTGAAACAGCATTGAAACCCACATTCAAAGAAAATACATTTTGCCAGTGGCAGATAAAGATTAATTTTGGGCTGTTTTCGAATCATAGGCTCCTTGCATATGAAACATACATGTGCTCTTTGATACACCTTCCTCATTGTACTAAAATTATATTCCTTGTACAATACAGTACACTTGTTACAGGATGTTTTAAATTTGTTTTGAACATTTTTCCAGTAAGCAATGAAACAAACCATATGCACCCATAATGGCAAAACTGCCCAGTTGAGAACATTTATCATAAAAAGTCTACTCAGACTTCCACAGTCCACCATTATTAGTAAATATACACAATTCCACAGTCCACCATTATTAGTAAATATGCACAATTCCACAGTCCACCATTATCAGCAAATATGCACAATTCCACAGTCCACCATTATCAGTAAATATGCACAATTCTACAGTCCACCTTTATCAGTAAATATGCACAATTCTACAGTCCATTATCAGTAAATATGCACAATCTCTGAAGTCAGTCATCTAAATAATTCCACATTAAAGAAATCTGTAACTAATGAAGTGGTTGCTGCTAGCAATCACCTTTATATTTCATGGTTTCATCGAAAAATAAAGTGTCTGTTGCCCCGGAGGAATAAATTGTCTATATTACGTTAAAAATGATAAGCTAGTAATAATATTGCAAAGGAAATGGATGGCAAACTGATAACGAACTCATAGTTAGTATCTTCACCAAGGAGAACATTCTCAGTACGGCAGCATCTACCTCTTGTGGGAGTAGAACCCACAACCTTCTGCATCAAAAGCAAGTACACAGCCTGTTGTGCTATAGTATTAACTTGGCAAAGCACTAAACTTCTATTCCCTGCAGCTCTCAGTTCCTTGTAAAATCTACTCAATACTCAACTGCATCTCAACTGCAGCTCAAGAAAACTGGAAAAGCCAAAATGTATTGGGGTCAAAAGCCCAAAAACAGGGACACATTAAACATTGCTTGTATAATCTTGGAAAGTTGCTAGAATAAAATGTTGTGTTGCCACCATATATTTTACTGCCAAGGTCCCTGAGCAAAAACAGTCAGAGTAACATACCACTACACATCAGCTGCTTTGTAAAAAGAGGAAGACTGAAACTTAAATGGCTATCATTTAGTGAATTCAGTTCTCACCATAGCCGTCAACCTCTTAGTACAAAACACCTGGACAAACCCAGTAATGAGGGAATACAGCCCTCAAACATATTCAGTGAATTCAGTTCTTGCCATAGCTGTCAACCTTAGCACAAAAACCTGGATGAAGCCAATAATGAATACAGTCCCAAAAATAGGGACAAATTTAAAATATTCATCTTATAAACTTCGAAATAAAAAAAAAAAAAAGGTTGTGCTACTATGTATTCTGAAGAACATGAAGTTGGAAATTCAAATGCGGTCAATTTTACTGCGGACAGAACAAAACAATTTTCAGCAGAGACAGGGATTAAAACTGCAGACACATCTTTGTAAAATGGCAGGGCACCAGAGCAAATCCACACAAACACAGTCAGGAGATGCACACTCCACACAGAAGCCACCCCAACCAAGAATCAAACCAGAAAACCTATAGCTGTGAGGCAACAATACTACCACCACACCATCAATTATGCAAGGAATTAAACATTCAGAAACCTGAAGTCTGAAATTCAAATGCCTGTCAATTTTACTGCGGACAGAACAAAAACAATTTTCAGCAGAGACGCAGGGATTAATACTGCAGACACGTCTTTGTAAAATGGCAGGGCACCAGAGCAAATCCACACAAATATAGGGAGGAGATGCAGACAGAAGCCACCCCAACCAAGAATCAAACCAGAAAACCTATAGCTGTGAGACAACAATACTACCACCGCACCATCAATTATGCAAGGAATTAAACATTCAGAAACCCGAAGTCTGAAATTCAAATGCCTGTCAATTTTACTGCGGACAGAACAAAAACAATTTTTCAGCAGAGACGCAGGGATTAATACTGCAGACACGTCTTTGTAAAATGGCAGGGCACCAGAGCAAATCCACACAAATACAGGGAGGAGATGCAGACAGAAGCCACCCCAACCAAGAATCAAACCAGAAAACCTATAGCTGTGAGGCAACAATACGACCACCGCACCATCAATTATGCAAGGAATTAAACATTCAGAAACCTGAAGTCTGAAATTCAAATGCCTGTCAATTTTACTGCGGACAGAACAAAACCAATTTTCAGCAGGGATTAAAACTGCAGACACGTCTTTGTAAAATGGCAGGGCACCAGAGCAAATCCACACAAACACATGGAGGAGATGCAGACTCCACACAGAAGCCACCCCAACCAAGAATCAAACCAGAAAACCTATAGCTGTGAGGCAATAATACTACCACTGCACCATCAATTACGCAAGGAATTAAACATTCAGAAACCCTTAAGTCTGAAATTCAAATGCCTGTCAATTTTATTTAACATTTTTTAATCAGGACAGTCTGACTTGGAACAAATAAACAATTTTCAGCAGAGGCCCAGGAAGAAATAATGCAGACATGTCTTTGTAACATGGGAGGACACAAAAGCAAACCCACACAAACACAGGGAGAAGATACAGACCCCACAAAGAAGGAACCCCAGCCAAAAATCAAACCCAAGAACCTGCAGCTGTGAGGCAACAATGCTACTACTACACCATCAAATATCAAGCATTGTAACATTTACAAACCACAGATATTATGAGGAACAGATCAGATCGAATATGAGGCAAAAATCTGAAATTTTTTTACAAATGGTGGTGGGTAGGGAACTCAAGTCTTTAACACCTGGGTACAGGGTTCAAGCCTGAGGCATTCCCTACCACACCACCATAAGCACCTGGGGCATTTACACACACACACACACACACACACACTCCAGTAAAGCACAAGCACCATACACACACAAATAAACATTGTAAATTAAAAGGCACCTTACCTGAATGAATACATCCAGTTAACGTACATACATCCTTCCCGCGCAACACTGAAGACCCACGAGATCCCAATGCTCCTTCCTGACGCCGACGAGATCCCTAAGGCTCTGTCCCGAGTCCGGACGCGTCCCATAATCCTGGTGGGTCTGTGCACTGTAAAAGTGCACAGATGTGTCCCCCTATTTTTGAGGGGGCTGCAGTCCGGCAGCCCTATGCCACGAGCCGCCCCTGTCAATGTTACAAAGGGGTGATAAATGCCTCTTTTTTTCTAGCATTTACATTTGTTGCCTCAAGCAAAAGTAATACATATGTATTTGTTTTAAAGTGAGTATTAAAGGACATTGCACTTTATCAGTTTCAAATAACTATTTAGGCTGTATTTACTCCCTACATGTAAAGGACTGTTTCTGTCAAGCTATTTGACTTTTTCTGAGAAAATGTGTGCAAAGATTGTGAAGCAACTGCATTTAGAATTTTTATATGACACTTCACAGGTCTTTATACCTTGTTGTTACATTTAAAATTTCAGAAAGTATCACTTTAAAGGAGAAATGTATACTGTTTTAGCTGTAATGTTATACAGTGCAAGCTGATGTGTTTTTGAAGTCCAGCATGACAAATACAATGTACAAAAGTGTTTGGGGGTCTGAATGGATAGAAGATGAAATCAGCAAGAAAATGAGAGTAGTATTAAAAAAAATTGATCTCCTCCTCAAGTCTTGGTGAATACCTTCATGTGGTGGACACTGTTTTCACAAAAATCTCATTAAGGTAACACTGATATAGAGACTGTATCTTACATAACATATATCATGGGGAGAGGTGGGTTAAAAAAAAGAAAATAGCTGGGTGCACAAGTCCCAGGATAAAAAGTGCCCAATGCTGATGTGTGCTCTGGTGTCAGGAGTCAGAACTAGAAAAGAATGTCAGTGTAGAATCTTCAAGACACAGAAACATTCCTACAAAGGGGTTAGGCCAGGCTCATGTGGAGGATGCCCCTCTCCCATTGTAGAAGGAAGTAGTAGTCCACAAAAATCACAAAAACTGAAAGGACAGAAAAGCCATAAAGATGTTAGAGTGGACTATTGAAGATAAGGAATAAATTATGTGTTGTTACTATTATGCAAGAAGCCCAGAATTTCCAGACTGAAGACATTCTAAAAGTCTAAGAGAGAAAATTAGAGGAAAGAAAAATACTTGCACAAGAAAACCAGCCAAAAGCTTCAAATGCAAAACACAACAGATCCATGAAAAACATTACATAGACAAAGACACTTTGGGCCTCATGGAAAAAGAAACAACAGAGAAAGCGCAGAAATATAAGGAATAAAACCCAGAGATTT
Source organism: Protopterus annectens (assembly GCF_019279795.1). NCBI lineage: Eukaryota > Metazoa > Chordata > Ceratodontiformes > Protopteridae > Protopterus > Protopterus annectens. The sequence goes on along the minus strand of NC_056739.1, from coordinate 1,587,695,229 downwards.
TTGAAAAGTATAAAAAATGGACATGTGAAAGAAAAAAAGAGATTTGATATGGTGCAATATTCATGCAAAGGAGAAAGCCAAACTAATCAATATAAAAAAGAGCAGCTTTAAAGATATTTGAAGAGAAGTACAGGCAAAGCACCCAAATACAGAAAATTTCACATTCCAAAAAGATAAGAATACAAAGGGAAATGTAGAAGAGATGATTGGTAGGGTAGAGGTTAAAGAAATAGAAATTGAAGTTAAGGAGTACCTGCAAAGTAAAGGATTTAGTCTAGAAAGTCTAGAACAGGTTATCTCACAGCATGATGTAACACTGAGTCTCCAAATTAAGGGAAACCAAGTGGAGCAGGAGACATCTGAAAAAGAAATATAAACATGGGAAAAGAAGAGATTTGATATAGTGTCTTATTCGTGCATAGGAAAAAGCAAAACTATCCAATGCAGAAAAGCAGCACCAAAGCTATTTGAAGAGAAATACAGGCAAAGACACCTGGATATGGAACATTTCACAATACAAAAACAAGAAGACCAAGGGGGGGGGGGGGTAAAAAAGATGATTACCTATGGAGAAGTTAAAGAAATAGAAACTGAAGTTATGAATTACCTGCAAAGTGAAAGATATGGTGTAGAAAATCAAACTTGGGTAATGTCACAGCATGAAGTAACAATGAGGCCCAAATTAAGGAGAAATGGGTGGATGATCACTTGCCACATGCTGATGCTCTGGAGCTGGCAATAGGAAACCAGTACAAATGTTCAGTTGGAGATGTACAGCAAGGGAAGGAGCAAGAAACCATGGCAACTCTGATGCAGGCATGTTGTGGAGTGATGGGCCAATGAGTTTCCATATGAAGCAGCAGCAGATGAAGCAGGATGCAGCCGAAGAAGATATGTCACAGGAAGACATTCTGGAACCTTTTGTAGAACTGTAGAAAACCCACAGGAAACAGAGAGCAAAGAAAGTGTTCTCAGTTTAGACAAAAATGATCTAAGGGAAGAGCTGCTTGATTTAATGGAGATGGATAGTCATATTAAGAATAAATGAAATAAATAGATTACAGAAAGTAAATAAGACCCAACACATTACAAGTCTGATAAAACAAATAAACACAGTAATCAAGAACAGAAATTAATGTGATATAACAGAAGTAAATAGGATATAGTGTTGTGCAGCTAAACTAATAACATATAAAGTCTTACCACACAAATGTTCTTCTTCTTTCGGCTTTTCCCGGTTAGGGGTCGACACAGCAGAACTCTGGTCCGCTAATGATTGGCAGTAGATTTTTATGGTGCCGAGGTGCCAGCCCGATGCCCAACCTTCAACAAAGGCATGTCCATTCATGCATGTCTTTCAAATGCCACTCGACCGTAGGGAGGACATGCAGACTCTACACAGAAGGCGCTCCAGCCAAGAATCGAACAGGAGAACCTCTCGCTGTGAGGTGATAATGCTACTGCTGCACCACCATGGCTTTATCAAAGTCTTACCACACAAATACAGAGCAATAAATGAAAGGAAGGGAAGAAATAAAATGCCATCAAAGAAGCACTGAATAAAGAAAACTATAAAGAAATTAAGACAAGAAGTGTCACTGTTAGAAGAATATAGAAGGGGGAACAGATCACCAAAACAAAGATAGATGTGATGAAAGCAACATACAGTATCAGAACAGACCAGGATCTATAATACACTATTGCAAATAAGATATCAGCTTTAGCAGAAAAACTTAGAAGATATGCAGATAAATATAAAAGAAAAGTACAAAATATGCAATTCATTGATGACCAAAACAACTTTATAGAGAACTGGGAAACAAAGCAAAAGGAATAGAAATACCATCAAAAAAGAAGCAATATACACATTTTGTGGGAATATTTATGGAGACACTGTGGAACATAACAAAGATGCTGAATAGATAGAAACATTAAAAGGAACAGTAAAGAGTTCAAATGTTCAGGATATGAAATGGGATGAAGTAATGACCACAGAAATTGAAACAAAGTTAAGAAAAGCTCTTAAATGGAAAACTGCAGGTCCAGATGCAGAATCTAATTTCTGGCTAAAAGTATTATCTTTACACAAACATTTAACCCTGAGTAACAACTAATTATATGCACTTCCAGAACAGACACCAACTTGGTTAACAACAGGATAAATGATGCTCCTCCTTAACAGTGAAGCCATCCTAAAAACTATAGTCTAATAACTTGCGTCCCGACAACGTACAAACTATATACTGGAATTGATGCAGACAAGTTTATAGTCATTTAGCGGAAACTCAGTCATCGCAATAGAACAAAATGGTAACAAAAGGAAGTCATATAGAGCAAAGGATCATTTGCTGCTAAATAAAGCCATAACAGAGAATTGTAAGAAGGGGGAAAATCTACGTATGGCATGGATAGACTACAAAAAACATTTGACAGTATTCCACATTCATGGATAAAGGAGTGCTTACAGATGTATAAGATACACCTTTCTGATATAAGATATAATATTAATACTAATGCTGTAGCAGAGCATATCAATGAACTAGGAGAAGAGTACAGTTTTAAATTTAGAGTCATTCAGAAAGTTTTTTTTTTTAGAATAGAGAGGCAGTGACATCAGTACATATACTGAAATGGCTGAGTATAACTGAATTGTAAGGTTGTACAAGGACATATATCTGGGTTTGGATACAGCTATTAGCATGAAACCTGTATTATAAAAATAGTATGCATTTTATTAGATTTTAATGTCTGATGTGTTTTTATTTTTAGGTAATGTGTTCTATGTGTTTTAAGTACTGCATACTGTTTCCTGATTGGTACACAGCAGCATTAGACTTCTATTTAAATGATGTATGCAATTAGAGGGATGTAATGCATTGAGAAAGGATTTGTTTTATCCAAAAGCTTTGCTTATTTTTTCTTTTATGAATATGATGCCCAACCACTGAACCGGTAATCAAGGAGCCTCAATCCTCCCCACTGGCAACAGCGAGGGACGTACATTGGGAGGATGACAAGTACACTCACAGTAAAGTGCAATTTCCCTTAAGAGAACACAGAGACCACAGTTAGTCTGGGGCTAATGTCTTCCTCTTTCTCCATATCCTCAATAAGACTCCCCACTGGCACAGCTATAGAGTTGAGATCTCAGCCGAGTGGCAAAGCCAAGACCTCCAGCTTCCTCTCTGTCCAACCAGTGATTCTTGTCCCTGCTCAAGTAGCTGACACACACACTCTTTGAGGTTTGATTTATGCATACACACACCTGGGAAAGGCTGGCACAAATTTACTAGCTATGCCCCCTTTTTCCCAGACTATAAGGTTGTTATCACCGCCACCACCCAACTCCTTATCAGCTACAAGGCCCTTAACAAAAGGTATCCAATCTTACTGTGTAATATTTCTATTAATACAAATGGTAGTTTGACCAAGAGCAAGGCTATTAGGAGTGGCCTACACAGTGTCACTAAATAAATATGCAAGTACTCTCAGAACTTAAATATCTCTAGGCAGATCAGGCAGAATGAAAGTTTTAAATATATTTAATAATAAATAATTAAAGAACAAGAAAGCAGAATATATTTACAGTGATAGAGTTCAAAATCACATGGAATATTTAAAACAACATTGCAGGACAGTCTCAAATAAACAAAGAAAAATATCTAAAACAAGTTTTGCTATATTCCTGACTTTATCTAAGAGAATTATACTGTTCCCTAGACTTACTCACTCATAGTAAGGCAAGTGTGTGGTGACTGGATCCTGTAGATGATGTTGCCATGTCAAAGACAGAATACAGAATGCTGTCTCTCTCAAAGAGTTCTTAAATTAATATCTCAAATATTACTGCTGGGATAGCTTGCAGAATGACACAAGTTCTTTGTCATCTGACTCTACCCAGGAAAAAAAAAACACCGCTGGAATGTGGCATCTACCTGTGAAAATACATAGACAAAGGATTTTCCTCAGATCTTTGGTTTGCAAATGGTGGAAGTCATAAAACAATAAAATACTTCCAAGACAATACAGGGAGCTTTTCAGCACAGACATTGTGTCTGTAGCTGCCATAAAGTGATTTAATTTCATCTATTTTTCTGAAGCCTTTTGGGCCAAAGTTGACATCCTGTGTTCCAGTTTTCAATGTTAAAATATATACATTATAACAGTTACAGTTGTGCATGTACATTCCTCTTCTCTTCCAGCAGGGCACACTGTGGATACATCTTTAAGATCAGTACTTTATAAAATATATTTTCAACGCACATATCTGTACAAACATAGTTTGATATATACATGACATACAGCTCTAATACATTTGTAACACAAGCATCTTACATGATGCATGTTGAGATTCCCATAACACACATAACCATTTACAAAATTCCAGACAGCTGTGCTGGCAGTATCTCCCTTTGTCACACTTCTATATAAATCATGTTGATATTCACAAATGACATATAATTATTTACAAAATTCCAGCTAGCTGGGCTGGCAGTATCTCATTTCATGACAATGAATTAAAACTCAGAAGTGTTTGGACCTATAGTCTGATTTCTTGGACTGATAATCTGTAGGAGACAGAGTGTAGATGTAGGGATTTAAGGTGATCCATATAGGACATGTGTTTATACTCTGGATTCTCCTGGTAAAGAAACTTTGTGTGCATTCCATCTGGTGCATGTGTTGCATAAACATTTAGAGAGCTTTCAGGTTAAAAACCCTTCTTCAGTGTGATAAAACAGGTAAGTCGAAGCATATAATATGCAAACTCAAAGACACAGCTAACCAATCCTAAACATTCACCAATCAAGCTAATAAAAGGTAAAGGAACTTTTAAAGGCATATACTCAAAGACTCTTAAAAAATAATTAATTAAATTCACAGTTTCATTTGCTTCTCTTTTAAAACAGGTTTTATGCTCACAGCAGCATTCAGACCTGGACTTGTGTTTAACTTTAGAATCCATTTATACTCAGAAAGTTCCATTTTTTTCAACAGTATTTTCCATAACATCCAACTATGACTGAAACACAAATCAAGAACCAAGGAAACAGGCAATAGTACCAGTAAGGACTACTTTATTAGTAAAACCAGCAGTTAAGCTCTTTCATCTTCCAGAGACTTCTTCAGACAACAATTATGTTATAAGGACATTAATAACACTAGCTGTTTTGTTGGTGCTTCTAAGAAAGGAACATATATGTGTTTAAATTGTGTAAACTGTAAATATATTATTAAAGACAACAATTTTATGCATCCAGCTACTGGTGAGAAATGTATATGCAACTGTTTTGCAACATGTACCACTGAGAATGTGGTGTATCTCACTACTTGCTTAGTTTGTGAAACTTTCTATGTAGGGAAATGTACTAGAAGGCTAAAAGAGAGAATAACTGAGTATATTTCTGGATTAGGAGAAATGTGTTAACAAATGCTCTAGCAAAACATGTTATGGAAGATGTGTCTTTGAGTTTGTATATTACGTGCTTCGACTTACCTGTTTATCACACTGATGAAGGGTTTTTAATGTAAAGTTTTCTTCCTGATGGTACTGGTCTGTTTTTTTTTTTTGTTTTGATAGCCTTACATGTGCCATTGATCAGTTATTGTATGGTATACTTACTTCTTTTTGTGCATAAACATTTATGCCAGATTTTACTCCCTACATGCATAGATATATTTCTGTGAAGATTTTTTTACTCACAGGTCTGTGATTTCTTGTGAAAATAATTGATAAGCTTTGGTATAGAGCATCCTTTCTTGAAATAGCCTCATACATTGCAAAGTAACCCCAAAGCAGACATTAGTGACTACAGATGTCTGCTTACCTCCCTTTGCTATCTTAAGTGGCAGAAGTTAAGGATGTCTGTTGTTCCTTATCTATTTGTTACAGCCATAAAAATTTAGATTCATAAGCTAAATAAACAGGTGAATTTTTCAGATTGGGACTTTTAAGATCATAGGAAGTTATTAGGCTAATAACCCTAGGACCCTTACAAGCCTAGCCAAGTTCTTCCATTATTTCCATGATCAGCACTTATTGCCCGTGTCAAAGGTGGAACTCCCGAAGTGAATTTACAGTTACCCATCCAATCATCCAGATTGTGTTTGAAGAGGACGAATGACATGCTCTGTTTGACATGAAGTGGGAGTCTGTTCCAAAGGTGTGGTAACCTCTGGGAGACAAATCTGTCCCTCCAGCAGGTTCTAATAATGTCAGATACCAGGTTAAGGTCTTTAGAGCGAGTAACCCATGTACTATTTGACTTGCGGATATGCAGCATTTCCAATAAAGCAGGTTCAAAGATTGCCTTATATGCAAGGCAGAGATTGCCTCAGAGTAGTTTGTATAAAACAGAATAAAGTGATAGTAATTTAGATGATCCAATTAGGACAGATGCTGAAGACCTTGAATTTTCCTAGTGAGGAACTTTGTGGTCTCTCTAATTGCTGCATGTGCTTGGAAAGATACATGCCAAAAGGGTTGTTGCATTCAATTATTGGCCTGATGAAGGAAGAGTTCAGAAAGGTTATAACTTCTTTTTTTTGGAGGCAATGCCCTGACTTATGAGATGAGCAATATGGATTACCCTCCTTATCACTGAGGAGACATGGTGGTCAAGAGTAAGGCTGCTGTCAACCTGTGTGCCCAGGTCTTTCACCACTAAGTGCATACTTAGGGTACTGCTATTGATGTGGTAGTTAGCAGGAACATCACTCTTATCAAAAGGGATAATGATAATTTTTTTACACTGTGTTTAGGGACATAACTTTGGCACCAATCATTTTATTGTGTAACACCCTGTTGTAGGATGTTGACATCATTTGGAGATTCTCCCAGTTTCCAGTCATCAGCAAATGTTGTCAGCCACAGAACTTTAGCTTTTGCTTGTGCTTTGGAGAAATAGATTTCAAACAGTAGAGGTCCCAGGACTGATCCCTGTGGAACACCACTGGTTACAGGTCTGCTGTTGGAGGTGGATTCCCCTATTTTGACTATATGTGTTCTATCAGTGAGCCAGTTAGTGACCCATCTACTGATATAAGGGTTGACACCTAGCTGGATGAGTTTGTCAATGATCCCTGAGTGGAGCAATAGTGTCAAAAGCCTTGGCTAAGTCTTGGTAGGCTGTATGCACAGATTTCCCTTTGTACAGGGCCTTGGTGAATGTCTCTAAGAAGTCCACCAGGTTTAACAGGCATGATCTCCCTTTGACAAATCCAAACTGAGTAGTGTCAAGTGTTTGGAGATTACCTATATCTTTGCTGATAGGGTCCATGATGATTTGCTCCATGGCCTTACAGATAAGGCTAGTCAAGCTAATAGGTCTATAGTTACCAGGGTCAGTGGAAGTACCACCGTTATCCAAGGGAATAGCAGTGGCCATTTTCCATTCAGCTGGGATGAGGCCAGTGCTTAGACTATGACTGAGAAGAGTACCCAATGGTGCTGCTAATTCTTGTTGGTGCCCATGTAGGACTCAGCCTGGGATGTTACCAACATCCAATTGCATCTGCTTGGTTCTCAGAAAATGGGATTATATGAGTAATGAATACAGCTGTTTGCCTATCAATTTTTTTACAAATTCTAGGCAACTATGTGAAATTAACATGTCTGAAAGAAAACAGAAATCCATCCTCTATTTGCTTAATGATGTGGGTAAGAGGTAGCTTGTAAGATTGCCTGGGCAAGGGACAGAGACTAAGGAATCAGTGATGTATGCAAGGATAAATCTAATGAGAAACTTCATACAATTCAATATGAAACCTTTCATGTGTGACTTAAAGTGCTAACAAAAGCCTAGCATGGGCTACAGCTTCTTTTTCCTGTTAAAGTTGGTGCAGTAAAGATGTCCTCTCTGTCCAGCTTTTATTTCTGGCAAGACATTTTCTGGAGTTATACCACTCTTCTCTTGCTGTGGAAACTCAAAGGATCTGAGCATATTTTATATGTACTAGTAAAGCCATTAGAAATTCCAGAAAAGTGTATGCTTCACTTGAAAAGGGGTCTAATGGTCCCAGAGTTTGCTCTGTATTCAGATGCCACCCCTCAAGTGCAGAACCTACAGATGAGTTAGTTAGACAGAATGCTGATATACATCCATAGACAGATGAACAGATGATAGCTCCTCTAACATAGTCTACCAACATGGAGTCTCTGTTCTAGTATTGTCTTACAAACCTGAACACAGGGATTTCAAACTATGAAACTGAAATAGAAAGGGGTTAGAAAGACGAAGCAATGTATAAGATGTTTGTGCAACTGATTCTGGGATATGGGAAAAGCTTCTAGACAGAACAGATTTAGGTTTTTGGGAAATGATTTAGGTATCACAGGAATATAAGGTGGGAAAGAACCCTATGTTCTGGAAAAGTTTATGGAAGCAAGTTTATGTATATAGGGCATATTTGACGCTATCACCTCTGGTAAGCCTTTAAACATATGATGAGTGCAGCTTAAACTCCCATGAAGGAGAACTTCCTTTTTATCAATGGACACAATTAAGAATTCTGTACAATATTAGACACTTTCAGGACCCCAGAAGCAAACTGCAAATGAAATATAAGGCCCCTTTCCATGAACTAATGAGGGAAAAGACTTTACTGGTGCATGTCCTCTCAATGGTTTAGGAACTACTACTCAGTAAAACCTATATTAATTGAGATAATTGATGCAATGATTGGAAAGCTAGAATAGGGGATCAGATATGCCTAAAGCAGTGAGTAAAGCCTAGTGCCTCATAAAACACATTGTGACATGTTGCCTACTTGGCTTTTGCACAAGTTGGTGTATATGTTACACAACTCATCAATGAGACTGAAATGCAGAGGTATGACCTCCTCAGATGAGTGCTGGTGCAGTTTCATGCCCAAAGCACACTATGTGCATTTGGTTAGGGAGAGTCTGGTAGTTAGGGAGGTATAGCTCAGAGTGATTGAGGCCGCTGAATGGACTCTAAGGGCTCAATGTATGAGTTTCTGGTTATTTGATCTGGATGCTCCACACATGCACTTAAACATTCATAAGAAGATATAGCTTAGATAGATATTTCTCACAGTTTTCTTGGAAATTTGGTCTGCAAAACATCTACAAGCACATCCATGTATAAGAGAGTAGACTGTGGTCAAGCTCAGAAACACAGTATAGTGCCACAAATCCAAGGATTGTTGGCTTAGTTTTCTATGTGGTTTAGTACATTCAACAGGAAAAGTCATCATATCTTTGACAAGGTTTTTTGAATTTACTGTTCTCTCCTTAAAATATTAATGTATGTTTAAATGTTGTGCATAATCTGTTTCATTACTTGTTGTTCTTCAACAAAGTTTTGGTAAAAAAAAGAAGAAAGAAAAAGAAAATAGCTGTGCCAGTATCTGTACTCCATCTTCATTGTATGCTTTTAGTTGCAAGGACAAGACAACTGCTGCATCTTGAATCTTCATGCCATATGATAGTCCTAAGTAATCTGTTTTCCATCTGAACATTTCAAATAATAAAGATGTAAACAAACAATGGTTTTAGCCCTGATATTATAACAGAGGTTCCTCATTTGATCACTGCTGCAGTAGCCTAAGCTATATGGGTCATGTCCTGCCAAGGATACAATGGTTGGCCATCTTTCCAAGCTTCAAGGCAATTACCACACTCCCAAACCATTAGTTAGCACAAGCAAAAAGTCAGGTTTTGGGCATCAAGCCCTTTAGAGCTTTCCTGCCATCGAAGAGAGCACTCCTGCAGGCTTCAGAGGATTGATTGTCAGCTAATACTGTCCTTTGGCTGGGGAGATAAATTCCTTTCTGGGGAAAAAAGCTTCAACTTTATTTTTTGAAAATAACTTCCATTTGTATGTACTAAAAGATAGTTTTAGCTGGGAAATAAAGGGCTTTACTGACAGACTCTTTCACTTTTATGCTGCTGCTGCATTTGAGACCTTCACTTGTTTACTTTTTAAAACAAAATTATTAAAAGTTATTTTAAACTACTTTTTCCTGGGAGAGCCTGTATTTAATTTACTTTTGGGACTGGAGTAAGTATGATGAGTGATAAATCGCTTTTTGATGCTTACCTGGCTTACTAACAGTTGTTGCAAAACCTACCCAGAAATCTTGTACCTTTATCAGCTTGACCATGGAACAACCTGCCAGTTCCTTGGTCTTACCTTACTCTAACCACAAAAGGTAGAAATTCACTGAACAGTCTTTGCCAACACAGCGGGTTTCTAAATTCCCTCAGTCACAGGTGTGTTACTCTAGAGTGTTCAAAGCCGATTCCACACACCACTCATCTTTTTCCTTAAATCCCTGTAGTGTAGTATCTACAGCCACCGTGATGTGTCCTTAGCGGCTTTTAGAGAGCTTTTAGTGGGCAAAGGTGACCCACTTTGTCCACCCTGGAAGAAGGGGAAGAGGATGTTTCTCTGTCTAATAAAAAAGTTGTGCCTTTTCCTAGGGAAAGTATTGATAGCAACTCAGTCTGTTTCTTCAGAAATTCCTGCTAAAAAGAAACAAAAACTGGAACATGTCTCCTCCTGTCTCAGTTACCCTGGATAAGAGTAATTTACTGAAAATAGCTCAGGCCTTACTGCAGGCTCAGGATCCCTTTTGTATGAGTGTTTCTAGTAAAACAAAAAGGGATTCCTCATTTTCTGAAGTGATTCATATTGTTGAACCTCAGTATGATTACATGGGATAGATGTAATGATTTCTCCTCAGAATTTAAATTCTGATTCTGGGGTGAGTATGCTCTCTATTACTCCCTTTAATGGATTCCCTTTCTCTGAGACTATTTCCAGTATGAATTAGTTCTTTCAGAAGGAGAACATGATGTTTCTCAATCCTTAAATTATTAGGATCTGTTGTAACTAGAATGTCCAGAGCCTCCACTATTCCTCTAATTCTTTCTGCCTTGGGGGATGTTTTTGTCACTGCCTGTAATTTCCCTGACCGTCAATCTGCTGCTCCTGAAAGCAGATCAATTAAATTAGTTTCCTCAGGTTTTTGTTTTTTATACATTCTCCATGAGCTGATCCGGTGGCTGTTGCTTTAATGAATTTAGGTACTGCTAAACTTTAGTTAATGCCAATCCATCACCTTCTGAAAAAGAGGGGAAGGCAGTTTATCCTGGCTACTTGTGAGAATATGAAGAATGTTTTAGCATTGGTTGCCTCTTGTATGGACAGATCTGCTTTGCATAATTTGTTTTCTACTGTTATCAAGTCATTACCCATTGGTTAAATTGTGCATGTGACTCTACTTATGCCTCTTACAAGGCTGCTGCCACTGGAACTATGCCTGGCTGCATTCTCAAATACTCTGAGAGTAAGTGAAAAATGAAATTTTGAGTTCTCCTGTGGATAGAGAACTAGTTTTTGGGCCCTGTGCTGCAAAGATCATTAAAAAGTATAACAAAGGGGAAGCTGATTCAAGGGATCTTTCAGATTTTTCAGCCTTCTTTCTCAAAGTCTGCCAAGGGATTGAATACACTCTCATCTAATTTCAATAAAAAGCAAAACAAACAGTCCAAGCAATCTGCTGGTAAGCAGATTTTTAAAAAGCAGTTGCATGGAGGTTCTATTAAGAAAGCAAGATTCACCACCACTACCTAAATATAAATGATTATCCCCCCACCTGGCAATCCTTTCCAGAAAGTTTGAACCTCCATCTCTATTTCTGGCTACAGATTATTTCAGATAGATGGATTCTAAGAGTAAGCCATCAAGGCAACGTAAGACAATGGGGTCTGAATGGAGAAATGGTAAGTCAGCAAGCAAGGGAGCGTAGTATTGCTGAAACTGAATTCATCCTCAAGTCTTGGGGAGTACCTTCATGAGGTTAACCCTGTTTTTCACATAATCTCACCAAGATGACACTGATATATAGAGTCTATATTATGATATTGCATGCTCAGAAAAGCGAACGACACATAATCGACCCCATGTAAGCGAAAGTTTACAACATCAAAACCTCAGAACAGTGATTTTTTTAACAAGGGAAAAAAATCGCTGTTCCGAAATAATAAAAAAAAAAGAAAAGAAAAAGAAAACCGTAAAACATTACATAATGTACCCCCCACCCTCCCCACTTAAATATACCAACTCCGAGATCACACTACATTTCGGAAAACAGCAAATTAGCGAAAGTGGCCAAGCAAATTCTTTCCCAGGGAAAGAATTTGCTAAAAAGCCGCTTCGCTATTTTGCCTTTTCACACTTTTCAGTTCAACAAAGACGCATTCGACAACTTGCGTCTGCAACAGCATAATAAGGAGCCAATATATAGACTGTATTTATATAGCATATATCATGGACAGAAGTAGGTTAAAAATTAAAAAAGATAGCTAGGTGCAAAAGATCCAGGAGAAATAAATGCCCAGTCCTAGTAGGCACACTGGTGCCAGGACTGGAAAAAATTACAGTGTAGAATCCTCAAAATACAGAAACATTCCTACAATGGGGCCAGGCCAGGCTGAGGAGGAGGACGGCCCCCTATTGTAGAAGGAGGTAGTTCACAAAAAAATCACAAAAACTGATAGGCCAAAGAAAAGCCATAACGACGATAAAGTGTACTCTTGTGGATAAGATAGAAATTACATATTGTTACTATTATGCAAAAACCCAGAATTTTCAGACACAAGATATACAAAATGATTAAGAGAGAAATTAGAGGAAAGAAAACTACTTCCACAAGAACAACTGTCAGAAGTTTCAAATACAAATTTGTATTCGTTAATACAAGAGATTTGTGAAAAACAGTATATAGATCAAGAAACTTTGATCTGTCTGGAAAAAGAAGCATCTAAGGAAGTGCGAAAATATAAACAACAAAACCTAGAGATCTTGCAAAAGTATAAAAAAGAAATATGGACACGGGCAACAAAGAGAGATTTTATATGGTGCAATATTTAGGCAAAATAGATAGCCAAATTAATCAATGTAAAGAAGGCAGCTCCATAGATATTTGTAGAGAAATACAGGCAAAGGCATCTAGATATGGAAAATTTCTCAATAAAAAAATAATATCACAAAGAAGGAATGTAGAAAAGAAGATTAGTAAAGTAGAAGTTGAAGTTATGGAATACCTGCAAAGTGTAGGATTTGGCGTAGAAGGTCGAACGCAGGTTACATCACAGCATGATGGAGCGAGTCCCCAAAGTAAGGAGAAGCAGGAAGACCAGGAGACATCTGAAGAAGAAACATGGACATGGGGAAGAAAAAGAGATTTAATATGGTGCAATATTTATGCAAAGGAGAAAGCAAAACTAACCAATACAAAAACAGCAGAACCAAAAATATTTGAAGGGAAATACAGGCAAAGGAATCCAGACATGGAAAACTTTACAATACAAAAAATAAGAAGACAAAGAGGAAAAGTGAATAAGGTGATTAGTAATGGAGAAGTTAAAGAAATAGAAACTAAGGTTATGGAGTACCTATGAAGTGAAGGATTCAGTGTAGAAAATCTAATTCAGACAGCATCACAACATGGATATTCAAATTACGGGGGAAACCAGTGGAACAGGAAGCAACTGGTCAGGTGCCATATGAAGATATTTTGCAGCCTTCCACAGGAAACCAGTATAGACATTCATTTGAAGCTGGACAGCAAGGGAAGTAACAGGGAACTTGGAAACTGTAATGCAGTCAATGTTGAGGAGTGATAGGCCAGTGAATTCCCATTATGACAGAGCAACGGATGGCACAGGATGATACTGAAGAAAATGATACAGAGGAAGATGCATTAGAACTTTCTATAGAATGCCAATAGGAAATGGAAAACAAAAAAAATGTGCCCTCAGTTTAGAAGAAATTGAGCTAAGAGAAGAGTTGCTTGATTTAATAGAAATAGATAGACATATTAAGATCAATGAAAGAAATAGACTGCAGAAGGTCAATAAAACCCAAAAAGTCAGACGTTTGATAAAACAAATGAACAGAGTAATTCGGACTGTCCATAGAGATCCATGTGCTATAATAGATGTAAACAGGATATATTGCTAAATTAATAACTGATAAAGTTCTACAAGTACACAGGGTAGTGAGGGAAAGGAAGGGGAGAAATTGAATACCATCATAGAAGTATCGAACAGAGAAAACTATAAAGCAGTTAAGACAAGAAGTTTCACTGTTAGAAGAATATAGAAGAGGGAACAGATCAACAAAAATACTAAGAAAGACAGACATAATAAAATCAATGCACAGTATTAGAACAGACCAGGAATTATCATGCACTATTGCAAATAACAAACTAAAATCTCAGCACAGGCAGAAAAATTTAGAAGATACACAGATAATTATAAAGGAAAAGTACAAAATAAATAATTTATTGATGACCCAAAAGGTTTTATAGAGAATTGGAAAACAAAGTAAAAGAAATTGAAAGACTGCCAAAAAAAGAAGAAATAGATACATTTTGGAGAGGTTTCTATGAAGATCCTATGGCACATAACAAAGATGCTAAATGGTTAGAAGAAGTGAAAGAAAGAATAAGAAGCTTAAAGGTACAGGATATTAAATGGGATGAATTAACAGCCAAAGAGATTGAAACAAAGTTAAGAAAAGCCTCTAAATGGAAAACACCAGGCCGAGATGCAGTACCTAACTTATGGTTAAAAGTATTAACATCTTTGCACAAAGATTTAGCCAGGAGTAAGAACTATTTATATGTGCACCCCTGAACAGATACCAACCTGCCTAACAAAGGAAAAACAATGCTCCTACTTAAGAGAGACTCTGCAAGCTACCCTAAAAATTATAGACCAATAACCTGCCTTCTGATGACGTATAAACTATATACAGGAATTGATGCCAACAGAGTTTATAATCATTTAGAAGAAAACTCAATTATGGCAGTAGAATAAAAGGCAATAAAAGAAAGTCATATGGAACAAAGGATCATTTGCTGTTAAATAAAGTCATAGAGGAGAACTGTAAAAAGGAGAAGAATCTAAGTATGACATAGACTTGACTACAAAAAAGCATTTGTTAGTATCCCACATTCATGGATAAAGGAATGTTTAAAAATGTATAAGATGCACCTTACACTAATCGACTACATTGCAGTGACCATGAAACAGTGACAGACCACTTTGCAATTAAGTCATGATAAAGGAGAAATTATTATTCCAGGGATAAAAATTCAAATGGGGATGTTTCAGGGTGACTCTCTGTCCCTGGTGCTATTCTGCCTTGCCCTTAACCCATTAAGCTGTCTACTTAACAGCTTAGGCCATGGCTAAAATTTGTCTCCTAGAAAACAACAAGGTGTAAACACTTCTCATTTTCTCTTTGTCAAGGATTTAAAACTGTATTGTTCATCTGATGAGGAACTGAAACAATAACTGGAAGTTGTTAAAACTTTTTTCAGATGATATAAGAATGTCATTTGATCTTGATAAATGTGTAAAAGCAACTTGTGAAGCAGGAAAAAAGCAGCACCAGGAAAAAAATCAGTTTGGGACAAGAACGTGATATAAAAGAACTTGAACAAGAGGGAATTTATAAATATTTGGGAGTTGATGAAGGATCAACAATAAAACATGAACAAATATGAATAAAACTTAGTAAGGAATACTTTAGAAAACTTACATTAATCCTGAAAACAGTGTTGATATCTAGGAACAAAATCCAAGCTATAAACCAATTTGCTCTTTTTGTCCTAACTTACAGTTTTGGAATGATAGACTGGCCCCAAAAATGTGTTGGATCGATTAGATAGGAAAACAAGAAGGATTCTTCATGCTCACCATATGATTTATAAAAATCAGTGCATACCAAGATTATATATTCCCTGTTCCGAAGGCGGGATGGGTCTCCTTGAAATTGATTACATGTATAGATCTGCAGTCATAGGACACCACACATATCTACTGACCTCACAAGACCCAAACATAGTGAAAGTCTGGAAACATGAGGAGAATAAATCCAAGATGACTTTTCTGCTTAATCTAGCAGAAGCATAGCAAGCAGGAATGGAAATCAAACCAGGAGTAGATAAAAATCATGCAGTAACTGAATGTGCCAAAAAAACAAAAGAAAGAATATAAGGTGAAGGAACAGATGAGAAGGCAAGAAAAGTAAAAAAATGCATAAATATAGTTGCAAGCATAGAAAACATCTGGAAGAACCTCATGTTGATCAGGAACAAATGCAGGAATGGTTAAGGAGAGACAAATTCAAACCAAGAGATGAAAGGCTAATAATCCTGGCAGTGTGTGCTTCGTACACGCTGGTTTACAAAGTCCATTGAACATGTGGGAGAAACAGACAAATGTAGGTTTTGTAAAACTGAATTGGAAACAGCTGCACACCTCATTGGCAGTTGTGATATACTAATGGCAGAAAGACTGTATACTGAAAGGCATAATAATGTGGCAAGGTTGTTGCATTGGGGATTGTGCTAACATTATAGTATTGAAGTGGCTGAAAAACACTGGAAACATAAGCCATAAAGCATCATAGAAAATGATGTTTACATCACATTGGATCACCCATTACCAACAGTTCAAAATATAGATGCTAGAAAACTGGATATAGTGGTCCATGAAAAGAAGACAAAAAGGGCAATGTTCATTGAAATCGCCACACCCAGCGACTACAGTACCTTGCGTACAGAGAGACACAAAGTCATAAAATATCAGGATCTGCAGGCAGAAATGAGAGCAATGTGAAAGAAAGATACCCAGATAGTTCCAATGGTAGATGGAGCAACAGGTCATATAAAAACAATTTACAGTCATTTTAAGTATAGTACCAATACATGTAACCCCATACGAATTGCAGAAGGAGTCATTAGTGGGCACATTGCAGGTGCTGTGAAGACCACTTCTGGCTGATATCAAAGATTGACGCAGTACTAATTTCATGAACTTTAATTGCACTTTGACTTAGGAATGGGGTCCATTGCTGTCATGGTATTAGAAAAAGACTTGGAGAAATTAAAAAAGACAATGGGAGTTTCTCTCTCTCTCTCTCTCTCTCCTATTCTTGGGACTCCTGCTCATCAGCCATGCTAAATTCTTCTTTCACATCCTGTCCTTCATCATATGCTGGCTCAGGGGGTGATAGAAGCTGTACCTCCTCCTCAGTTAGATGGATTTTATTCTAGGATGATTCAGGTACCACAGAAAGAAAGAAACCCAGTGGAGACCATTTCTTTACCTTTCATTTCTGAACCAATTTGTGATAGTTCCCATGTATAAAATGTTGTTTCCCTTATTTTCATTTTGAGTTTCTTGCTAACCATAGTTTTAAAATATGGATATCATCACATTCAGATTTCCATATTTCAGGCATTTCTTAAGTTTTTTTTGGTGTGTATCACATTATTACATATTAACCTTTGGCCTATATACTGCACCAGGGGTTTCCATAAAGTGTCTAGCTCCGGTGATAACCTACTGCAGACTGCAATGTATTTACATTTTTTCCTTATTTAGATGATTTGCTTATCTATACAGAGTCTTTTTCAAAGTGTCAGTAAGTCTCTCACTTGGGTACGGGATCTCCTACACAGGCTGGGATTCCAAGAAAACATTTAGTAGTCTTTTCTTACTACTCACAGGATATTTTTTCTTGGATATCTTCTGAACATCTCAGTTCAAAGTGCTTTTCTTCCACACGAAAAAAATATATTTGTGTTTTGATCTGTTCCTGAGGTTTTTCACATAGATCACCTTCTTAGCAAGGGAATTCCTGAGGCTTTTGGATCTCATGGCATCAGTGATATGCACAAAACATCTTACTAGTCTCCATATGAGAAAGTTACAGTGGTACCTGCACACCCTGTGATCTCAGCATCCCTTGTGTTTTTAAGTTCCAGTTCTAAGATTTGTGAAAAGGAAGATTATTAGATGGAGACAACAACTCTCTCTGAATCTAAGCCTCCCATTCTCCACTCCTGCTCCTGCACAGTCACAACAGATGTTGCAGACTTTGTTTTAGGAGCAGTGTCATTGGGGATAAAAGTACAGGGTCTTTGGAACACAAAGACAGACCAAAATACATCAACATAAAGGATCAAAACACATCAACATAAAAGAGATGTTACCTCTCATAAACGCCTTCAACTGCCTAAATCATCTGTGGTCACTGGGACCTCTTCAAATGTTTGCAGACAACTCCACAATGAAGCAGTATATAAACAAGCAAGGAAGAACCAGATCTTAACCTCTGTGCAGACTGGACACGTAAGCATGGGTTATAGCTTTACAGCACAATCTCACTCTACAGTCATCTTACATTCCGTCAGAGCAAAATTGTGTCACAGAAAAACTGCGTAGGACCAGGGCAGACCTTGTTAAAGGGAAACTGAATCAGAGAGTCTTCTAAGACTTGATCCATCTGTGAGAACTCCTGAAATAGATCCTATTGCCTTCTCTCTAAACAATCATTTGGCAAAATTCTGCTCTAGAACTTTATGCTAGAAGTCCTGGAAGACAGATGTTCTTTTTTCCCCCTTGTACACAAATAATTTTGTATGCTTTTCTACCCGTTCCACTAATACCCATGGTACTTCTGAAAATTTAGAAGGACTCATTGTGATGACTCCCTTTTGGCCTTAGCAGTAGTGGTTCTCCCTTCTTCTGGGAATGACCAGGGACTATTATTGCATACTTTCTCACAGAATGGATTTTCTCACACAAGACCAGGAGTTTTTGATGCATCCCAACTACAGACAACTGCAGCTGACTCCCTGGATGATGCAATCTTAATATCATTTAGGCTCCTTGTTTTCTGAGGATGTTCAGCAAGTATTAATGGAGTCAAGAAAAAGCTCCTACTAGAAAATGATATATTAGCAAATGGAGCATGTTTTCTAGTTGGTGCCAACTACAGAATTACTACCCATTTAGGGCTAGTGTTTCTCGGATTTTACTTTATTTGTGTGAGTTACTATCCTATGGCCTGTCTTATTCCCCAGTGAAGTTTCATTTGCTGGCCATTTCAGCATGTCTGCCCATGGACCCTCCTCTTTCAAGGCAGTGTCATGTGAAAATGTTTTTGTAAGGGGTGCTGCACAAGAAACCTCCTAGAAAATAGGTGGCTCCTCCTTGGGATCTTAATTTTGTGTCATAAAATGTAATTCTTGCTCCATCTGTACCAGATCATTCAGCTGACTTGGGATTCTTGGCTTGGAAATAGTCTTTTTTTATTGCTCTGACCTCTGAGGAAGAGTATCTGAGTTGCAAGCTCTTACGTTAGGTCAAATTTTCCTTATTTTTTCCATAGGCAAGAGTTTCTTTGAGAACTAATCCTTCTTTTATGCCTAAAATTGTATCTCAGTTTATTTTAAGTCAAGCTATTCATCTCCGTCTTCTTACCAGAGCATAAAAATGAGGGAGAAAGAATCAGTTATACCTTGGCTACCCACAGAAAACTTAGGTGCTATCTCGACAAGCAAAATATTTCAAAATTTCTGTTCAGTTCGTTTACTGTGAAGATAAGAATGAAAGACAACCAGTGTCAAAGCAGACTATTTTCAAATGGCTGTCTCATTATATTTTTCATTTCCACCACAACAAAACTATTATAGACAGGGTCAAGTTTTAGTCTACTAGGGCCTTAGCTTCTGTGACTTTTTGGAAAGGGTTGGATTCCAGAAGTATTCTGGAAGAAGCAACTTGGTCTTCTGTGCATACTTTTCAAAGCACTAAAAAACAGATTCCCTCTACAAATCTTGGATGGGCTTTGTTAGGATCATTCTCCAGGGGCTCCTGGACCCTCATCCTTTCTTCTCCCACTTCATTCCAAGCTATGTGGTGGTCTACCTATATAGCTTAGGCAGTGATCAAATGGCGAACATAGTACAGCTGAGTAAATATACTCACCATAACAGTAGGTGGTTGAGTGATCACTATTGTGGTAGGCACTTTCTCCCTCCATTTGTATTTTTATGCTAGGTTGTGGATATTTATTATTATTATTATTATTATTATTGTTATTATTATTATTATTATTATTATTATTATTATTATTATTATTATTATCATTATCCTAGCACTGTCCTTCTCGGGGCTTTAGGTTCCCTCTCCCTGTTGACATGAAAGATCTGAAGGGCTTGGCACCCAAACCTGACTTTTAGTCAGTTCAGTTCAAAGTGACTAACTGTTTGAGTGATTACAAAATAACCTGAAGCTTTGGAAGTTGGCCAGCCATTATGCCCTTGGCAGGACATAACTCATATAGCTTAGGTATTGCAGCAGTAATCATTTGAACATTTAATGGTATTGTAAGTTTATTTACACAACTGTACTTTCTGTTTGTTCACAGCCTTGATGTATACTCTGGCTGCACCCATAAAAAGTAACATGTAAATGTTTATTGGGAACTGAATGTCATGGATGGTTGCAGGCTGTCAGATGCTGAGGTCTAGCAGAGTAAATCCCAGTGAAATGGCAAATAACATGAACACCTACTGAACTTGGCAAAAACACTTTCTAAAGTACAAAATAATCATAATACACTAAACTGCTACAAGAAAACAATATATATATATATATATATATATATATATATATATATATATATATATATATATATATATATAGGTGTCTGAGATTAGATTGTCTAAGTGTCATTAACCCATATCATAAGATGCTGAGACTGAATGCCAATGACTATCTTTTTGTTGGAAATCACCGCCAGTGCATTTTCTAATTGTGTCCTGAAAGCACTGCCAGTTCATTTTCTAACTGTGTCCTGGAGGCGATGCCAGCACATTTTCTAATTGTGTCCTGAAAGCACTGCCAGTGCATTTTCTAATAGTGCCCTGGAGGCAGTGCAAGTGCATTTTATAATTGTGTCCTGGAGGCATTGCCAGTGCATTTTCTAACTGTGCACTGTCAGTGATTCTTTTGTTTTGGGACAGTTCACCCTTCATGTTTGTATGAACTAAGGAGTTGGTGTATGTACGTCCACGGTGTGTGGGGATCTGCCCGCCTCATGACTGGTGCAAGGGAGCTTGTCCACCTGCAAAAAATACTTGCACTTTGTGTTTTCTCTGTACTGGTATTTTGGACATGTGTGTTCACTGACATTGTTTGTTTTGGTATCTTCCTAGTCTGGGTTTCATAATGGAGCTGAAAACAACACCTCAATCCATTTTGGAAAATCTACATCAGACTCTTAAAACCAAGTAAAAAATGTAATCCCTCATCACTTATCAAATCAATTATTCTAGGACACTGTCCATAAATTCAATACATACTGATGGACATTTGTTTTACAAGTTAACAAACCCCATTTCTGCTAAACAATAACTGACAAAACCTTAGCCTAATTTAGTTTTACTTTCAGCATCAGTTAATTTCACTAAAAAAATCATATTAAAAATCAGAAAAACCTTTCCAGCATATGATAGCCTTCCCTCTGAATGCTTCCATCTGTCAAAAGATGCTATTTCCCACCCAATATCAGTACTTATAAATCAATCCATCCAAGTATTATTTATGCAACAGTTATGTAACTCTTCATTGATATCTTCCTTCACAAGGGTGGTGCTTTCTGTGAAATAGTAAAATACAGACATATTGTCCTATTGTTCCCCATTAATATTAGCTAGAATAAAATGTATCCACATGCAGTTCTGTAACCACTTAAGAAAATAATAATATGCTTCTTGTAATTCATAATAGATTTAAATCAGGCCACAGCATGGAAACAGCCCTTCTATCCTTCCTGTACTACATATGTGGCAAAGTAAATCAAGAATAAATTTGCACTCGGACTAGTAAGCTGCAACATCTTTCATTCACTAATGTTGCAGAGACTTACAGATCCAGGCCTCAGCTCAGCCGCTTTATAGGTGCTCAGCCTGGCTCTGTGGCACAGAGGGATGGAACCCTGACTGTAACTCATTGTGATCAGAGTTTGATTAGTGGCCCTGGCACTGCAGAAACCAGACAAGGAGGGAGAGACATGAAGGGTCGTGACCCATTTGTCTTGCCTGGGGATGGAAAGGGATGCATGTAGTCTGGGACAAACTGGGCAGACAAGATTTCCCTGGTAAAGATGGGTAAAACACTCCTGTTCTTCAGCATTGATGGTCATGGTTGCAAGAAGGCAATATTCCTTGTGGAAGTAAGGGAATATCTTTCACAGACAGCCCATTGCACATCCTCTTCCCTTGTACAACTAAGTATATGGAGGATATTAGGATAAAAACACATAAAAACCACACACACACACCCCAATGGTGGCCTGAGTGATGACACCTACCAGTTGATGATCACCCTGGTGATAGGGACAAATGGACTGATTGGCTGGAAAGAGGATGATGATCAGCAGGCATCAAGAGCAAAATCTGGCAAAAAAAAATACAATCGTTCAAATGCCTTTTTTCTCTACATCCATATTCCTACTCTGGAATAATACACTGTTAGTTCCTGACTATATTACGATTGCTATACCTCAAGATCCAATATTAGGTCCCTATTCTTTAATGATTTACTAATATGCACAACACAACTTTACATTCAGCTACCTTATACAACATCAGATGAGTCTACTTTCCTATGCTCAGCCATATCCCTATAGAAACTTAAGAAAAATGGTTTACTGGATCTACATTACTGGTAAATGCAAACAAAAGAAAAGGAGTGCTATTCCATAGCTCACCATTCCAATACTCTTACCAAAGCACCTTCATTATTTCATCCAACAACAAAAAATGCTGAGCTATTGAACAAGATAAAACAGCTAGAAGGACTTCTAAACTGAAATGTAACCAGCATATTCACAATATATAGAGATTAACTAACCAGAAACTTGACATGTGATATCAAAACTATTCTTACTGAGCAAAGCGAAATCAGATACATAACTGCACATGTTTTTCTGCTGTCACGCTTCCTACATACAAGTTCAGTATTTACAAACCTACAGTTAAGCCAGCTAGCTAAAGTAGAAATGAAATGTAACAAAACTGACAAATTGACAGCAAATACAACTAGCCAAAACAAGCCACTACTTTGCACCAACAAACTTCAGCTGGACGCCACAACCCAATCACACACATTCTGGCCCATAATATCATGCACCCCCTGCCCCAAAAATGTTCTGCAACAAGTTCTCCACTGTAGTGTTATACCTTCAAAGACTGCTGTGGGCCCAAGCACCACTTAGATAAGATTCATAGAGATATATTACACTTCTATGATGCAGGGAAACACTAAGTACCCAACAGAACACATGCAGTGTACATAGGTATCTAGTTGCACTCAAGGGTAAATAATTCAGCTACATAGCGAATATGCTATTGGCCAAGCTATGCAGTGAAACTGTGCAACTAAACTTGCCATTCAATGAAATATATACACAGCTCTGCAATACATAATCAATACAGCAACCATGCCGTACAGAGAAAGCTATCACCAGAATAGAAAATGTGAACTTGGACTACTACATCTCAGTATAAAGCAGTGCTCCTAGCAGCTAAGTTGCATTTGTTAGTGCACTCTTTGGCATGATAGCACCATGCACTGCAATCTGTAAAGTAGTAATGCATTATTTTCAGCTGCACAGCTATGGCACCAAGTATGTGGAAACTTGTTGGAGTCATAACAGAGAAAGAAAAATGTGCTCAGGAAAGTAGGAAAAAGTAGAAAAGCAAGCAGAAGGTCTCACAAAATGACAACATATAGGAGTGGGAAAGATGGGAGGGAGGAGGGCAAATGTTTGGTGGTGATAGGTTCCCATTTTGTCTTTGACAGAAGAAGAAGAGGGTTAAACTTGAAAGCAAGGTAGGAAAAAAGACTAGGATAGTGTTTAAAGGCAGACAGACAAAGACACAAGAGCACAAACAAAATGGTAGGGCTCACAACAGATGAGATGGACAGAAAAAAACAGAGGGTAGGCATATAGTGATGGGGAGGGTTGGACAATGCACAGGGTATGGGGTATGACACAAGAGGAAGGGATCACACATAGCAGAGAATGAGGTATGAGCAGCTGATTTATCATTGGTTCTCTTGGCCCAGAGGGACAAGAAATGGATCCAACCCCATATGATGGATCAGGTTGGTTAGTAGTATGGGCCACATCATCCCATGGTGGTCAGATGATAGAGGCTGGCAATTGAGTGATTCTTCCTCCAGGGAGTTGTTCACCCAGGCCGTATATCTGCCTCCTGTTCTTTCCACCACAGCCTTCACCAGCTACTCCAGCTGTGGCCTGCATACCTCTCAAGTGTACCTCATTACGAGGAACATACCTCATTTGGGGTCTTAAAAAGTTCATGTTCCTCGAAGTTCCCTGAAAGTTCCACATTGAAAGACTCTGTCACACATTCAGTGTTAGGAATTTTTATAAGTGAAACCCATTGTAAATAGAAATGAATCATATTAATTCATTAAAAGATCTTCTCTGTAGGTAAAACCAGCATATTTTAACCATCCTATGACCTTCCTAGTTGAAGTTGTTAGTAAGCCATTAGTATGTGTTCCACATTTTGCCCATTTGTTCCACATTATGAGGGCTAATGTTCCTCATTTTGGACATGGAAGGTTGAGAGCTATGGTGGCCTGAATCACCTCAGGAAATATAAGTAGGCTACTTGCCAGTGAGGGGTAGAAACCCCTCCTTTTGAGAGGCACTCCCACCTGCTTCACCCTTGAGCACCTCTACAGAGGAACAGGTGTATGGCTCTATACACTTGTAAATGGTAGTGGCTATTGGAGTTTCAAATGAAAGGTCATCATCTGCAGGGACTATAACATCTTTCATAGGCAGCGCTTAGTTACTGACTGTCAATAGTATACAAAGTTGGGGACTTTTTGCCAAATGCCAGATACTGCATTTTTTTACATTAAAGGCAATATCATTCTACTGAACAAAACATAACAGAGCAGCATTTATTCATGGAAGAAATACTCAGTTTACATACTGAAACAACTTTGTAGTGCAGGAAATGTTAACTTTTTCAGGACTGTTTGGCCAGCAGGGATGTCCCGTTTACTGGTGTCTGATCTGCTATACTGCTTACTTCATCTGTTATAACACTACAGTTATAGTTGTGCTGGAGAGGCAACTTATAACATCTGCACAATGTCCATAATGTTGTAACCTAACAGTATATTAGAACACAATAGTGATTTGGTATGTATCATGCCATATCATTTGCAGCAGGTGTGGGACTGTAGCTTAATTTGCATTTGAGAGAAAATTTACAACATGCTGTTGTTTAAAAATGATTTTTTTTTAAACAGCTTTATTAAAAACATTAATATAATGAACAGATATTTTGAAAAAAATTGAATAAGTTGAATTTTTAAAGTACAATATTTAAAAAAGAAAATATTAATACAATAACTATAACAGAACAGAAAATTATATACAGTTGTTGTTGTATCTTTCGGCTTTTTCCTGGTTAGGGGTCACCACAGCGGAACTCCGGTCTGCTAATGTTCACTATATCTCAAACAAGATCAATTAAGTTAATTTTGGCAGAAGAAAAATAAAAACAAAGAATAAAAGATTAAAAAAAGAAAGATTACTGCATTAATCATTTATCTAGTTCTTTAACTAATAATTCATGTACATTTTCCCATTTGTAATATAATTTTGTATTCCTTCTGGATTTAGATTTGATATTTAACATTTCTAACTTAGATATTTCCAAGAGAAGACCTTTAAACTCTTTAAATGAGGTAACTGATGAGGAATTCCAGTTTCTTGTAATTGTTTTCCTGGCAATGGACAGTATAGACCAGAGCAAAGAATATTTGTTTTTATTTATACAGTCTGGAACAGGTGTATTGAATAATACAAGTGACTTTGTAAGCATAAAATTGTCTGTAAAAATTGCCTGTAAAAAAGAATTAACTTCTTCCCAAATTTTCTTTAATTGTTACTGCGTTACATCTCCAGCAAACAATATCTGTTTCTGTTTAGTTATCTTACTCATTTTCTGAGGTGTGATGAAAGATTTATGTAAAAATCTCCATGTGAAGATTCTCCATTTAATGGAGGAAGTGGTTTTGCTGGCTGACTGAAGGAAATTAACTTTGTCTTTTTCTGACAGAATAAAACTATTGATTACTGAAAATGAATTCCAATAGTTATCTGAATATACATCTAGATCTTGTTTAATTGGTCTATAAATATATGATATACTATTTTAACCGGTAACGTATTGTATGTATATAAAATCAAATATTGAATAAGTTTGGGTGCTGAATTCTTAGCATTTGAGGGGATTAAAATTAGCTTATCTAGAATATATTTTCTAAACTCTTGCAAATCTGAGTAAAAAAGATTTTTTATATACTTTAGGATACTGATATCTATTTATTGCATGTTCAAAAAAATGCATATTACTGAACAAAATGTGAAAGAAAAGAATGTCAGCATTTAGTGACTTCAGATGAGGTTATATCTTAAGGAGTTTGTTTTTGAATTTTCTCTTGTGTAGAAATCAGCTACTTGTTTTGTCCACACTATGCCATAGCAAATTATATAATCTAAGTCTGTAAACACTCTTAACATTCAAAATTTTCAAAATATTTATTTCATTCATAATTATGAGCATTTTATTCACCCAAGTATATAGAGGCTATGGACAGAATTTCTAGGCCGCTGCACTGATTGATTTATGGATTGAATGGATTTTCTTAATGCAGTAATGGCACATCAACTGTCATTTTATTCATGAAAATATTTCAGCTCTGTGACTTTGTGATTACACAAACAACCACATAAGGTATGATATTTCATCATTTTGAACACAAAGGTAAGAAGGGTTTGGATATACTGTAAAATGTATTTTCTTAAACTTGCAGGCATCACAGATGATACAGACAGAAAAATATGCAACTGTAAGTGAAAGGATAGGTTTAAAATTTTAAAGACAATTACAATATGGAAACTTACTGATTTTTGAGAAAAGAAAATATTTTCCAGTTGTGACTGATATATCGGTGCAGTACTGTTATCCAGTTTCCAGAGTTACTAACAGTAAAGAAAATAGTCTGCTTTGCTTTTTAGGGGCTAAAGTACCAGGTGTTGATAATACAGGCATTATTTTACATTTATTTATTTCATGTCCTCTGAAAGGAAAACTGATATTGGGAATATTCAAAATAGACAGTATTTTTACAATTACTTGTTTCATGTCCTCTATAAGGAAAGCTGGTTCTGGGAATATTCGGTAACAATGGTCGTACAGTGCACTCATACTTATGGTCCTGGGAATATTCTGTAACAATGGTCATACAGTACACTCATACTTTTGGTCCTGGCAATATTCGGTAACAATGGTCGTACGGTACACTCATACTTACTGCATTTGTTCATCCAGGAAAGAAAGTGACTGATTTATGGGTTACATACTTGTAATCTACTCAGCTATTTGTAAGAAATTATAACTAGGATAGGGTACCAAGACGAAGAACATTATGAATGTTATTAGTTTAGTAATGTTGTAATTTTGGGTGAAAGAGACATAGGCACTGACTATGAATAAGTACATTCTATATAACATAGTAGCACATGAAATGGCTAAGCGCATAGTCTTGAACAGGTTAAGGAAAATATTCAAGCACAGTTTTTAGACTACTTTAGCTATAACTAAGCAAATTTCCCAGATTAAGAAAATTTCTTTTTCATGTGAAATGTTATTATTTTACATAAAAGATAATATTTGTAATATTTGGTCAAAACTGGAATCTGAACAGGCAAATAAAGACAAGCCACTGTATCACTGGGACATTAAAGTGCACCAAATATTTGATGTGCTTACACTAATGGCGAAGTAAATTATTAAGATTAATTATGCCATTCAGAAAGTTCTAGTTTTGACTCCTGGCTAAACAGCAATTGCTAATCTGACATGCATGGAATTATTTATTACTGCATAGTAAGATCCAAAGTGTGATATCATAGTTTGAAATGAATGTGTCTAGAAATTAGAAGTGTTTAATACATATATAGAATAACCTACATGAAGCATATCATCTGAGGTTAACAGTAGATTTCAAAACTAGAAGGGTTATGGAGAACTGTGTGGAAACCTTCACTCTTACAATAGATGGTAATCAAAATATATACTTGTAATTCATGTTAAAGTTTCAAATGGATTGATATTATTGCACTTGTAAATAGCATACTATAACTACAACCAAACTGATTTATGCATGTGTGTATTCTTGTGAAGAAAGTTATTTTCTGGATGTACAAAGAACTATAAAGAATTACATTTTGTGAGATATATTTTCATCCAGGTTTTTTGTATTTTTCTTCATGAGTTCAGTGGGTCTATATTATATATTTGAAGTTCAAAATTTCAAACCTCATATGCTCGACAACATATGAACGAAACTTGAATCTTCGAATATATAATAAAAACGTAAAAAAAAAAACAAACAAAAAAAACCCCACTTACCTTAACACTCTGAGCAGGGGGGAAAGCCCCCCTGCACTCCCCACAACCCCCTACTTAAATATACCAACTCCGAAACTGCACTTCAGTGCAGAAAAGGGAAATGTTCCCATTCTGCATGTACAGAGCCATTGCCTTTCACCTTCAAACTTTTCAAAGTTCAATCATATGGTATGACATTCGAACTTTGAAACATTTGATAATTTAATAGGGGCCCAGGTTCAGTTGTATATTCAACTGGAGAATAAGAATACTAATGCTAGTGTTCAAGAACAAAGGGGACATTCACAACTGTGGGCAGTCCAGTTGGTATAATAGTTCTTCACCTCTAATGAACAAGGTTTCACCGTTCAATCCTGACCTCCGGCCAATCCCTGTATGGAGTTTACATGTTGTCCCTGTGTCTCTGTTTGGTCCCTCCTACCTTCTAAAACAATGCTGAGTGTTTCCATCTCAAAATTACCCAAGAATGGAGTTGTGGCTGCAGCAAAGACTCTAGATGGTGGCCTACAGTAGGAAGCATTGTATAGCCCAACCATTTTGGGCATCTACTGTGGTGCACAGTATCCTCAAGATAGGAAAACAAGGATCATAGACTGCATGCTGTGGCTGGGCTAGCCACTTGATACTGTAAAATATGTCTCTAGGTGATTCAGTCATGTTGACTAATGGTGCCAAATGAGCATGGGTTTTACCTGTGATAAGCAGGTTGAGAACTTGGCCTACTCCAACATATGCCAGGGATCATTGCTAATGGTGCGAGGGGTGTATGTACCCCTATAAGCACAGCAGCCCTGGGTCAGTAAGCTACTGTGATAGCTCTGTTGAGAGAGAGTTGGATGTAAAACCAATCAACCTGCCAAAGATGAAATATGAATTGCTATACTCAATGTAGGTTCACTGACAGGATGCAGCTTGGAAATGGATGGCATAATGGTAAGGAGGAGGCTGGACATCCTTTGTATGCAGGAGACAAGGTGGAAGGGCACAACAGCAAAGACACTTGGCTTGGGATTGAGAGTCTTCTAATCAGGAGAATGAAAACTAGAAATGGTGTGGGAAATGTGGTGAGGGAGAAACTTCTGAAGATAATGAGGGACATCATCAGAATTCGTGACAGACTTAATGGCAATCAGACCCCAGTGTAAGAATAGGACACTGTTTATGATCTCAGCCTATGTCCCACAGCGGGATTGTAATAATGAAGAAAAGATTGCATTCAAACAGCAGATACAGCCACTATTCGATAAAGGAGGTCAACATGAATTGGTGTTGCTAATGGGTGAAAGGAATGCACACATCAGGGCAGACAGAACAGGACAAATGACTGCATGGATCCACATTGTTGAGACACCAAGAATAAAGAAGGAGGGGCATTCTAGACAGGTCTATATTAAATCAGTGAATGCTTAGAAAAGCGAACGCTGATTTATCGACCCCATGTAAGCGAAAGCTTACAATTTCGAACACTCAGAACAGCAATTTTTTTCCCTGGGGACAAAAAATTGCTGTTCCAAAAAAAAAAAAAAAAACACTTTAAAACATTACATAAAGTGGGGGGCTTTGCCTACTTAAATATACCAACTCTGAGATCGCACTACAGTGACAAAAATGGCAAAATACCGAAGGCAGCCAAACGATTTCTTTCCCAGGGAAAGAATTTGCTTATATGCCGTTTTGGTATTTTGCCGTTTTGTGCTTTCAAGTTCGATCAAGACGCATTCAAAAGAATGCGTCTTTGTTAATCTAATAGGGAGCCTTCTAGACTTCCGTGTGCCAAATGGCTTGGTAGTGGCCAGCACAAGGTTTATCGAGTCAGTCACAAGATCACATACAAGAATGGCCGACATGCAACTCTGGTAGACTTCCTCCTAGTAAGGAAAGCTCAGGGGGCTGGAATTAGCAATTGCAAATTCATCCCCAGTGGAACCGTTGGCCCCCAGCATAAACTACTGTTTGTCACAGTCAGCTGCAAGCAGTGGTCAGAGAAAGTTCTAAGGCCAACAGATACCAGGCTGAAAACTGGGAAGTTGAATGAAGAGAATTTACAACAGTTCAAGGTATTACATCGGGCTCTAGAACCTCAAGACGAAGAAGAAATAGGTGCAGTTAAAGAAGAATGGCAGCACCTCAAAACAGCATGTGTGGGGCCTACAGAACAAAGATGTGGCCAGGCCACGTGTGGAAATAAAGTATGTAAGGAAAGCTGGTGGTGGAATGCAGAAGTCCAGGAAGTCATTAAAAGAAAGGAGGAGTGCAGGAGAAAAAGACAAACCAGGTTATAAAGGAATACTGGCTGCCTAACAGAGGCTAAGAGAAGAGTTGCAATAGCCAAGAACAAGGCATCAGTGACACTTCACCAGCTTCAGGAAAATGACTCAATAGATGGCACAAAGAAACTATACTAGGTTGCAAGGCAAAGACAGAAAGATAAAGAAGGTAGTCAGACACCCTTCATAAAGGATACCAGGTTGGGTGAGATTGGGGAAAAGTGTCTTCTGAGGGTACTCATAGCAGTATGGAGGGAAAGGTGTATCCCAGATGACTGGAGAATAAGCATACTAGTGCAATTGTTCAAGAATAAAGGGGGCATTCACAACTGTGTGTAGAACGGAGGTATCAACCTTCTAGCATACGCATGAAAGTTCTAAAGAGGGTGATTGACAAACAAATGTGCAGAGTAGTAGAAAGTAAGATGGGAGATGAGAAGTTTGGATTTAGATGCAGGTGCAGCGTAACTGACTCAATGTTTGCAGTGAAACAGATAGTTGAGAAGACGCTAAAGATGAGGAAAGAATCCAACTAGGCATTCCTAGACTTAGAGAAAGCATATGATAAGGTCTCAATAAAGCTGATTTGGACAGTTCTGTCATGATTCTAAGTCCCAGAAAAATTGTAGAATTAGTGCAGGCTATGTACAAGGACCCAATGACTCACATATGAACAGTATTCATTCTTACAGAGGGGTTTCCAGTGGGAGTAGAGGTGCATCATGGCTCAGCTCTGAGCCCATTGCTGTTCATACTGGTGATGGACTAAATTTGCAAACAGGTCACAGAGGACAGATCAATAAAGTTGCATATGCAGATGATCTGGCATTACAGGCAGACTCTGAGCAAGAACTTCAGCAAAGGATAGGGGAATGGAATGCAAAACTGAAGGCACATGGGATGAAACTAAGCACAGATAAGACACTGATAATGGCAGCAAATCGGGGAAATCAGAAGAAGCTGAGAATTGAGATAAAGTAGAAGACAGTGGAACAGTGGGAGGGGTGGTTGAGGAAAAAGGAAGTCTGAATGAAGTGGTCAAGGCTAGAATCAGAGGGGCTCTAGCCAACTAGTACAAAGTGGCAGGGGTAGTATATGGCAGAAGAATGCCAAAGAAGCTGAAAAGCAAGGTGTACAAAACAATGGTGTGACCAGTACTACTGTATGGTACAGAAACCTGGGCAGTAAAGTTAGAATAGTTGAGGAAGCTAAAGGTGATGGATATGAAATGACTGAGAAAGGTGGTTGGATGATGCTCATTATGGGACAAATTAAGAAATGAGGACATCTGAGCAGAAGCAAATGTAGCTCAAAATTAAAAGGTCAAAGAGAACAGACTACATTGGTTTGGGCACGTGCAGAAAAGCAGAAGACAATCTGGTGATGAAGAATTGGGACAGACAGGAAGAAAGCAAGCGGAAATGAGGGCATCCAGAAAAGAGGTGAATGGATTGTGTGAGAGAGCACCTGCAACAGTCATGCATGAGGGTCAAAGAAGCTAGGAGAGTGGCACTGAACAGAGAGCTTGAGATGGTGACAGTTGATACGGCACTCCAACCCCATGTAGAAAATGGGAAAAGGGGGCAGATGATGATTCACTAGTATTTTCAAATCTCATTGTGATGTGAAAGAGAAGTTGTTACTAATTAAAAAGAGAAAATAAATGAAACTCATGAATTCAACTGGGTATGATGGAAATGCATATGTTAGTAAGATACCTGACATGCATATCACTCAATTTCCATGATTTAGACAAAGTTTAAGCATAACTTTTAGATTTCTGATGTGTCCATGTGCCCACTGATGTAATTATTACATCTCAGCATTATGATTTTTTTTAAACAAGAAAAAGAATTTGTTAAAAAAAGGGCATGTGGATTCCAGATAATGCAAAATACTCAATTCTAATTCACAGTGTACTTACTCTTTTGTACTGACTACTGGAACACTCATAGATATCTTTTTATCTTAATAACTAAACATTTATCAGACAATTATTGCTTTTATATTAAATTTCAATCTTGGTTTTGCAATTCTGTATATAATAAGAAACTCAAAAACATATGTTTACCTATTAATTGTGTGATAAGTCTTTTAAGGATCATGTACAAACAGCTGAATCCGAGGTCTGTGTGATATTTCTTCTTTGGACATTACGCATGACCACATCATATGTGAACAAGTGCAATGTGTAACAATTGTCCAATATTTAAAGGCAAGGATGAAAAATCATTTTTAAAATGCCCACATCAGTGATGAAGCTTCTGCTGTTATTCCAAGCCTTGCAGGTAGTAGTGAGTAGCTCACACAGCTGCTGACATCCGTAGTAGAGTGTGAAACAAGGAAGTAGGAAGGAGATACCTTTGTATCCCTTACATATACTTAACATACACACACATAATATATGTGTGTGTATTTGTATCTAATATATATATATATATATATATATATATATATGTATATCTGGGTCTACTTTTCACTATTGAATTTACATTTCACCAAACTTCAAAAACACGACTCCAAATAAGCAAAAGTGCAGTTCAATGAAAATGCAGTATTCCGAATCATGCTTTGTCAAAGAATGATCGGCACTTTCAGTATCATGTAGAAGAACAGGTATGGTGTTTTTTCTGTATTGTTTAAAGTAGCAACAGGAGTGGAATGTATAGAGCAGTTGGAGCTTCTTGATATGGATCGCGGTACAGTGAGGATAAGGAAATATACTCTTTTCCTCACTGTAGTGCGATTTCAGAGTTGGTCTATATAATTTGCAGGGGGTATGTGAGGGTGCAGGGTGGCTTGCCCCCCTGCAACAATGTGTTTTAAATGTAAATTTTACTGGTTTTGATTTTCAGAAAAGTGCAGTTTGGAATCATGTGTTTCTGTTGAACCGCACTTTCGCTAATTTGGAGTCAGATTTTTGAAGTTCGGCGAAGTGTAAATTTGGTGACGAAAAGTATACCCATATATATATATATATATATATATATATATATATATGGGAGCAAGAAATCTAGACAAAGCCATAAATAAACATAGGACAAAGGACCAACAATATGGACAAATTTTAAATATTGCTCTTACAAACTTGGAAAGTTAATAGAATAATAGGTTTTGCATTAGCAAGGGCATGAAATCTGAAACTCAAATGTCTATCATTATTTGTTAACTTCAGTCGTTAATGATTTGCCACTAATTTATCAGAAAACCACAATTTTCTGAAAAATGGACCAAAAATATGAAGCAAAAATCTGGACAGTCTTTGAAAATCTGTACAGTTGAGATTTATGTAATACGTATAAAATATCATAAAATTACACAGTGATACTGATTCATATTACACACTCAGGCAGCATTTATTATATGCACTTTGTCTTACCAGGGCTTTGTGCAGTGTGGCTAGGGTTGGGCTATTCGCTGCAAAACTAGAAACAGTTACTAACCTTTTGGAATACTTTGTGGGGAGGTATTCTAATGAACCCATATACTTTTTACATTTTTTACAGTTTTACCAGTTTTGCATTCAGAGGTGTCCACATGTGTGAACTAAAATTGCTTTGTGGGAGGAAATGAAGGCATTCCACCCTTTTGTGTCATCAGGATTTGACACTTGAACCAGAAACATGCAGTCAAATACTTGGATCACAGCCGCTGTGCCAATGTGGATAATTCAAAGTGGTTGTTTTTATTATTTTTTCAAGCTCATTTTGTCAGCAAAACTTCCTATCTGGCAGTCGTAACACTAGAGGAAATAATAGATATCACCAGAATGTTAGTAACAAGGTAGGTGCCCTGATTGTACTTGATCTTTAAATCTCTAAAAGAGTTTTTATCATTGTATTATTGAACATATTGTATATAGTTGTGATTACTGAAATACTAACTTTGTTAGCTAGATTTGTTTGTTTTTTATATGCTAACAAGATAGTAGTTAATTAGTGTTTAATGATTATTGTGTCATTCTCTACTTATTGTAAATGTTCTAATGCATTAAAAAAGAAACTCAAAAATATGTTAGTATTATTCACCATCATTCCAATAAGTCCACATTACACAATGAGATCAGGTGATTGTTCACCTTCTTCATATTTTCCTTCTCTCAAACAAATATCAAACTTTGAGTATAATAACATCAATAAACAACTTAAGATATTACATGTCACTCAAACTAATGAATTAGTAACACCATACTTCAGTAAATAAACTTGGTTACTGCATACCAGAATTTTACTCAAGTGCAATACCGATTACTGAGTCATTAAAGACCATTTTTCTCAAAAAATCGTATTTTCCCTTACAGATGTTAATACCATGTATTTAACCTCCATGAACACTTTTATTTTCTTCTTATAGCTTTCTAATAAATAAATTCTAAATCAGCAATGCTTTCATCTCTTTAGCATGTACTATTTTACACCAGCTCAATAAAATGTTTCTGTGCTTTCAAATATGATTAACCATGTTACGCAATTCATAATTATAACTCAGAACATTCCCAAAATACATGTATCCAAGCATCTCCCTCTCTCTAAGCTATCACAGTGACAGCAATCACCCCTTATGTCA
The DNA here is from genome assembly GCF_019279795.1 of Protopterus annectens. Taxonomy (NCBI): domain Eukaryota; kingdom Metazoa; phylum Chordata; order Ceratodontiformes; family Protopteridae; genus Protopterus; species Protopterus annectens. The sequence goes on along the minus strand of NC_056739.1, from coordinate 1,587,660,025 downwards.
GGGAAAGTGCAGTTTTGTAACTAAACTTACCATAACAATAGATGTTCTAATGATCACTGTTGATGTAGCCCTAGCTATATGGGTTATATCTTGCCAAGGACATAACAACCAGATAGCTTCCAAAGCTTCAGGGCACCTTCCACATGCCCAAACCGTCAGTCAGTTCATTCTGACAACACTAAAAAGATAACTTTGAGCACCAATCCCTTCAGAGCTTTCATGCAAACAGACAGGGAGTCTGTACCCTGAAAGGACAGTGCTAGGAACAAGAAAAAATGTCCAAACCCTGGTATAAATAATACACCAAAAAACAAGAGGGATGGAGGGAAGAGTGACTACTACAGTAGTGACCATTTAACATATATTGTTATGGTAAGTTTACTCACACAACTGTACTATGTTCATCATTTTGACCACTGCTGCAGTAGTGTTAGCTGTATGGGTAGACTACTCTAGCTTACTACATTTGGGAGACGGAAGGAGAAGAGTCCAGGAGCCCCAGGAGAATGGTCCTAGCAAAACCTGATTTGTATCTGGAGAAGGAATTATGTTTGAAATGCATTCTAAATGTGTACAGATGACCACGTTGCTTCTTCTATAATACTTCTAAAATCCAACCCTTTCCAAAAATCCGTAGATGAAACCAAGGCCCTGGTAGAATGGGCCTTGATCCTGTCAAGAATAGTTTGGTTATGGTAAGTATAAAAAGGAAACAGCCTTAGACAACCATTTGGAAATAGTCTGTTTCAACACAGGTTGTCTCTTCTTACCTTCAAAAGAAATGAAGAACTGATCTGAAGATCTAAAAGTTTTAGTTATGCCAAAGTAGTAGCCAAGTTATCTGCAAAAATCAAAGGTATACAGTATCTGGTAAGTTCAGGAAGGAACATGGGGAGTTGGACAATTTGGCTTAAAGTAAACTTGGATTTCACTTTAGGCATAAAAGGATTAGTTCTCAAAGAAACCCTGTCTCCATGGAAAATTAAATGGAGTTGACCCACCATAAGAGCTTGCAACTCAGATACCCTTCTTGCAGAAGTCACAGCAATCAGTAAAACTGTTTTCTGTGTTAAGAACCTCAAGTCAGCCAAGTTAGCTGATGCAAATGGAGCACGTGTTAGCTTCTTTGACACAAAATGAAGATCCCAAGGAGGGTGGAGGGTCCACTGTTTTTTTTTTTTTTGGAGGCCTCTTATGCAAAAACCCCTTTCACAAACATTTTGACATGAGAATGCACTGAAAGAGGAAGATCCAATGCTACATGCTGAAATGGACAATAAATGAACCATGATGGAGGAGTATGAAAGACCATAGGAAAGTAACAGAAACAAATATTGTAAAACCAGAGAGCAACTAGCCCTGAATGGGTGATTAATTTGTTAGCACCAACTAGAAACTCTTTTCCATTTGTTAATGTGTGTATTTCTAGTTGCAGGCTTTCTTGCCTCCATTAGCACCTGCTGCAAGTCCTCTGTAAACAACTGTCTAATGGTAATTAAGACCCTATCATCCAGGCAGACAGTTGAAGCTGATTGTGGTTGGGGTATATCAAACACCCCTGACCTTGTCTGAGTAGATGAGTTCTGTGAGGAAGCTTGTGGTAATTGCCCCTGACCATTTCAAAAGAAGGGAGGATCACTGTTATCTGGGTGAGAAGGGAGTCACCATAGTGATCATCGGGGATTCCTTCTGAATCTTCAGATGTACCCTGGATATCAGTGGGAAGGGTGGAAAAGCATAAAGGAAGATTCTTGTACAAGGAAAATAAAAATACATCTGTCTTCCAGGATTCTTGTATGGCGTCCTGGAGCAGAATATTGCCATCTAATTTCTAGAGAGGAGGCAAATAGGGCTACTTGAGAAACTCCCCACAGATTGATCAAATCTTGGATGACCCCTGATCTAGTTTCCATTGGTGAGGGTCTGCCTTTGTCCCACTCAGCTTATCTGCGACACAGTTTTGCTCTGGCAGAAAGTAGGATGGTTGTAGTGTGAGACTGTGCTATGAAGCTACAGCACACAATAACATAACTAGTCTGAAAAGGGGTTATAGCCTGGTTCCCCCTTGCTTGTTAATACATGACTGCAGTATTGGCTATAACAGGTTTTAGAGGTTCTGTTGACCAAATATAAGTATTCCTTCTATATTTATGTGTTTGAATCTGTCCTTGGTGTCCCACACCCTTTCCACTTTCTTCTCTCCTGAAACTGCTACCCAAGCAAAGTCTGAGGCATATGTGGTGACTGACTGCTTTGGAACAGGGAAGGAGAAGGAAAGACCCAGATTTGAGGATATTTTCTAATATCAACCCATTTTCAGCGAATGCTGAAAATATCGAAGAAACAGAAAACCAAATGTTTTCCTAGGGAAAGAATTTGGTTGTCCGTTTCTGTTGCTTCGGTATTTCCAGCGCTGTGGTGGAAAGTTACAGGTCAGGTTCAGGTAAGTGTGCGATTGTGTGGACGTGAGGGTTAGAGCGGGTTAGGTGAGTTAGGGTTAGGGCGCGGGTGAGGTGACTGTGCGATTGTGTGGACATGAGGGTTAGAGCGGGTTAGGTGACTGTGCGATAGTGATGGACCTTAGGGTTAGGGTTTGGGTTAAGGTAAGTGGATAGCTAGTGGTGTATGTATAGTTTGGTGTAGGGTTAGGTGTAAGAGTTTAGGTGTATGTGTGTGGACTGCTGTTTGTTTGGTGTGCTTGTGTTGTGTGTATGTGTTTTGGAACAGCAAATTTTTTCCCAAGGAAACAATTTGCTGTTTTTAAATTTTCGGTGACTAGGGTTCGATATTAGAACACTCGAAGTTTTGAAACTTCTGTGTTCTAATATAGACCCTGTATCCAGCACTGTTTGTAAGCTTCTGAGCCTCCCAAGCCCTTCTGTGTTGGAGGGAAGCCTTCTAGCTTATCAGTGGGAGTGGGAGTGTAGCAACTAGGTAGTCTATCTACCACAAGAAGAGTGGTTTGTGGCCCAGAAATTGTAGTTTATTGAACGTTTGGGCAGTTTTTCCATCCCTTTCAACTTTTTGGTTTAAAAGCCCATGTTTGCACGGGTTTGCTGTTGTTTAAGCTCTGCTCAGCGGCACCGAGCTGAGGGTAAACTATTACTGGTGCCAGAAAGTCTGCTCTTCAGTTTTTCCCTTAGATCTTGCTAGTTCTTTCTCTCTTGCACTTCAAATAGGCTAATCATTTGGCACTTCAACAAGTTTTTGTAGTAATTATTATAGCACACCTAAGAGCCATCAGCACTAGTCATTCTTCACGGAACTCGCTCCAATACTTAGTAGTTAGGACCATCCCTCCTGGCATGATTAAAGGGCAGTTTCCTGTGTTTTCTTCTATTAACCCGGTGCATTTGGGCATTCTGAGGCAGTGTAGCAACTGCCTCATGTACACAGACAACCCTGTCCTCTTACCTCCCAACACACAGACTTGTGAGAGATGCACATATATCACCAACTTGGAAGCTATGCACTCTCCAGCCAAAACAGGACTAGCTGGTCAAGTGGAGAAGGTCAACATCTGTACCACAATACATGGAACACATAGCCCTCCAGAACACCCACTGTCACAGCTCTCACATAAAAACACAAACCACAAACTCACCTTCGAGGAGGCACTCAATAGAAAATTACCCAAACAGCAGAGACCTCCAAGACAGAAATGCACTCGACCATCACAACACAGCACAAACCACAGGACACACAGCTCACCTCCACAGTGTGCCCCTCAACCTAAGCCCGTAAAGCTAAACACCTTGTTCAGTACACTAATCATAGGTGACTCAATAGTGAGACACACAGATGTCCCACTCACTAGGTTGAATATGAAGAAGGTAACAATCAGCTGTCTATCAGATGCCAGAATCTGACACAACACACACACACTCAGGTCACTCCACAACAAGTACAAGTATGACTCTGTCATTGTCCATGTTGGTGTGAATGACCTGAGATGTACCTCCCTGGAATACATGAAAAGAGACATGGCGGAGTTCTTGGATTATGTGGCCCAGGCAGATATGACACTAGCCCTGAGAGTATCCTACCATCACCCAGAATAATACCACAGTACGAACAATAGTGAGGCACACAGATATCCCACTCACTAGGTTGAATAAGGAGAAGGTAACAGTCAGCTGTCCATCAGGTGCCAGAATCTGACACATAACACACATACTCAGGTCAACTCCACAACAAGTACAAGTATGACTCTGTCATTGTCCATGTTGGTGTGAATGGCCTGAGATGCACCTCCCTGGACTACATGAAAAGAGACATGGTGGAGCTCTTGGAGTATGTGGCCCAGGCAGGTATGACACTAGCCCTGAGCAGTATCCTACCATCACCCAGAATAATACCACAGTACAAACAAAAAATGATTGACTTCAACAATTGGCTAAGTTTCTGGTGTCATTCTAAGGGGATCCAGTATCTGTCTGCTTGGGATGACATGATTGACAGACCTTGATGCTTTGCCAGAGATGGCCTGCATCTATCACCCCTGGCTAAGGCTCTTGCCACCCCTATAGTGCCTTTTTTAGGCGGTGTTCCAAAGACCAAATTACCACTGTAACAACTATAAATAAATGCAATCTGAGGGTCATGCTGCTTAATGCTAGAAGTCTAAATCTCAAGATACACTCACTCAAAGCACTCCTCAAAATGGAGAACATTGACATTTGTGCTGTAATGGAGACCTGGTTCAAAGCGACAGAAAGCACCCCTGCGCTACCAGGCTATAACTCTTTCCAGACCTTTTGGCCCCAAAACATGGACCGAAGCTCCAAATGTGGTAGTGTCTTCATATTCATAAAGGATATGCACACCTCCAGACTAGTAGCCCAGCATAATGCATCTGAGATACTTCAGGTACAATTAATGTCGGGTAAGAATGCGATCCAGGTCATAGCCTGCTATAGGTCCCTGACCATGTCCCTAGACTCTCACTCCACATTCCTAAGCACCCTGGAATCTATCAAGGTCCACCCCAACACTCTCATACTAGGAGACTTCAACTACCCCTCCATCAACTTGGAAAACTACTCAAGCACCAATACACTGGTGCAACGCTTCCTGGAATTCATCAATTCCAATGCCCTGGACCAGCTCATTCTGACCCCCACTAGAGGAAGCAACATCCTTGATGTGGTTGTTACTAACGTGGGTGACTATTGCTAGACACCAACAGTCAATCCCTCCCTGGTCAGATCTGACCATAAACTAATCACCATGGAAATCCACATCTCACCCACACCCCCTGCAAAGGTAACCACCTTGAAAACTTCTCCAAAGCTGACTTTGGACTCCTAAAAACAGAGGTGGCTAACTTCACTGCACCCATGCCAATGGAAAATTGCTGCATGACGGCCGAATCATACACCAATGCATTGTACGAACATGTACATAAATGCATGAAACTAGCCATACCCAACAGAACCAAGACGCTCTCCTCCAAAAAAAGGAAGCCAATATGGTGGTCTCCTGCCATTAATAAACTCTAAAGCAGAAGGAAGAAACTGTTGCAGAAAAAGGTGAAGTCCTAAGACTGAAAAATCTCCCCTTATTAACTTCAACAAAAAGTTGAGATCCCTCATCAAATCATCTAAAGCCAGCTATGAAGGCAGAATTGTAGCAGACATAAAAAACAATCATAAAGCCTTTTATAGTTATATCAGGAATCTCCATGGCAATACCCAGATGTGATCTGAGTTATTGCACAATGGTACCTCCTTTACTGAGCCAACAGATATTGCCAAAATACTGGCCAACAGATTCAGTGCCGACTTTACCCCCCCAAAGGACCCATCACAATACCTGAAGATTGCCAGGCACCTATCATTACTGCAGCCCAGGTTAAAGCTGCATTGTCCAAGGCCAAGAATACAGCTTCAGTGGGACCTGATAATATCCCTGGCTGTGTTCTACATGAACTACAAAGTGAACTGGTACCACATCTGTGTGCCCTGTTCAGTAACAGCCTCACTCAGGCTTTGTCCGTACTGAATGGCACACTGCTACAGTCATCCCTCTCCATAAAGGGGGAGTGACTACAGACCCTTGGAATTATCGCTCCATTAGCCTGATGAGTCAGATATGTAAAGCTATGGAGCACATCATCATGGACCTGATTAACAAAGATATAGGAAATCTCCAAACTCTAGATCCCATGCAGTTTGGCTTTGTGAAAGAGAGATCATGCCTGCTCAACCTGGTTGACTTCTTTGAGTCAGTCACCAGGGCGGTGGATGAAGTTAAGTCAATGCATACAGCCTACCTTGATCTGGCCAAGTAAGACCTTTGATACCATTCCTCACTCAGGAATTATTGATAAACTCACCAAACTAGGCATCAACCCGTATATCACTAGGTGGGTAGCAAATTGGCTCACTGATAGAACACACAGTGTGAAAGTAACGAACTCCAAGTCAGACTGCCAACCAGTCACTAGTGGAGTCCCACAGGAATTGGTCCTGAGTCCTCTCCTGTTCAGCATCTACTTCTCAGAAGTCCAGGCCAACACAAAGGGACTCTGGCTGACCAAGTTTGCAGATGAGTGCAAGCTGGGAGCTATTATTAACCTCCCAAGTGATGCAGACATCCTGCAGAAAGGCCTCACTGAGACCAATGACTAGTGTCAAAACCATGGCCTTAAGCCTAATGCCAAAAATGCGTCATCATCTCCTTTGGTAAAAACTCAGTTCCCACTAACTACCACATCAATGAGAGCCCACTGATTATGGAAGATGATATTATAAGAGCTCTGGGAACGCAGGTTGACAGGAAGATTTCCTTTCGACCACCACAATGCCACTGTGGTCAGAAAGTCCTTCTATGTGGCACATCTCATTATCAAGGGTTTTGCATCCAGGAAGAAAGAGGTCATTGTCTCTCTCTACTCTTCCCTCACTAGACCAGTCATCGAGTATAATGCCCCATTTGGCATGTACCTCATTAGACACCTGCAAAAGCTGGAAAGGCCACAGAAGTACCTTAGGAAGAGGATCCTAGGCATTAAACACATATCCTACACAGACAGACTGAAAAGACTCCAGCTATTCTGTCTCATATTGCCTACTTAGAGGTGGCCTCTGCTTGACTTGCAAAGCCATGTCTGCCCAGCGCTGTTAGAAATGCTCCATCTAAAGAAATCCAAATCCCTCTGCACCACATGCTCCAGAGACCTCAACCTCATTACCGCAATCAAAAAAACATGTTGGAAGGATAGGTTACTCACCCAGAGACTGCCCATGCTCTGGAATAGACTTCCTATACATGTCAAGCAGAGCACCTCACTGTCCCTCTTCAAGAGAAATCTTGATGAGTGGGTGGGTAATAGAAAGTTCACCATGGGTATCACTCCAATGGCTCTGCTTGAAAGAGGCATTGGGAACTAATGTCGGGTGACACGATGCCAGGGCACTTCTATGGGCTGGGCTTGTAAAGGCTCCAGGGCCATTAGCCTAGTATACAACTATGAACGTATGAGGTGTCTAACTGATACTGCTGGAACATAATCCTGTATGAAAGAGTCAGAAAATAATTTTGAATGTTCTCTTGGAACCCCAGCTTGTTCCTGACACCTTGACAAAGACTCTGCAAAAATAAGCAAGTCATCAATATATGGAAAAAATTTGTATACTGTCTAGCCTACAATGAGCTATAACTGTAGATAGACTCTCATGGTGCAGTGGATAATCCAACTGGTAAGGCACTGAACTGACAGTGTGATCCAGACACAGAAAATCTTAATAAACATCTGAAGTTTGGATGAATAGGGATGTGATGTAAGCATCTTTTAAATCTAGTGTTACCAGGATACTTGAATGGGGAAAAGAGGTAATAGGTTGTGAAGTAACATAATTTTGCACATGGGAACTATCACAAACAGGTTTAGGAAAGAAAGATCCAGAAATGGTCTCCAGGCATTTTCTTTCTTTCTTTGGCACTAAAAACATCTAGGAAGGAGGAATTTATTGTATCACTCCCTGGGGCTGCATTTGATAAAAAACAGGGGAAATAAAAGAGTCAGGTCTGGTAAACCAGGAATTGTCCTCCTGAAAAGGATGGACTTCCTCCCACTGCTATCTGTAACCTTGATGGATAACATTTAGAATCCATTTGTCTGAAACTATCTGTTGCCAAAGAGAAAAGTAGAGATTCAGTCTTTCTGGAAGGGGAAAAGGGACTTCCAGGGTGGGAGAGATACAAGTTCCCTTAAATAGTCATTCTGTCTGGGACTGCCCTTGGTTTTTATGGGTTTCTGAGTTCTTTTTGGAACCCTCTTGACATTTCTTCTTAGATGTCTGTTTGCCTGTATTTAGTTAAGAATTTTTTGCCAAAATTGGATGAGGGGTGAGAGACATAGAAAATTTGGAAAAGTAAGGCTGAAAAATCTTAGAGACTCCCTGTATTAGCCTACACCTTTTGTCACACATTTTGATTACCTCTACATCATGGAAACCAAAAACTAAGTCACTGTTCAAAGAATTTAAAATCAACTTTTTTTGCATGCCCTGGGAGGTTCTGAGAATGCCTCCTTAAAGCAGTACCAGTGGCCATAGCCCTGGAAGAAGTATCAACAGAGTCATACACACACTGTAAACAATGAGTTGTGATTTGTACATTGGAAGAAACTAAATTATCTAGAACAGATTTTCCCTCACAATAAAAAATGCAGACAAAAAATTCCTCATAATTTCACAATGACTCAGAATAACTTTTAAGATATGAGCCTGACAACTCAAAAATCTGCAAATCAAAGTTGCAGAAGCCTATACGTTTTTCCATACTCATCAGTAATTTTCCCATTCTTGTCAGAAAGTGTAGGATGGGAATTAACCAACTATTTAGCAGCAGCAGGATTAAATAAAGTTATAGCTGCTGGGCCAAGTGTTGGAAGAGTGTACAAAAACTTAAAAGACTGAGGATCTTTATACATTCTGTATGCCTTTTTAGGGGCAGCATACAAGAAAATTGCAGGCAGTGACACACAGATATCCTCTGGAACTGGCAGAACTGGGGAAATGAATGAAGGTTCTAGAAAATCCTTCTCTAACAGTTCATAGTATTTTCTGAGGGACTGAGAATCCTTAGTGTTCTCCCATTAAAAGCACTGGCACATTCCGGAAGTAGTCTCAGAAAAAGAGAAGCTCCCACAGGCAGAATCAGAAAATGAGCTCTCTGACCGTGATTCAGAAAACTGAGGCAAAAACTCTTTATCTGTCCCTTCACCATCCTGACCAGAATCAAAATCTTGAATCTCTTCAAGAAAAGAAGCATCTCTCTTTCTTTTACCATTAACCACCTTATAAGAAGGTTCCATATCCTAAATTAAAACCCAAGCAAACTACTACTGTCTAAGGAAATTTGAGAAGTAGATACATGTTAAGTTTTCCGTTACGTTTTGGTAGAACAAAGGGGGCAACAGTCATTAATGTCAGCAACAGCTTCCCCAGGAATAGACACCACATTCTGGCTAAATACTGAAGCTTTCCCTGTTTCTTCTCCCAGTACTGACAAGACTGGCTCTCTTGTTCTCTTTGTGGATCCAAACAGCCACAAAAGGCATGTCTAACCCCCAGTCCATAGTGTCTCTAGGTGCTATACCAGACGAAGTGGGGTAAAAGATGAGTGCCTAAGAAACAAGCTATGGTCATAGCAAAGTCACCCACCTGCAACTGAGGCAACTTACTAGCCTGCTGTAGTGGCAAAGGCTGTTTGCTTAACTTTTTATTTTTGTGGCTGGAAGAAGGACTGACTATGAGATCGGTAGTTTCTTCCATGGTCAGGCTGAAAATGGTGCCTATTTCCCACAGAAAATAAGCAAAAGCTGGTAATAATCTAAAATCTTTAAAAGTCACTTTTTCACACAAAACACAGCAAAAAGCACTTTAAAACATTTTGCCAGCATCAAAATGTAAAATAAACACAATTTATTCACAGAAATGATGGTTTTCCATTACTTTTAAACTGACAGGAAGAAAAATTGGTTCCAATTAAAAGTACAGTTATGTAACAGTCCATTAAAACATACACTCCTAACTTTTCTGAACAGGAAAGTACAATACAATAAGAATTTCAATAAAGTGGAAGTTTCTTCTTCCTTAAAGGGAAATTGTCTGCCCACTACAGGAAGAGCAGAAACCGATCAATAATCCTCCAATGCCTCAGAAGAGTGTACTCCTCAATGGCAGGGGAAACTCTGAAAGGCTTGGCGCCTAAACCTGTCTTTTAGTCAGTTCAGCTCAAGCTGACTGATGGTTTGAATGGGTAGAAGGTGTCCTGCAGATTTTGAAGCTGGTTGGCTGTTATATCTTAGCAGGGTATAACCCATATAGCTAAGGCTACTGCAGCAATTATCACTATGATGAACATTATATTTTTTAAGTCTTATTGTGGTAGAAAATATTTGTAGAAACATTTCCATTCAAAAATTCAAAAGCATTTTGATTTAGTTGCATATCTAGAGATGAGACAAATTTCCTTACATTTTTTTTGAGTATATGCAGTTGTAATTTCACACTTCAAGATTTTTTTTTTTTATTTTTTACTATGGTATGTTTTCAGATTCTTATATGCTCTACTTATGAGTTTCCTATTCAGCATCCCATCTGTTATTCCTTAAATTACAAAATGTACTGTTTGTGGTTTACTGTTACTATTTTTAAATCTTTTAATACTCTCCTTCAGTTCTAACATATTCCTTGTATATATTGATCTAGAGCCTGGAGCCAAGCTACCGGCTTAGGTTTTTCTAACTTAATGATCTAATGTCCTTTCAACATCATGTACCAATATCATGGTTTTGTTTATTTCAACTAGTACACTGATCAACAGGCAATATGCAATTACTTTGTTCTTATACAAGGAGTGAAATGTATCAATCACAATAAAAATGCAAATTATGCACTGTATGCACTACTGTTCCAGTCTCTGTCATTGAATGTCATCTGTTTAAATGCTCTTGGATTAAAGCTTTTGCTGTCATTTTATTTTTTATATGGAAAATAGAAAGTATATATTGCCTGTTACTGCTACGTATAACTTAGATATGATGAAGCTCTGACAAGGGCTAAAACACTCATCTCTTGTTTTAATTTAATAAATCATGCTTTCAACAAGCAAATTCTGTTTTCTTCTTTTCAAGAAGAATGCAAAGTGAGCTTTGATACGGATCTTATATAAGAAGTTTTGACAATGATCTATTTTAATAATTCCTTTGTCTATATTATGAATAATCATCTCTGTACAGCTAGTTTTGCCTTTTTTTGTTTGGATAGTTTTTATGTACATATAGTAGCACATAATATTCTCCATGTACTTCCCCTAACCCTCCCACCCCCCCCACCCCCCAAGTACATATACAATAAGCTGTTGTAGCTCCATCAGGTGTAATCCCTAGCATGTATTTCCATTTATCTATACATTTTGAGTCTTGGATCAAATAAAGTAATCTAAGTTGCGTAGCCTTACAGTACATTTCTAAATCTTTAAATCTTAACCCTCTTTGTTCCTTTGCCAATTTCAGTATTTCTGATTGAACTCTCTCATTTTAATTTTCGCTCTCCCCACCCAAATTCCTTAATCTTCTTTTTTATATTTTTCCATATTTTCTCTCTCAGTTAATACATACATGTGTGATGAAGTGAGGCATTGCCATCTGTGCAGGAAGAATAGGGCAGTACATATGTAACATATTCCAGCATAGTTAGCTGGAGTTTTATAAATAATTTTGTGTCATTTGACTGTCACACTGATTTGTATGGATGCTTGTGTTGAAAATGTATCAAGCGTGTTGTGAATGGTTGAATGTTTGTGTTTGAACAGGGAGTTCTGGTGGAAAAGTGTGGAGGTTTTTGAGGTTGTTCTGTAGCTTTTGGATAGTGCGGCAGATCTTGGTGATGCTCTTTGTGTGTGTGTGTTGTGCCAGAATTGGGTGATCAAGTGTGTCATTCCATAACCATGGATGGAACTCTTACAGTAGTTTGTTTTCTTTTCTTTGGAACCCGATATAAAGATCTATGACAGTTATCACTGTCGGTTAGACAGTAATTAGTTCAGTTCAGATAGTGAGAAGCTCATTACCTTAGCTTGTAGAAATCTAAGCATCCTATCTTAACTTGCTGTAATAATTAAGTTAGCTACGGAAAGTATAGTTTTAAAAATCTTACCATAACCTTAGATGTCCTTCTCTTCTATATGTTGCAGTATCCATTACATGGGGTAGTCCACCTCCAGTAGACTCGCACATCCAGCCATTTTGCCAAAGATAAATGCTACTGCGAAGGTACGTGCGATGGCCCACATCACCCAGCATAGGTTCATAGGTTCATAGGTTCATACTAGGCTATCTGCCCTAGGGCATTTATAAGCCTAGCCAGAATGTGTTTGGCTTTCGCCACCCATTTTAAATTTATTTTGCTATGCCCTTTTTCGAGGTTAGTATACTGTGCCTCTGTCTAACAGTGACACAGAAGTGATACCCGGGGTAAACCTACGATCTCCCATCCACTCATCAAGATTCCTCTTGAAGAGAGTCAATGAGGGACTCTGCCTAACCTGGACTGGGATTTTATTCCAGAGTGAAGGGAGCCTCTGGGTTATGAATCTGTCCCTCCAGCATGTCCTATTTATTTCAGTGCTGAGGTTCAAGTCTCTCGAGCACGTAGCTCGATGGGATTTGGATTTTCTGAGGTGCAGCATGTCCATTAATTCCGGGTTGGACATGGCTTCATACGTCAGGCACAGATCGCCTCTGAACAGGCGGTATGCCACTGAGTAGAGCTGGAGTTTCTTTAACCGGTCAGCATATGGCATCTGTTTGAGCCCTTTGATCCTCTTGGTGAGGTACTTTTGGGGTCTTTCCAGTTGCTGCAGGTGTCTGGTAAGGTACATCCCAAAAGGGGCATTGTACTCAATTATGGGCCTGATGAGGGATGAGTAAAGAGGCACGATGACCTCCCCTGATCTAGATGTGAATCCCTTCATGATTAGGTGGGCTATATAAATGTTTTTCTAACCACTTTGGCCACGTGGTTGTCAAATGAGAGATTACTATCAACTTGGGTCCCCAGGTCCCTAATTACTTCTTCTGTACTTAATGGATTTCCACCTATGTGGTAATTTGTGGGCACTTTGTTTTTGCCAAAGGGGATGACTATACACTTTTTGGCATTTAGCTTGAGGCCATGGCTCTGGCACCAGTTGTCTGTTTCTATGAGGCCCTTTTGGATGATGCTTGTGTCGGCTGGAGAGTCGATTATGGCGCCCAGTTTGCAGTCATCTGCGAACTTGGTCAGCCACAGTCCTTCCGTGTTGGCCTGTACCTCCGAGAAATATATACCAAACAAAAGAGGTCCCAGGACTGAGCCTTGTGGGACACCACTTGTAACTGGTTTGGAGTCTGACATGGCTCCAGCAATTCTAACCATGTGGGTTCTGTCCTTGAGCCAGTTTGCAATCCATCTAGTGACATAGGGGTTTATATTTAAGCTAGTGAGCTTATCTATAATGCCCGAGTGGGGTATTGTATCGAAGGCTTTTGCGAGGTCCAGGTAGGCTGTGTGGACCACCTTCCCCTCGCTAATGGCCTTGGTGACTGTTTCAAAGAAATCAACCAGGTTTAAGAGGCAGGATCTGCCCTTAACAAAGCCGAACTGGGTAGGATCCAGTGTTTGTAGGTCCCCAATATCTTTATTTATGAGGTCCATGATGATCCTTTCCATAGCTTTGCAGACCAAGCTAGTCAGGCTTATGGGCGATAGTTTCCAGGATCCGTTGAGGCACCACCTTTATGGAGGGGGACCACTGTTGCTGTACGCCACTCTTTGGGCACATATCCTGTAGTAAGGCTGAGATTGAACAGTAGTTTTATGTTTGGGTTTAGCTCTTCTTTGAGTTCATGTAGGACGCAGCCCAGGACACCATCTGGTCCCATTGATGCTGTGTTTTTGCTTTGGAGAGCGGCTCTTACCTGAGCATCTGAGATGTCAGGGGCAGCACTCTGCTGGGATAGATATTTGCCCTTTGGTGGGGAGAGGGGAGAAGTTTGCGCTGAACCTGTCAGCTAGGATGTTGGCAATGTCTGTGGGTTCGTGTATTTTTGTCATTTTGGACTAATTCTGAGCATATCTGGGAATTACCACCCAGGTTCCTAACATAACTAAAGAAAGCCTTGTGATTATCCTTAGTGTCCTGTGCAATTTGTCTCTCGAAGCTGGCCTTAGACAATTTTATGTGTGCCCGTAGTTTTTTGCTAATACTGATCAGTGATGCCTTCCCTTTTTGGGATTTTGCTTTATCATTTAGTAGCTTCCTCCTTCTATTGTATAGTTTGTTTATGGCTGGGGTCCACCAGACAGGACGTCTGCCTTTGGAGGATTGGGTCTTGGTTTTATTTGGGATCGCATGATCCATGCATTCCTGAATGTGTTCATAGAATGCGTTTATAAAGGATTCTGCGGTCTGGGCCGTATTTTCCACAGGCCCGGGGGCTTTGAAGGATTCCACCTCAGTTATGAGGAGTGTAAAATTTGCTTTAGAGAAGTTTTTCACTGTGGTTTTCTGGGCAGGGGGTGGGGTCGGGATGTGAATATCCAGTGAGATTAGTTTATGGTCTGATCTTACCAGTGAGGGATACACTTCTGGTCTGGAGCATAGAGTCCCCATGTTGGTGATGATTAGGTCCAGTATGTTTTCCCCTCTTGTGGGAGTGGTAACAAGTTGTTCCATAGCATTTGAGTTTATAAATTCTAGGAACCTTTGGGCTAGGGTGTTGGAGCTAGAGTAATGCTCCCAGTCTATGTTTGGGTAGTTGAAGTCGCCCAATATAATGGTGTTTGGAGAGACCTTCATATTTTCCAGTGTTCTCAGGAAGGCCGAGTGGGGTTCCTGGGTTTGGGAGGGTGGTCTGTAGCAGGCTATAAACTGGAAGGCAGTTTTACCCACTGTTAGTTGCACATGGATAGTCTCTGATGCTTCGTGCTTTGCCACCAACCTGGAGGTGTGGGTATCTTTGATGAATATCGATACTCCCCTCCTTTTGTGGTACGGTCCAAGTTTTGGGGCGAAAAGCATGGTATGAGGTATAACCTGGTAGTGCTGGGGTGCTCTCAGGAGCCCTGAACCAGGTTTCTGTTACTGCACAGATATCGATGTTCTCCATGCTAAGGAGAGTTTTGAGTGCGTGCATCTTGAGGTTTAGACTTCTGGCGTTGAGTAGCATTACTCTTAGTTTCTTATCCCTTGTGTTACCTATGGAGGTGGGTTTGTCTTTTGAGCCTTGCCTAAAAAGGCACTATGGGGGTAGCAAGAGCCTTTGCCAATATCCGAAAGCCCAGGGGTGACAGGTGCAAGCCGTCCCTAGCGAAGCATCGTGGCTTGTCGAGCATATCATCCCAAGCTGACAGGCATTGGATCCCCTTTGAATGACACCAGTACTTAAGCCAATTGTTGAAATTGATCATCTTGTCTTCATATTGTGGCATCATTCTTGGTGAGGGTAAGATGCTACTCAAGGTCAGGGTCATACCGGCCTGGGCTACATGCTCAGAGAGCTCCTTTATGTCTCTTTTCATGTAGTCCAGGGAGGTACGTCTCAGGTCATTCACACCAGCATGGACAATGACTGAGTCATATTTGTACTTGCCTTGGAGTGACCTGAGTGCTTGTGTTATGTGGCGGATCCTAGTGCCCGACAGGCTGCTCACCGTGACCCTCTCCTTGTTCAGCCTGGTGAGCGGCACGTCAGTGTGCCTGACAATATAGTCACCTATTACAAGTGTATCAGGTGTGTTGTTTAGTCTTAAGGGCTGTGACTGTTTGGCACACTGGCTTTGTGAGATATGTGTTGCACGTGTTTTGTTTTGGGGTAGCAGCTGCTTGGGTGTCTGCTTTGGAGGTCTCTGCTGCTTCGGCAGATCTTTATTTAGAGCCTCCGAGTATGTTTTTGTGTGATTATGTGTTTGGTTTGCTGTCGTGGTAGGTCTATGTGAGACTGGAATTGTAGTGAGTGTGGTTTCCTTCTCCTCCTGACTGGTTATGCCAGTACTGAGTTGAGAGAGCTTGGCCTCCAGTTTGGCTATATGATTGCATCTCTCACATGTGTTGGAATTTGTTGGGAGGAGGAGAGGGTTGTCTGTGTACATGAGGCAGTTGTAACATTTGCCTCAAAATTCCCATATTCACCAGCTGGACCGGAGAGGTGATTGACAACTGACCTTTGGACATGCTAGAATAATATTGGTAATTCCTTAATAATTGAAAACCAGGGCCAGTGGGGAGTGAGGGTGTAGTGCTTTTAAATTTTTAGTGCTGACTTATATAATTGCTTTAGTGAGCAAGTGCCAGGTAACTTAAGTGCAATGTATTACAGGTAACTTAAATGCAAAAACGACAAACAGTAACTTTCTTTCAAGTGAAACAAGGAAATAAGTACAGTAAGCAATGCAGATATCACTAGTGATCCACAGAAGCGCTGAAAAGCCGCGTATTAGGTGGAATTAGCGTTCCAGGGAAATAACAAGCAAACAAACAACAAGCATATAAACAAAGCTATATTCAGCAGGCCTGGATCTAGTCTATGCTACAGCAAACAAGGTGTACCAATTTCAGTAAGATACAGTTCAAATATTCAGGCACTATAAACCTTTAACCAGAAATTCCCAGCTCAGAAGGGCCATAATTATTACTCATACATTGGCCATAAACAGACATTGGGTATAAAGTGGATGTTAGCACACATCTATCTCAGAACTGAATGCCGTCAGGTACCAGCCTGAAGGAAGTGAGTACCCAGGAATCGGGCAAGCATCAGGGGGGATGGCAGGGTGGGAAACTATACTGCAGCATATAGAAGAGGACATCTAAGATTATGGTAAGATTTTTACATAGCTATAATATGTCCTTTTATTCATATGCTGCAGTATCCATTGCATGAGAGAGAGTGCCAAGCCTCATGCTACAGAAGGACTGGGAGGAGGAACAGAGATATTTTTCACAAAGCCATGCTAAATAGCCCAGCAAAACCTGCTCTGGACCTGGAAAATCATCCAACTTGTAATGTTTGGTGAAAGTGTGGACAGGTGACCATATAGCTGCCTCTAAAATGGCAGTTGTATACAAACCTTTAAAGAAAGCCCCAGAAGAGGACACAACCCTAATGGAGTGTGCCTTCACTGGCAAAGGAAGCTTCTTACCACTGGCTGTGTAGCAGAAGGTAATGACTCTAGAGATCCATGAAGAAACAGTTTGCTTGGAAGCAGGGTGTCCCAGGGCTCTTGGATGATACGTGATGAAGACCCAATCAGATTTTTTAATGGATTTGTTCTTAGCCAAGTAGTATCTGAGTTGTCTATGCACATCCAAGGAGGGTAGAATCATTTTGCTAGAAGATTGTGGCAAAGGGAAGAAAGCAGGCAGATTGATGGCCTGATTGAGGGAGAGTTCATTAACTACCTTGGGCATGAAGGATGGGTTGGTATGCAGGTAAACCCTGTCCCTATGGAAAACTGTGAAAGGGGGTGAAGCCATGAGGGGTTACAGTTCAGACACCTTTCAGGCTGAAGTAATAGCCACCAAGAGAACAGTTTTCTATGTACAGTATTGCAGCGTGGAGTCTTTAGCTGGTTCGAAGTGAGGTAAGGTAAGCTTTTCCAACATGAAGTTAAGGTCCCAAGGTGGAGGGATAGATTTCCCTGGGGGTCTAATGTGCAGGACTCCTTTTAGAAAAAGTTTGACTTCCAACCTGGAAGCCGAAGGAGAATAAGATAAGCCAGTGTTCATCTATTAACACAGGTAAAACAGAACCACTAGAGGTTCTACAGACAGTGGTTGTAAGTCATGTTTGAGACACAAAGTTGAAAATCTTTTCCATTTGGATAGGTAAGATTTTTCTGGTAGTGGGTTTTCTGGCCTCCTGCAGAAACTAAAGCACATCCTCAGTATAAAGGTATCTAAAAGGGATTAATGTCCTATCACCCACAGTGTTAGATTCATGGTGGATATCTGAGGATGTATGAGAGTTCCCTTTTCCTGTGTGAGTAGGTCCATTCTGAGGGGAAACTTGTAGGGACTGCCCTTGGCTAAATGATGTAGAAGGGGGAACCAGTGCTATCTTGGCCAAAAGGGGGTCACCAACAAGATTGTTGTTCATTGTTCTTTCTGAATTTTCAGTAGAACTTTCCGTAGAAGAGGGAATGTGGGAATGCATATGCAAACATTCCCTTCCATGGAAAGAAAACAGCATCGACCTTCCATGCCCCAGGAGTGTATATCCTGGTGTAGTAAGTTGGGACTTGTCTGTTCAAGAGGGAGGCAAACAAGTCTACCTGAGGTGTACCCCATTGATGGACCAAGTCAAGGAACACATCCGTGTTTAACATCCATTCGTGGGATTGAGTCATGGATCTGCTTAGAGAATTTGCCATCACAATCTGGGGTGAGTGGATGTAGATGGCTAGGAGAGACACCTGACTCTTTTGAGCAATCTCCAATGCATACAAAGCCAGTCTGCATAGGATGTAGGGCTTTGTCCCCCCGGCTTGTTGATGTACCACAGCACCATGGTGTTGTCTGTGTACCATCTCAGCACTCCTGGAAGGAGGTGAGCCTTGAAGATTTGTAGGGCAACGATCAAGGCTCTCATTTCTTTGTTGTTGATATGTTCTCTCTGCTGGTAGGGGTCCATACATCTCTCACTCTCTGGTCTCCAAGGGTTGCCCCCCAACCCGAGTCTGATGCATCCATGTACAGATCCTGGTTGGGGGAGGGAGGTTGCAAAGGAAGGCCTGGATTTCTTGGAGGAGCCAGGCAGGCATCCATAAATGCCAGAAACCTGACTGCTGTCCCTTTTAAAAAAGTCCTTCATTTGAACAATGGTCTCTCCAAAGGTGAGGTCTTCTCCAGAGGAATCAGTTTAATTGGACTCTTCCTCTGGGGAAGCATACCCAGTGGAGAAGCAATCTGACAGGTGTAGGTAAGAGACTCAGCCCCTGAAAATTCCTCATCCTAGGAAGAAATATCTGCCAAAGGCATACTCCTAGGAGTGGAGACTGAGGGGGCCTGGGCAGGAGCAGATGTCTGGCATAAGCCATGAAAGCATTAAAGAGGCCTTGTGTAAAGGCCTGCCAGTCAGGGACTTGATCAGATGGCATGGTCTGATGAGTAGGCATGATATGCCTGGTCTTTTGTTTTCCCTTTTTAGGGGCCTCCAACATACGGGTTTCTAATATACGGTGGAGTGAAGGAAGACTATGGGCCTTTGGAGATATTAAGCCGTGATTTCCCCCGGTGCCTGGGTCAGACACTTCTGACTCCTTCTGGGATATGCTGGCAATCTCCTTAATGGCTTCTCCCTGGGTACCCATCAGCAGATGGCCTGCTGGTTCCAACTCGGCCTCCAGGCCTTCATCGGCCTTGAGAGGGACAGTCAGAACAGAGGGTGCAGTTGTAAGTTCAGGCCAAGGTTTCTTAACCTTTTTAATCAGTGTCTCCTCTGAATGTCCTGATGTTGGGTCCATGTCTCTAGCCAGGCATTTTAAATGTTGATTCTCTAAATATAGTTTAAGAGAAGCAAGTCAGCTGCTAAGGGTCTTTGGTACAAAGGCCTTACAGATCTCGCAAGATGTGTAGTCGTGGTCTGGGCCTAGACAGAATAAACAGAGCTTGTGTGAGTCTTTATGTGGAATCTGCCTTCCACACTGACACTTGCCCTTTCTACCTGACATTAACCCACAACAACACAGCAGCAAGAAAAGTTAACAAGAAAACTCTATGGGGTACTTATCTGAGTATGGACAAAGCATGAGGTCACTTTCCAAAGCGAGTGACGACCAGAGCTGGCAATCAAAGAGGCAGCAGAAATGTTCTGAGGTAGGCACTTGCTGATGTCTGCTTTATACCAGACATCTGTTTATGGCCAATGTATGCTGGGTGATGTGGGCCATCGCACGTGCCTTTGTACTAGAATTTATCTTTGATAAACAGCCGGACGTACAAATCAACCACAGGCGGACTCCCCCATGCAATGGATACTGCAGCATATGAATAGGAGGACATCAGTTATTCTTTAGACAGACAAGAAATACAGTGAGATTAGTTAAGTATGGTTTTTCTGCAACTGTGTGAATCTGTCCAACTGTGTTATTTTTATTTCTCCTCTAATTAAAACTCTGGTGTTTATTGTACTTAGATATTTATTATTCTCATGTTTTCTATTTTATTATTTATTGTTAAATATTTTTATACATTTAATTGTGGCTGGTCTTTTAGAGAGTAATTTTAACATCTTGAGAGTACTTGTGCTTATTTTCGAGATGCCTTGGCCACTCTGAAGAGTCTTGCTGCTTTGGTTTCACTACCGTTTATATTAGTATTAATTTTACTCAGTATAATTGGATACCCTTATAAGAGCCTTAGAGTGGTTGACTGCTGGTCGCGTGGTTACCTTATGGTCTCAGCAGAAGGGGAACAACTAATAAATCTATGCCAGCCTTTCTCAGGAGTGTGTGTGTGTGAAAATTAAATACCCAAGTGTGGGTCTGTCAGCTATTTACTGGGATACAGTGAGTCTTATTTGGGATCAGGAAAGACAGATAGACTCCAGACCTGGGATTGGGCTATTACCTGTGTGCTCTTGGGGGAAATTGTGCTTAATGCAGAGAGCTGTATCTGAAAATACTGTATAAATCCATTCCTGTTTTTAGTGTCCATCTCTCACTGGTTTCAGTGGTGAGGATTGAGGCTCCTTGATTACTGGCCTGGGGTAGAGAGGCTGTCACAATATGCTTGAGTTCATATAGAACTAATAGGACCAAAAGCATTTTAGCTTCTTAAATTTTATAATCAAGATCCATAAATAATAATTTCCATTGTTTAATATTGTTTATAATCTTTTGTCTGCATTCTACTCACATTTCCTTAGCTATGTGTTCTACATCCTGCTTTAGCCAACTCTCCAAAATATCTTATTTTTCATGTCTCTAAAAAAGGGAAACTTCTGAACCATGTCACAAAATGGAATACAATTCATTACCTAACTTCTGTCTTTGATTTGTTTATTTTGTCTTCTGCTGTACTGACAAAACTTTTCAAATGCTCAAATATAATATGCATTATTAATTTGGGTTTTGACACATAAAATTTTATCATCTGCAAAAACAGCAATATTTTCATGTACATTTCTATATTTATATCCTTCAGTATACTTGACTGTCTAATGTCTCTTGCTAATGGCTCTAGTCACACAGAAAATAAAGGTGAGAGAGGACAACCCTGACTAGTTCTTCTGATGAGACTAAATGGTCTGGAAAGTTTACCTCCACAAATATTCAACATCAATGCTAGCTCTTCTCTTAAAAATCCTGCTCTCTTCATGAATTCCCAAGTCACTCTAGCAATTTTTTTTTTGCATCAAAATCAATTAACATCAATGTATTACTATTATCTATGGCATATATTTGAAGCATAAAGACTTCTATTGATATTGTTGAATGTTTGTCTAGCCATGACAAATCCACACTGATCCAAGTCTATAACGCTTGACAGTATCTTCACCGTTGTTTTTACCACAATTGTTATAAATTTATTATAGTCATTATGTAATATTGATATGGGTACAAAATACCCTGGATCTAATAGATCTTTGCCTTCCTTTAGCATACCTGTTACTACTGCTTCCCTTCAAGATGAAGGTACATTTCCTTCATAAGGATTTTATTAAAAAGTACTAACCAGTTCTTTACTATTCTATCCTTTTCCATACTTCTGCTAGAATTCCATCACTTTCCCATTCCTTTCCTATATTCTGTTGTCTTATCCCTAGTTTTATTTTTCTCATCAACAAAAGTCTTTTTCCTTTTTCTGTTACCTGAGGAAGTTGCAGATACCTCAAATGTACTTTTATTTCTTATATTTTATTATTAACTTGCAGCTCTTATGTGTATACAGAATTAAAACCGCTAACAATTACCTCCCTTATTTTGCCTTGTTCTACTTATATTTTACCATTTTCCCAGTTCCTTATTTTAATCACTGTTCTTTCAACTTTTTGATGATCAAATGGAAGACTAACAGTTCCTCTAGTTGCTCTAGATATATTCTAAAAACAAAAACAAACAAAAAAGTGCTTTAATGCTATCACTTTATGTCCATTTATATTCTCCAGATGCCCTTAGATTGTGTTCCTGGCATCCCTCAATTGATCTTCTAACTGATTTGATCCACTGATTCTGTTTTTTTCTTTGAAAGTCACTAACTTTTTCTAGATGCTCCAATTGTTTTTTGAAACTGTTATTCCCCATCATTTACTTTCATAGTAACCAGAATTATTATCCATAATTTAAAGTCACACCATTCCTTTGCTAGTTCTTTACTTCTCACATCAGGACTTAAGAGATGCCGTCTTATTATTCGATCCAACCATTCACTTAACATCTTTACTGAGGGCTATTCCCTACTATTTTCATTATGTCTACCAAGCTAAACACATGCAGATATATGTCTACAAATGTACCTTCCACTGGTATATTTTGATTTCTAGGTCCTCTTGTGACATCTTTATTTATAGTAGTGCTCCAATACCCTGCTATTATCATATATCCTTGGTGTAAAAATATTATTTCTCCATGATATATGTAATATTCTAATTGGTAGATTTTGGGGGCACATACACTGTCACATATATAAGTCTTAACCCTTGAAAATAACCATTAATTACAATAAACCGTCCCTGCTTGTTTCTCATTTGTTTCTGAATTATTTCAATCCCTTTCTTGATTAGTATTAAAAATTCCCTTTTTTATTCCCTTTTTAGTCCTACATAAACTTTAATGATCTTAGCATTTAAACGTGTCTTCTGCAAATCATTATTTAGATAATACTTTTAAAAATATATGTTAATACATCCATCTATCTGTTCCCATGCTAATCAGCACATTGGGCAATGCGTGCCCTCCACACTCGTTGTTTACATAGCAGTTATGATATTTACAGGGTTGGGTTGCTAGCCAGGCACCCAACCTTCGTCCCACATATACATATGGAGTCAGGCACACCATACTCATACACACTCATACTTTTGGCTTATTTAGAGTGTCCAATCCACCTACTGCATGCCTTTGGAATGTGGGAGGAAACTGCAGCACCTGGAAAAAACCCACGCAAATGCAGGGAGGACATGCAGACTCCACACAGAAGGCTCCCCAGCTGAGAATCGAACTGGAGAACCTCTTGCTGTCAGGTGACAATGTTAACTGTTGCACCACTGCACCACTCAATATATGTCAATACCTTCTCCTATTTTGTCTTATCCACTAAACCATTAATATTCCATATTAAGAGGTCAGACTATAACATATTACTTTTTATTCATTACCTTAACTTAGTTTTATATTTTTGAAAACTCCTGCTCTATTATATTGTAGCATAATCATTTCCTGAATCACTATCACTTTATTCTATCTGCCACTGATCCCTTATCAAAAATCTACAAAAATCTGCCCTCTCCTTCACTTTGAAACAAAAACATAATCATAATAACTATATACAAAGTCACAATGACAAAAGAGCCTCATATGCTAAGAAAAGATTAGTTTATAAAAATGCATACATTGTATATAAAATACTTTGAAAATTACAGAAAGAAAAATGTATGTTTCATCTGCCTGCCACAACAGGTTTATATGTGTCTGAATAAAATTTAATTTACCCTTACTGATGACATTACTAATGTTTTTCTATGCATATACTGTCCATGTAAATGCTTAACTGCATTAAACTTCAGCTAAAGATATCTGTATGCTTGAATTTGCCTATGAGCTGACAATCTATATGTAATTATACATTGTTTAGTAGTTCTCCTTTAACTGCACTGATATTCACATTAAATGACATAAAAGATTAATAGGTCAGGCTTGTTTACTGTCTAGACACAGTATTCATCCACCACAGTCTGTTACTATTGAGCTTTGCTTATCAGTAACCGCCCCAGGTAACCAAAATTCTCTTCTATTAACTTGCATTCTGTTTCTACAACCTGCTGAAATGGAGGACTCTCCAAAAGCATGTCTTATACTGTTACCATGTAATCTGAAGTAGTCTTCATCTATACTACTTTCTAATATTGTTAATCAGAACACAACAGTTAAATGAATTGCCCCTTTGTTGGGTTTTTCTTTTAAATATTATCAAACTAAGAGAGAATACTAATTAAAACAAAAAATGAATTAAATTCAACGATAACAAATACTTCTACTTCTAACTAAAGATGTTCTTCATATTGATCACTGCTGCAGTAGCCTTAGCGATATGGGTTATATCCTGCAAAGGATATAACAGCTGTCCAGCTTCCAAAGCTTCAGGGCACCTTCCCTGCACCTAAACTGTCAAGCAACTTGAGCTGAGTGACTAAAAGTCAAGTTTGGATGCAAAGACCTTCAGAGCTTTACCTTCGTCTAACAGTATGCTCCTCTGAGGCATTCGAGCCTTGCCAGTCGGCTTGTGCTTTCCTCTGCTGGGCAGATCAGATCCCTTTGTATTACCTTCCTCATCAGGAAAGTTATTTTAAAGCTAGGAGTGTTGTGTTTTAACAGACTGTCTTGAGAGTGTAACATACTTTTAAATGGAGCACTCATTTTTTCTTCAGTTTTAAAGTACTGTAAACTGATAATATATCTTCTGTGGAGAAATTGTGTTTAATTTTCCATTGTGGGTCTGCTATAGGGGTTGAAAGTACTTTTTACTGTTTTTTTTTTTCCTATAAAAAAAATTTCTGTTGACTGGCATTTGCTACTTGTCTTCCCTGCAAAACAAGCACCATTTTTGGCTTGACCATGGAATAGATTGTTGGTTCCAGGGTTGGTCCTTCTTCCAGACACAAAAAGAAAAAGTAAAGCAAACAGCCTTTGCCATCACAGCAGTCTATCAATTTGCCTTAGCCATAGGAGGATGACTATGCTGTGGCCATTTGTTGTGCACAGACCACTCAGCTTTTAACCCAAATCACTCGGGTGTATCACTTATGGCCACTAGAGACCAGAGGTTAGCCATGTCCTCTGTGGCTGTTGGAGTCCCCTCAGTCAGTGACAGAGAGCCATTCTTGTCAGTCCTGGGAGAGGGAACAGGGAGTGTATCCCTGTTATGTCAGAATACTATGCCCATCCCCGGGGAAGCAGAGGCTGCCATTAGTAACACAGTTGGCCCCATTTTTCCTGTCAAAAAGAAACAGAAAATCAAACATGAATCTACTCCTCCTCAAATTTCTTTGGATATGAGTAGATTACAGAGACTAGCTCATGGTTTAATTCACTATTGATCATTCTTGTAGAGTAGAGCAGTTTCTGGTAAATGAAAGAGGGATGCCTGTTTTCCTGGACAGACTTGAGATTCTGAATCTGTACAGGAAGATGCAGGGACAGATTCAGGTTTTTTGTCCTCAGATTTCTGATTCAGACTTGGAGAAGAGTACAGTTTTGGAGTCTTCCTCTGACAGTTTCTCTTTCTCTTAGACTATTGATAGAATTTCCTGTTGTTTTCAGTGCAAGAAGACTGAGGCTTCTCAATGCCTCAGAAAATACTATGAGTTGTTGCAGGAGGATTTTCCAGAACCTACACCCTCCTGTCATGTCTGCTTTAGAAGATGTGCTTTACTGCCTGCAATCTTCCTAGAAGCCACCAGCCATCCCTAAAAAGGCAGATAAGATGTATAAAGTTCCTCAGTTTTTTTACCTTTTTTATACACTACTCCCAAACCTGACCAAGCAGTTATAGCCCTAGCTGGCTCCCCTGCTGCTAAACACTTAGTTAATTCCAGTCCTACTCTTTCTAATAATGATGGGAAGATTATTCACAAGTATGAAGAATAAAAGTGGTCAAGGAGCAAACAAAAGCCTGAACCATAAAAAGCACAAAATGGCTACCACAGCACTGAGTACAAAAACTTTAATGAGGCAGTAAAAACAATAAAATAATAAAATGAATGAGCTATTTTGTATTTTCAAAACTCTTCTTCAGATCCATATCAAATACAACCAATTCAATATTTAAGTAAATACCAAGAAATCAGAACAGTGAAATACATACCATGATAACGTAAGACCTTAATACTGGTCTTAAAGGCAAACACCTATTCAGACCTGGATACTTATCAGCTTGTAGTCTCAGTATCCATCTCGTCTCACCTACCTCTGTTAAATTAACATCACCACCCCCTCTACTGTTCATCTTAATGCATTGTAGTGTAGAAAAAGTATGCCCCTTATTTTCCATAATATGTTTAACTAGGGCATTTTTAGGATTGAAGGTCTTTATATGATATAAATGCCTCATGATTCTGTCCTATAACATTTTATTAGTTTTACCTACATAAAAACATATGCAGAAATTGCAGGTAGCCATATAAACTACATTTTCAGTTTTACAGTCAACATATTGCTTAGGTTTAAATACATAATCATATACAGGATGTTTAAAATATTGTTGCTGAGATATAGTATGGCATATGCTACAAGAAAAGCATGCATACGAGCTCACCTTAATGTTATCTCTCAAGTTTAATGGTTTACTATTCAAATCACACAATTGTCTCTGCAAATTCAAACTATTCTTAAAGAGAAATGTGGGAGAGTGACCAACAATATCAGCTATCTTATGATCCATGGTCAGAATCTTCTGATTTCTACTAGTGATGTCACAAACAGGGCCAACATCATTAGTAAATTTTATAGGAAACCTAAGTTTGGGTGTGACACTTTTACATGCAGCGTTTCCAGATGTATGACACCTACCACCAGATGAAAAAAAATGGCTTACCAATGGTTCCCCTCTTTCCCAATACTTCTTCTCTCTCTTTCTGTAAAATAGGGACATCACAACCACATTGTAAAAATTATTCAAACAATGAATCTAGAGTAGCCAATACTCATCATGGTCAGCACAGAGCCTAAAAGCTCTCAAAAATTGGCTCCTAACTATATAGGGATATAGATGTCGGGGGTGCATACTCTCTCCAACCAATAGATTGTTTCTACTACAGTTCTTACAATACATGGAGGTCTTAATACCACCCTTCCCATCCATACACAGATGTACATCTAAAAAATCTATATCCTCATATGATACATGAATGGTACATTTCAACAAGGTGGTAGTGGTCTCCAAAAACTAAACAAAAGTCAAAAGCTTGTCTTTTGTACCTACCCATAATATAAACATGTTGTCAACAAAATGATGGTAGAGTTATTACAACAACAGTCAGCCCCCAAAACAAACTTTTACAACCAACCACTCATCACACGATTGGCGTATGAATTAGCACAGGTGGTGCCCATGGCCACCCCTCAGTGCTGTAGATAAACATCATCTTTATATACAAATAAATCATTTTCAAGAACTGATTTCAATAATGTACAGATCATCAAAACAATATTCCATGAGTAATTAGATCAATTAGTTAATATGTGCCTCACCATCTGTATTCCATAGTCATTAGGAATAGCTGAAAACAAATTTTGTACAGTCATGGTCACAAAACAGCAACTATTCAAATCACCAACAATATCTACATGATCATATAGATCATGCAGAAAGTGTCATGTATCATTCAAAACAGTGTTCAAATTGGCAAGCACAGGTCTCAATTTATGTTCAATAAAAATAGATAACGATTCAGTGAAGCCATCCAGGTCCTGCAACAATAGGTCTCAAATGAAGGTTTAAGGGGTCCTTGTGTATCATGGGTAGCCCCTTAATTATGGGCAGGACAGGATGTCGAATGTACCAAAAGTCATATAAGTTTTTGTCTAAGTCAGTCACCAGCAGGTCATACAGAACATTATGCACACTTTTTACCATCTGTTGAACTCTGGATTTAGTAATCTTAGTATGTCTTATTGCCACTCAGCATGTCCATCATATTCCAATAATAATACGATCTGTTCATAACCACTGTAGCACCGCCCTTATTGATCGGTTTAATACATATGGCATGATTGTTTTACAAATATATGAAAGCTCATCTTTCATCATAATTCATGTTATACAAGCATTTACTATGTGGTGGATTTAAGTATTTGCAAATTTACTTCTCACAAACCTGTGCAAACAGCTCAACATTTGATACAGATGATGGTATAAACAGACTAGGTTTCTTGCAACCATGCTCTGATTCAACAGATGTAGAGCAATCTCCAAGAAACATCTTAAGATTGACATTACATGCAAACATTTTGAAATCTATTAGAATGTAATTACTTCAGAGGATGCCGATGGTATGAACCATCATAGGTATAGGGAAAAGTGTTTACTTCTGCAAAGTATGATGATGTTTTTTCTGCAGTTTTTTCTTGTGAAGAAATAAACTAATTTAAATAACTTAGTTTCTTCTATTGCACAGGTATGCATTGTTAGCAGTGTGTGTATGATTCTGTCGATACTTCTTCTATGGTCATTTGTACTGTTTTAAGGTGTTTGATTGGCTGTGTTCTGAGAACCTCCCAGACAATGCGAAAAATTATATTTTAAATTCTCCCATAGGTAAGAGATTTAGTGTTTAGCACCTCTGCTGCAGTGGTATCAAAAAGTGTGATGAAAGGAGAAAGTTGATGCAGGAAATCTCTAAGAATTTTCAGCCCTCTTTTTCCAAACGGAACAAGGGATTTTCTTTCTTTTCATCCAATTTTGGCAAAAAAAAAAAAAAAAAATTCAGATAAGCAGATATTTAAGAAGTGGCAAAGGGGTTCCAAAAAGAAGTCTCAAACTTTTGAAAACCAAGGACAGTCAAACAAGTCTGAATGACTATTGAAGAGACCTTGTGGCCCTCTCACCCTGGCCTCTATTCTCCTCCAGAAAGCCTGAATCTCCATTTTTCTCTTTGTCAATAGATTGCTTCAGAAAAATGGGTTCTGAAAATCATTTTACATGGTTGCAGATGACAGTGGGAGGAAATTCTTCCTTTCCAGAGGGTCATATTTCATCCTGCAGATCAGACTCGTATTTTTACCAATAGAACCAGTTCCTCCATCCCAGGTGGGGAAGGTGATTTACTCAAGGATGTTCCCAGTGCCAAAGAAATAAAATGCTTGGAGACAGTTCTGGATCTTTATTTCCTAAACCTGCTTGTGATTGTGCCAAAATTTAAAACAATGACACTTCACAACCTATTACCTCTTCTTCTATTTGAAGTTTCCTTGTAACACTAGACTTAAAAGATGCTTGTCTTCACATCCCTATTCATCCAGGCTTCAAGCATTTCTTAAGGTTTTGCATGTCTGGATCACATAACATTTTCTCTGCCTTACTCTTTGGACTATCTATTGCACCAGGAGTGTTCTCAAAGTGTCTAGCTCCAAATATAGCTCATTGCAGGCTACAGGGTATCCACATTTTTGCATATTTAAATAAGTTTTTATCTTTGAAGAGTCTTTTTTGAAATATCAGGAGTGTCTCTCTTAGGTGAGAAATCTCTTGCACAACCTGGGATTCCAAGATAACATTCAAAAGGCTTATTTTACTCCCTCAAACAGGATTGTGTTCCTGGAATGTCAACTAGACACCTCAGTGCAAAGAGCTTTTCTTCCACAGGAACTTTATCTAAAATCTATTTCTAAGGTTTTCCACTCAGACTCTCATTTGCTACTGTTTCATAACTCTTCCTTTCTTAAATCATCTTACGTTTTTAGTCCCATTGGATAAAACACCCTGAACAATGCAGGATGCAGCAGCTTAAAATAGAGATTCAGCTCCTTTTACTGTCTTATCCAAAGAAGGAAGGCATTCAATTTCATTCTAGCATGAAACAAAAAAAAAATCACTATCCACATAAATTCTTGAATCCCCTTTTTTCAAAACAGTCCCTTTCTTCTGAAGAATGAACAAGAAGTTTTGTTTAAGCTGAAAGTACTACAACTTAACAATAATGGGTCTTTGATAGCTTCCTAGTTGTAGGAGATGGAATATTTACTTGGTGTGTCTTTTTTTTAAATACCTGAGATGTCCAAACCAGTTCACAAGCTAAGACATGTTCTTATAAATTGTATAAAGTCTCTGCAGTCTCTTTCTTCCAGCTGTTCTGGCATAGTGGTTATCCTCAAATATTCTCTCTCGGCCTTGTCTTCCAATTCAGCCAATTTTTGTGCCATTAGTTTTACTTTTACCTACTGTTCCAGTACTTTTTTTCTCTAACTCTTTCTCATGGTCTTGTAAAATTGTTAGCTTAACCAGGTGTCTGGTAAGTACATCATTTATTTCCTGAAGCCTTGAACTATTTATTTTAAAATCTATAAATGCCTTTGCTCAGTTTTAGTTTCCAAAGAGACTGATGCTTTTTCTCCTTCAGCTGCTATACCCAATCAGCTTTCAAGCTCGGCAATCTCATGAATTTTTCTAGCAGTCCTTCTTTTTGCTTCATTTTTTTCTCTATTTTTGTTGAAATTTTGGTGGTCAGAGGCACTACTTCATTCAAACTTCTCTACTAGTTAACAGTAATTGGTTTTGTTTTAATAGTTCCTAGCTCAGAAATCTCTACTTTAGCTGCTCACTCCATTATCATCATCTTGGACTCTACCAAAATTATGATATTTTGTGCTCACAGACTGTGATGTACAATCATGTGATGAGTTAGTAAAGGATCATGCATGTGACAAACAAGGAAGTAAGGTATGTGTGAAACATTACATTTTGACATATTTGTTTTTGAAACCCAACTATATCTGAGTTTAACAAAAGGTGATATTCAGACTATTTTAATACAGTTTATTGCCATGGTGGTGCAGCAGTAGTGTTGTTGCCCCACAGCAAGAGGTTCTCCCGTTCGATTCTCGGCTGGAGTGCGGGGAGTGCCTTGTGTGTGGAGTCTGCATGTCCTCCCCGTGGTTGGCTGGCATTCGAAAGACAAGCGTAAATGGGCATGCCTTCATTGAAGGTTGGACGTTGAGCTGGCACGTAGGCGTTCATGAAAATCTGCTGCCAATCATTAGTGGACCGGAGTTCCGCTGTGGTGACCCCTAACCGGGAAAAGCCGAAAGACAAACAGCAACAACAATTTAATACAGTTTATTGCTTACTTTAGAGTTTTAAAACATTTTGTTTTTATGCCTTACCAAGGGCATGAATACTAAGTCGTCATTACATTTAAGCAAACTAAAACCTAAACTATGTAATGACATAGAATTAGGACTTGCATATCACCAAGTGAGATGCACTTGATTCTTCACATGACTACTATTGATTTACACTGGCACATATGGAAATGATCTAACAGCAACATTATTTTATAGGATTTGATACTTAAAAAAGTACATCTTTGCATGTTTAAAGAAACAAGGTTTATTATTTCTCATTTGACATTTGAAATATTTAAAACATTTGATATGCCAGCTTTGTGGAACAGTAACTGACAGTATTATTTAACACCAATGAATTTTTGTATTCTGCCTTGTACCATATTCAGTATATCAAAGAATGGCAAAAATGAGTTTAAGCTACAACTACTGCTTTATTTGAATAAGTAAATTTGTTTTGATAAATTAAAAATCTGTGAGGGAAGCTGTTAGATATTAATGAGCATGTTATTATACAAGTATATAATGTGCATATATCTTTTTAAATACATTTTTATGCATTTTCTAAATTGAGAGAGACAAATTGCATTTAGCACTGTTAAAACATTTCAAAGGTTAATAAAATGCATGTTGAGTACTAGATGTCCTGAGATAAATTCTGCTTAGAATTAGTGATGTGTTAAGAGGAAATAAAATAGCTGACACTATGCAATTCCATCTGTCTGGGAACAGACATCACATGGAGTGAAGTGTGTGTTCCATCTTACCCATTTTAATACTTGGCAACTTTTTTTTTTTTTTTTGGTTATATTGTTATGTTAGCACAATTTTGGTTTCATTTCATGTAAAAGTATCAGTGACTCATTTACTTTTATTTTAGCTGCAGCAAACAATGTTTCATTTATTATCATAGCAGACTCCAACATATTATATTCATTCAGAAAAACACCAGATGCAAGGTGAAGGCTGGTAATCATACGGAAAAGTTTAAATTCAAATGAAAGAGCCAGCCACAGCAAAGCACAGCAAAATGTCCTGGTTAAACACATAAAAAACTTCCAAATGTTCCAGATAAGTAAACAGGTCTAATGCTTGAAAAACAAGTTTAAAAACAAGTTAAAAACAGAGATAAGCACTTTCACAGTCTATTTTCATTAGCCACTTCGTCAGATCTAACCAGTAATACACAAACTAACATTTAAAAAGAGATATGCACTGTTACCTCATCAAGTCACATGCCTTCAGTAAAGGTCTTAAGGGGACAGTTTCATTTAAACCAATCCCTTTATCAGCCTACATTTCTAAAATCCATTTTGTTTCTATACATTCAATCTTAGTTCCAATGTTACCATCCCTTTTATTACAGTTAAAACAACTCTAATACTAAAACTTTCAACTGGTGAGAAGTACCATATTTTAATACGTTTATATAAAGCATTCCTACTATCCTGTTTTCTTATACTGTATAAGTGCTCATGTATCTCGTCCTTCAGACATCTGTTTGTTTTACCCACATAGTAGCTGTTACAGAGCACACAGAATGCAAGATAGACAAGATTACTGCTTTTGCAGTCTGCATAAAAATGGAAAGTATAAATGTGTCTTGTGGTAGGGTGTATATAGATATATATATATATATATATATATATATATATATATATATATATATATATATATCACCATTACATATATATTTACAAAAGTTACAAGTCCTGCAGGCATATGTGCCTTTCCTTTCTGACATGTTCTTCTTCTTGATAAGGGGTTTGTAACATAAAATCTGTTTTATTTTGATATTATATTCATTGCATGATGTTTCATTTTTCAGTGTATGTGAATGAAGTTGAGTAACAGTAGCAATTATTTAACATCTCATGTTAGTTTTACACATTCCTGTTTGGTAGTGAGTTTGTATGTATAAGAGCACCAAAGTATATAAACATATTTAAAATTAAGCAAATGATTACTTAACATTTTTTTTTTCAATAGAGGCTGCCTGTAACCTAATAACCAAATGATTTAGAAGCAGATCAATAAAAGGAATATGCCAGCAATGTTTTGTCCATATGAAAACATAGTTTGTACTTC
Organism: Protopterus annectens; assembly: GCF_019279795.1. Lineage (NCBI taxonomy): Eukaryota > Metazoa > Chordata > Ceratodontiformes > Protopteridae > Protopterus > Protopterus annectens. The sequence continues at coordinate 1,587,626,885 of NC_056739.1, read as the reverse complement.
TTAAAGCATTGTTCTGTAATGTCTTGAGATAGGTTTATTACTGGCTATTAGACTATAAAATGCACATTTGTATCTGTAGCAATGCAATAGTTATTCTACTTTCTTCAGTCAGAACATCTTCATGAAGTTTAAAGAGTCTTCCCAGATGCATTAAAAACCTAAATGAATAAAAACAAACAAACATCATTAAGAAAAATTTAGTTTTACAGTAGTCAGTGCATATATAAAACAACATAATCCCAAAATTGTATGCTTGTTGTAGAGCTCTATTTCCAACAGTGCTTACTTAGTAAACCCTAAACTTAAATAGATGGGAGAAAGTCAGCAATATTTTCTTCTGAATTATTTTGCACACCTAATGGATCATAAGTGAATGTCCTGAAAGCCTAAAAGAAGTACATTTTGTGATTTAATCTTAAATGGCAATGTACCTTCAGTATAAGTATGATAACCCTATGCCCCATTAATAGTCTGGATTTAAATAGTAGTCAAAATGTTGTTAAAGGAAGGACAGACCAAAAGATGATATCTCTTCCTTAAAGTTATGACACATCTTGTTAAATTCTACTGTTTGGTCATGTCTGGAAGCTATTTCCAGTCCCACTAGTTCTCTAGAATAAAACCACTGCCAATGATAACATCTTAAACAAGGGAATGCATGCATGGCAGCACCTGAACTGACATTACCATCTGTAAACATTCAAGAAAGGCGGGGCATGAGAAGAGAAGTCTGGCTCAGCTTTTATTTTAGCATTCTGGATGACTGGCCAGTTACGCCTTCTTCCCTAGCAACTACTAAAGATGGGATGATAAGAAAGCACATTTCCATTGCAAAATGATGATTCCCCCGGGAGATATGAGGTACCACCCCCAAAAAGAGAAATGTTATTTAGAAGTAAACAGATCAGTAGGTAGTATAACATAGCTGTGAATCAAAATCGTTAAGGGTCAAAGCAACTGCTATGTGGTAATTCTGATTTTATGGAAACATTTACATTATGTATTAAAAATAATTATTTATTTTTTTTAAATTCCAAGTAAAGGATAGATGTTATGAACTTTTATAAAGATGAAGTTTTTGCAAGGTTGTCAAAACTTCTATGGCAAAGTTAATGGGCCAAATTTATAAAAATTCACCTTGCTGTAACTTTTTTGAATACATAGATGGTTCTACTGCTATGCTTTTGCATAAAGACATACATTACCATGGTTGTCTCTTTCTGTTTTCATGCTACATGCTAATGATGTAGTTCATGGGACGTATGCTAATTAGACATGTGCTCATCCCCCCCAAAATGCTGTGTTCATCCATCGCAGAAGAGGTATGTGTTGGGGAAGTTAGTGGTAAGATAGTGTTAGGAGGTGTGTGCATGTATGTATGTATGTGAGGCGCTGCATGTGTGAGTATCTGCCTGGAAGGTAGTTACTGAGGGTGCAGTTTAGGTATGTGTGATTACATAGGAATGGGTATGGAGTTGTGTATGTGTGTGTGGGGGGGGGCACTAACCACCAATAACTCTTTAAACTCATGCCACTTATACAGAATTGGGCAAGACTCTGAGCCCCAGTCTCTAACTAAATCCATTAGGTCCTTGAAGGAAACCATTTTTCGTTGTAAGAGGCTGCATTTGGACAATTTATACCTTCGTGAGTGTGTTAAAGTGAGGAGGGTGCCCAAGGGGCTTCGGACATGGAAGTTCCCCAGTGGGGTTAAGGCCAGGACTCCCTTCCATGAAGAATTACTGCAACTTTTTGATCATCATGGGTGCGAGCTCCAAGTCTAATCAGAAGGAAATAGATGGGCTCATAGCAGAATCTGAAAGACTTGATAGTGTCATTCATAAAGATTTACTTTTTCCTGAATACCAACATGACTATTTTTCCATTTTTAAAAAGGTGGAAGGGGATATAGATATGATGAGAAAAAACAAAGTAAAAAAGTTTAAAAGGGACCGCCTAGCCTACGTCAAAGGGAAGGCGTGTCCCAGTTCACCGTCAACCAATTTACGTCAAAGGGAGGGGGTCTCCTGAACGGGATAACTGTGCCTGGGGGGAAGCAGCAATCCCTTTAGAGGGGAACCAGGTGAATGGGCCTCAGAGGTCCAAATACTTAGAAAATCAGAGGAACAGGAACAATGGAATATACAACGACAGGAACTTCCAAGGCAACTATCGACAGAGAAAGTTTTACCACTGGTGAATTCTTTTGAATCCTTTATTGAAGAAGACTTTTTACAAGGTACTGTGACTGAGGGTTTTTCCTCTTGTTCTGTTGATTCTTCAAGTTTAACAGTGGAAATAGTTCAAAACTGTACAGGGGACTTTAGACTGTACAATTACAGTAAATTTAAATGTTCTACCTAACATACTAACTTGTTTGGTAGGGGTGAATTGTTTGCTCCTGCTACCAGTTTCAAAATTGAATGTTTATTGGTAGATTTGAAATTGTTTCTTAGGAAAATGTGTTTTAAACTTATTTTTAATGAAGATGCTCAGAATATAGGACGTGCTGAGGAGAAGCAGTACATTTAACCCCCCATTAACACTACTTATTATTATTTTTGACAAACTAGTTGAATTTGAATTTAGGAATTTTAAGTGTAATAGGTCCTTTGTTCATGATAATTTGAGTGCCCAGGAATCTGCTCTTTAGAAGGAACTATCCAACAACAAACAGTTAAGGGTTATGAAACCTGACCGGGGGGGGGGGTTGTTATCATGGGGAAGGATGATTATACTAATAAGATGCTAACACATGTTAATAAAAGTGATCTATATGAAGAGACATCATTGAATGTTATTAAATTAGCTTTTCAGCGTATTGATTTTTATTTACAGGATATGCTTGATGAACAGGAAATTTCCTATGAACTTTTTAGGTTTTTCCAAGTTAAATATCCGATTGTGCCAGTTATTTTTGGGATACCCACAATTCATAAGTGTATCAGGGATCCTCCCATGCAGCCGATTCTTAGTGGGGCTAAATCTAAGACACATCCCCTTGGTAAATATGTGGATTGTGTTTTGAAAAACTGTTTAGATTCCTTTGAGCATATATGTAAAGATTCCTGGGACTTCCTGAACAAAAATGAAGATGTTAGAATTTTCGGAAAAATGTACTTTCATGACTATTGCTGTAGTGGAACTATATAATATCATTCCCCATGAAGTGGGTTTAGAATGGTTCCATGATTTTATTTGTGAATGTACAACACTGGATAACAATACCATCAATGTGTTGGTTTTATGTATGGAATTGGTTCTTAAATATAATTTTGTTTTTCTGGATGGGCAATATTTTCGGCAAAAGAAGGGTGTAGCAATGGGGGAGGCCTGTGCCCCCATCTTTGCAAACATCATTTTGTTGCAGTGGGAGAGACACATTCTTCTTCTCCGGTTTGGGGTAAAACTGTGGAGTCTTTATCTCCGATTTTTGGATGATGTTTTTGTTGTGTGTGAAAAATCAGTAGAAGAGATAGATGATTTTATCACCTTTCTGAATAATTTTACCCCTTTTTTGAAATTTACTTATCAGGTGGACCCATGTACTATCAATTACATTGATGTTACCCTCTATAAGGATGTGGTGAATAGGAGGTGGGTTAGTACAATATATAGTAAACCCACTTATAGTAATAGTATTTTGCACTTCCAAAGCAACCACCCATACCATCAAAAGGTCGGAATAATCAAAGGGCAATATATATATGATTGGCCCGGATGGTTTATGATTGGAGTGAATTTGGCAAAGAATGTGAAAAAAATGAGAGATATGTTTCGGGGGAGAGGTTACCCTGATGAATTGGTGGTAGAATTTATAAGGGGCATCAAAGATAGAAGTAAGGGTGATATTGTTCCACTTATCCAAGGTAGCTTGACCCATGAGGGACTGGGATTCAGTAGGAATCCTGGAAGAAACAGGAATGATTTGAGTGAGGCTTTTATCACTCAATTTTGTAATGAAGCTGGTTTTATAAGAGAGACTCATTATAAATATTGGAACATTTTCTCCTTATTCAAGGAAATGGCCAAAGTGGTTGAAGTGAACCCCTGTATTGTATTTAGAAGGGGTAAAACCTTGAAAAACATTTTGAACATCCCACTATTGATTACAGGCCCAGTATTACACATAAGAAATGGGGTACCTATAAATGTAAGAGTTGTCCCCAATGTAGGATGGTGGTGGAGGGGGATTACATAGAGATTAATTTTAAGAGATTTCGACCCAAGTCCCATAATACTTGTAATACTATGGAAGTGATATATGTGGGAAAGTGTACCAAATGCCCTCAATTTTATATAGGGAAGACTAAAAGGAAATTTAAAAAGCGCTTGTATGAACATGGGTTGGATATGAGGAAGGGGGAAATGAAAAATGCCTTGGCTAGACATACAGCCAAATATCCAGAACATGATTTTGTTTTGTTTTTTTTTTTGTTTTGGAAAATGTTCCTAGAGACCTTCTGGGGGGGCCTTGCGAAGATATTCTTGAAGCGACTATGTATCCATCTCTAGTATACTTAAATTAAAATCCTATGCTACATAGAGTGCCTATATTTGCTTATATATATATATATATATATATATATATATATATATATATATATATATATATATATGAATATCCATTCAATGCATAATACTGGGTAGGGGTATATGTCCTTTTAAAAAATTTGGTGTTTTAATTGACAATGGATTTTTATTGGCTGATGAACTGGTGGTTTGGATATTTTAAAAAGTGGTGCAGAGATTCAATTCATAGTTCTGATGAAGTTTTTATGAAAGTGTGACACTAAATCTGTTTTGTCCTGAGTAATACATTTATTTTTTGCTATTCATGTATCTTTGGCTGCATTCTTGTTCTGGACTGCTTACATTTTGTGCTTGGTGCTATTCGTTGTCTTTCCTGTGGTTACCTAGGGTGAATCTTTACTTTACAACTCTTGTTGACTGAGTGCTGCTTGAGTGTTGATGCTGTGATTTTAAATGGACTTAAATGGCAGAACACTCATATTAAGGAGTGTTCATCATTGATCCAAATATGCAGTAAATAACGTATTTTACTTTTCAAATAGGCAAAAGAAGATTGTAATAAGATTACATCTGTGGACAACCACATTTCTCTCTCAACATGTTAGGTTCAAAGGAGTTGCATATCTCAGAAGCAGAAAATATTGCTTGGAGTCCTAAACAATAAATGTTAAAGGATAAAACACTCATAAATCAGCATATGGCCGAAATATACGGCAGCTATACTGCAATGTAAGAAAAGTCTGTGGAATAAGCAAGAGAATTTCCAGCTGAAGAGGTTCCTTTGGAAATATGTGATTACGTTAGTGATCAGAGCCCATTAAACTGGTAACTACAGTACAGCTCTCTCTGGCAATGTACTGCAAAGGTACAGATAATATTTATTTTTGCTACAAAAATCTAATTTCTGAAATGTAATAAGTTTTGAATCATTCAACTGAAAGCCGTATGTAGAGAGTTCAGAGACAAAGCAGTGACATTAGTGCCCATACATTTTATGAGTGGTCATACTGAAGTGCGACACATATCTGTGTCAGGTTTACATAATTAGGTATTTTTACCTTTTATGCAGGCTTCTACATTCCATGGTACAGTCATAGTATTATCACACTATGACTAATAAAGGAATGCAGAAATGTTGTGTACACACACTGGCACAATAAGTGGAAAAATACTACATACTAAAACAGAACACAGGCCTTCTGCAAAGTCTCAGACTTCACAAGTAAACTGTGAGAGTAATTCAGAAAAACAACATGCAGTATACAGTGTGGGTAAAAAAATGCATGTACTAAGGAACACACACAGTTCAGTGAAAGTACAGGAAGTAAGCTATGATGAAACACAAGGGTTATCTGTGATCTGCAGTGCATAGTCAAGTGAGTGCATACGCATCTGACGGCATTCATCAAAGTGAGGGCATAATTCAAAGACACAATAACATGCATACTAAGGGAATAAGCAGTTGAACAATGTACAGCTTTGCAATATAGTTACAGGTCTACTAACATGTATAAGAAATAAATTAGGCAGCACTGAGCATTCTGAGAATGACTATAGTAGCGACATATCACATGCCATTAACCCAAGGACAAAAATACAAGGGAATTTGGCAACACTGGTACTATATTCAGTTGCTCGCACAGTGTTCACCAATCATGAGCAACTGGACCACTATCATATGGAAACCACAAGCACTGACTTCCTCTGTGGTTTGTGCCACTATACTGAGACCCAGAGAATATGTGTTAAATCGGGAGCGTTGCAGAATCCTGAAAGCCCAAAATCCTGAAGACCAAAATCCTGAGACCAAAATTCTAAAAGTTCAAAATCCTGAAAGTTCAAAATCCTGAAAACTCAAAATCCTGAAAACACACAGGATACCAACACTTACTATATTCCAGCACAAGTACATCCAGAAACAAATAAAACACAAACCATATTACTCTTCTGCAAGCAAGTATAACAGGGGGGAAAGCCCCCCTGCACCCCCACACCCCCTGCTACTTAAATATATCAACTCCAAGATTGCACTTAGTGTACTGAAGTGCAATCTCTGAGTTGTTATATTTAAGTAGCAGGGGGAGTGGGGGGTGCAGGGGGGCTTGCCCCCTGTGTATAGTTAAAGGGTAATATGTTTCTGTATGTATTTGTGCTGGAATATAGTAAGTGTTGGTATCCTGTGTGTTTTTAGGATTTTGAGTTTTCAGGATTTTGGTCTCAGGATTTTGGTCTTCAGGATTTTGGGCTTTCAGGTTTCTGTAGCGCTCACGTTAAATCTATACAAGAAAAAGTGAAGTTATACAGAAGACACCGTATATACCATGGTCACATTCCAAAGAGAAACCAAATGACCCATTATAGTAAAAGTGACACATGAACTAACATATCACAAAACTTAGAACTTAGAAAAATAAACTGTGATTCAAAGGATAAAGAGTAAGTTCTGAAACTTGCAGGAGCCCCTGACATCAATGTACCTTGCAGTGCATCCTTCTGCAGCATCAGACTTAGTATATATTCCCTCCACATTCACATTAGTAGTTCTGCTATTGTGAGCATCACAACTGCAGCTCTCAGAATTCCCACAGGCACCTAAAAAGAAATATTACAGGTACAAACCAAATCCTGGGAAGCAGGATTTTCCAGCAATTTCTGACCTGCATGATCCCACTTCTAAATAAGTTCATGCACATGCCTCACAATCAAGATGACCATACTGTATGATTGGTGGCTTCCATTGGATTACAAATTTACTTTCTGTATAATATGTGACTGAGTGAATCCATGTGCAGACAGCATATTGCTCCAGCACAGGTAGCTAAGCTTATGGGGCCATTATGTCTTATCACGAATGTGCATGCAATGCAGACATATAGTATCTAGAATGCCTGTATATGAACATGTGCTCTACAGTACACTCCAGGAAAGCACTACATCACATGAATACGATCTTGGCTAATGTGGTATACCCATGCTAGCCATGGCTATAGATTCCTATAGAAAGGTACATCATACAAGAGGAAGATGTATGCAACTTGGCACACTGCCAGACACTCAGTGTTTTATCACAATCTTTATCTATTCAACCTTAGGCAAGTATTTACATGTACAATCCCAATGGAGTACTTCATCATTCTCTAATAATGAAACGCTAAAGACTCTTGCTTGCCACTTGCTTGAAAACATCATTCCACATCCTTTTCATATTGTTTTTATGCTCTCTTTCCCTCCTCTATCCCCATGAGCTCTCAGCATTCATCTGCACATCTTAACATTTGAGTTCTCTCAGCCTTTCTGCTTCCCATCTAATGTGGTTTCTGTTTCACTTATCTTTGCTGCTCGGTCCCCTTTCCAGAAAACAAAAATTTCCATATTCTAGAGAATTTCCTACCACAGATTCTTTCCCATTCTTTGATGCTTCCTTCTCAAAGTCTGGCTACATCTCCACATGCTTAAAACATAATATAATATCCCTTGCATTTCAACTACATCTCCAGTAAGTCCCGGTTTCACTTTTCAATACCCCTCTAATCTGCAAAAGGGTCATAAACCATTGGAAAATCACCCTTTTGTGCTTATCCCACACTCATATCATCCTCTTAAGCTTCCTCATCCCTTCCCACATTTTGCCACACTCTTCCCCGTCCCTTCTTTTTTATTCCATTTTTCATGGATTTTCCTCGTACCTCATGGACTTTTTTGTCCTTTTCTGAAATCTGTCTTTAACTTCCATTTTAAATTCCCTTCTTATTTGTCCCCACTGTTTAAAATGCCTTCACATTCAATATAAGTATCTTTATTTGCCACACACCTCCCCATACTGCACTATCCGCTGCTTGTAAAACACCTCTTCTTGACATGCAGTGTGGATTTGTACTTCTAAGCAGTCTACCACATTCTATTAGTGTTTGGTTTCTTGCTCCCAGACCTGCAAAAAACTTTCTACAGAAGGATCTCTAACTGATGTTTGACCTAATACACACACATCCTATCTTCAACAGTACTCATTCCACTAGTACCCCCCTCACAATGAGACATCTTTCATCCTGTCTTCCTCTGATGATCCTAGTTACCTCCTTTACTGATTTTAATATCACAACTATGATTCCCCTTCCAGTCACTCCATGTACTTTTACTGCTTCCCAAAAATTCCCATCATCTTAAACATCTCCTTTTTATGCAGCTTAACTTCCTGCATAGTACATCATCCTTTACCAATGCATTTTTTGTAAATTAGGGTTAGACACCCAGTGTTCTAGGTTTCTACACTGTATCACCTCCCACCTTCTATGGATCCATGCCTGCATTTCACCCTATCTGCTAAGCTCCCTTCCTGAGCTGGGCTGCTATCATGTAGATGGATGCATGTGTCTGTGCTTGATACATTTGTGAAATCTGTCCTGGGACAACTAGGGCCCCCAATATCTTCCAGGTGACATTCTAACCTCCTGCCTTCATTCCTTACCTTCTTGCTCTGCCGCAATCCTGCAGTTTTCCATACTGTTTCTTTCTTACCTTCCCTGGCCAAGCTATTAGTAAAGCATATAACTGAACTGGCATAGAAACCTTATTAGTCCTTATGACATGCACGTCACACTTGCTAAGTCCTTTTATTGTGACAAAGCTTATCAACATATAATTCAATGCATTTTATTGCTGCCTGAGACAGAAGTATAAGTAAAAGATTATTGTGAAGTGCATTTATTTTCAAATCATTAATAGCTTGTTCTAAATATGAAATACTTAATCACATACAGCTATGCCCATGAAGTTAATGTGAAGAAACATCATAGCTCTTTTTCTTTATCCGAACCCCTTAAACTACCAATGGGTCCCATGCCCTTCTTTTGGCTATGTCTGCCTAATTCCAATTCTCCATATACCTTCTCCCATCTTCATCTGACCTTCTTCTGCCCTCTTCTTCTACACCTTACTTTCCATCTCCTATCCAATTTCATCAGAACTCAAAGTCACCTTCTCAGCATTACTATGGTTTTCCACACACATATTACAATATATCAGAAAATAACCCCTCTTTCCTTCGCCACCTTTCATCAGTCCTACTCCCATCTCATGGAAAACATTGACCCTAAATATTATTTTTAATTAGCAGTATATTTCTAATTTTAATCTACAATTACTTGCTAGAATTGTGGTTGTAATTCTTTAGCAGTGTGCCGTTAAATGGTGCTCAAGAATACGGGCTCTTCATCTTGGTCTCGTCCATGATTGCTATTGGCTGTCTCTATAAATGTGAGTGCAATAACACCCTTATACTAATACCAAGAATCAAAGCTGTGAGTGACTTCAACTGCTACTAAAAGTGCCTGCAACAAGAACACTGACCAGCTGCTTCTCACAGTGTAACAGGTACACTGACCAGCTGCTTCTCACACTTTCTATAACAAGTGCACTGACCAGCTGTTTCTCACACTGTCTGTAACATATGCACTGACCAGCTGCTTCTCACACTGTCTGTAACAAGTCCACTGATCAGCTGCTTCTCACAGTGTAACAGGTACACTGACCAGCTGCTTCTCATGCTGTCTATAACAAGTGCACTGACCAGCTGCTTCTCACACTGTCTGTAACATGTGCACTGACCAGCTGCTTCTCACACTGTCTGTAACAAGTTCACTGACCAGCTGCTTCTCATACTGTCTGTAACAAGCATACTGACAGTATCTTGCCTCTGTGATATGATCACTATTGACTATAAACTCTTGACCTCACCTTCTTCACTGCCAGACCTTTGCCAGCCTTTCTTCCTTTACTCTAAATGGCTCGCTGTTGCACATATTTAACTAAGCTCATGGAGTGCCACCTAGTCATTGTTCATCACCGTACCTTTACTGTCTCCAACTGTATAGCCCCCCATCCTCAGTTGCTGTGTTTGCCTCTTACTATAATGCCCCTGAATCATTGCACAGATATTTTCTCATTGTAAATACCTCTTCCTTGACCATGTTTCCAGTCCTTATATTAGGATGGGCTATTCATTTATTCTGTTCTTCTTCAGAGTATCTTGTCTAATGTCCCAAGCTATCCAACTGCTAGAAGATCTTACTTATCTAATCCTGCTGCACCTATCTAAATTTCTGTCTCCCTGCTCACTTCTGATTTTCATCTCTTCCTTGTGCTATACGTTTCTTTGGGCAACCAGATGACAGGTATCTGCTCCCTGGCTCCTCTTTTTTGCCTTTTCTTGCTTACTGGTTCAATGTCATACATTACACTTGCGCAAGATGCCTGTACCTATTGACAGAGCAATCCACCTTGATCTCTCTCTGCCCTGCTACTGGAATCATTAGGGATATTATAACAGCAGCAGCCTTCTTTTGCAAAATGAGATGCAGCCTAATACCTTCTCTGAATTTTCAAATGCTTGTCTTCACTCCTTCATTGAATGTGACAAGGCGTGCTGGTTAGGTAATAAATGAAGTACCTTGTAATAAAGTTCATCTCTGACCTGATGGTATGCCAGTACTGACATAAAAAGAGTATAGCAAGAAAAATGTCAATATGTAACTCATTACCCCAGGCTGGCATAATACTTAAATGTGTTTACCTTACAAACTCAAAGTGCAGGGTTCTCACATGGAGTAACTGGCTAGGCTTAAAATGGCCCAAAAAGACAGATAACCCAGTACTAATCTATGAACCTATACAGCCTGGCTCTGCAGTTTACTTTTTGACTCTGGAGCCTTCTGTAGGAATCTAAATGTCCTCACTATGTATCAGCTACTCCACTTTGTTTAAAATCTAAGGACATTTTGTGAATGGACTGGTGATTCTCTAAACTGCTTGTACATATGCATGAGTCTGTGTGTGTGTGTGTGTGTGTGTGTGTGTGTGTGTGTGTGTGTGTGTGTGTGTGTGTGTGTGTGTGTGTGTGTGTGTGTGTGTGTGTGTGTGTGTGTGTGTGTGTGTGTGTGTGCTTGTAACTGTATGTGTGCTGTACATCCTGTGATAGATTACTGTCCTTTTTTGGGACTGGTTTCTATGCCTTGCATCCACTGTGGTAAGAACACACTCAGGCTCCCCCACTACCTTGAAATGGATAAAGCAGGAAATCAGAGAATGGATGAGTGCTGTATATTGTGATACCTTTCATCAGTGCTGCCTTACTAAGCACCTAGTCTTTGACTGTCACACAATACATCATGCATACAAGCTGCTGCAGCAACTGAAAGCTCCATCCTATGTACACTTCGTACTATTCAGGATGTATCTATCAGGGTAGCAATCACTTGTATTAGAGAAAAATGCATCTCTCATGATTATTCTACACAAAATGCATATTAACTTAACAGTTTCTGCACAAATAAAATGTGAAATACTTATGTTAAAAATATGTATTATAAAATGCATAGTTATGTCAACCATTGATACATATTGTAGTTCTAAGTGTTTCACAACTGCATTCTAATATTAAGCTGTAAAGTGTATTAACAGATGACTGAAGGTAGAGAAAGTGCTGAAGGGGTTAAGGGATGTTCTATGGTCTACACAGTCTGGAACACCCAGAAAGGGAGGAAAGTACACAATGTGAAACAGATTTTGGTTTATGTGAGCGCGGACCTTCTCAGGTTGGGATGAGTAGTATAAAGGAATGTTGGGGAGATAAAATGTTACTGGTACTGAAATTTACAAGTTTGAAAACAAGACTGGTTGCTAAGCCAGGTGGCTTGTGTTTTTCTAAAACATTATTGTTACTAAAAACATGATTGTTACGTGTTCACATGCAGCATTAAGACAGAAGCACAAGGGTCTGCAAACACCCTATTTGCTAATGTAAAATTTCTGCATGCATGATACTGATAAAGATTATAAACCCTGTGTGACTTTGCTGCTTGGTGAGACTGATTTCAACATTGTGAATATAGTCTCCCAGTGCTGACGTATGTGGATTTAAATAAAAAGAAAATGTTTTGCACATCCTGAAGAGTTATTTTTGGCTCAAGACTAAAAGGTAATTGTTATTTATGTATATTTTAAACCGTACTTTAACACTGGCAAAAAGATTATTTTTACTAAAACACACTATATTTCATCTTTTATAGAATCTGATATCCCTAGCATCCATACAAACTCTCTTCTACTCCTATTTTCAAATCCATTTTCATTGGACACTTGGAAAATGGTCCCTTTTGTAGTTCTGTTGTTCTGGTTTCCTACTATGCTATTTCTGATTTCTTTCTTTTTTTTTGGACCCTACATTTAATTGCTGTTTCACAGTATAAAGGACACTAAATATTTTCTTTTGCTAGGAAAACCATTCTTGCAAACCTGTAATTCTCTGATGATCCTTTCCACTGCCTTCACTTCCTTCAGGAAAAGATAGCTATACCCCACCCCCATCTGTTCTAGTTACTTCGGGAGAGAGAGTGTCACTACTGCTACTATCAGCATGTATTACTTGGAAAAAATGCACTTTAGTACCACCTTTCACCTTACTTAATTGACCGGCATGAATTGCCAGAAAATCATCTTTTCATGCTGGGTTCCAAGACATGCAACCCACCAAGCTCACAGCATCACTGAACCTGCCTTTGCCAATTTTGAGACACCCTTCCACTGCCTAGACAGCTCTGGTGACAATATACAGTATGACCCAACAAAGGTGTCTAGTGTGATTTTGTTATTCTATATCCTCTACAATATGACTGAACACATACGGTTTACAGCACCACTGCCATCTACATGGAACACTGTATATAACAGCAACTCATGGAATGATGCAGTTGTACCTCCAGCATAGACAGAGTAGGCAAGGCAGTCATGGCAGGGAGCACCAGATAAGAGCCACACTCATCCAATAGACGCACTTCTAAGTGTACATGCCAGCTCCATGACAGTTCATCTTTATATGTCGGTTCCTATAGCTGGTTGTGCATACTTATGCATCTCTTGTATATTTCCATGTTGGATATGTGTGTGTGTGTGTGTGTGTGTGTGTGTGTGTGTGTGTGTGTGTGTGTGTGTGTGTGTGTGTGTCTGTGTGTGTGTGTGTGTAAAACACTACAGTCTGCAAACGAGAAATGCACAGAAACAACATATATTAAGACTGATAGCTTGTAGAGTATCATCACCATCATGGCGAGAAGGTAAGCCAGAACTAATCTTGACCAGAAATGTTCAGCTGGAATAATTCTGTTTCTAGGGCAGTCCCACTGGGAACAATTCTAAACAATGCAAAACAAGTAAAGAAGTTAAAAAGGATCTTTCAAAAGATGTTTCTCTCATAGATACTTAGATGGAATGGTGTTGACAAACACGATGAAGCATGTGGATCTGTATAGCAAGTATGTAAAGGTGCCACATAGATCTTGCCTGCTGGGATGGTGGCTCTGGAGAAGGAGTTGCTGAGTTCATCACAGAATGACTCTGGCCTTCAGCACATGGCAACAGTTCAGTGTGCTAACTGTGGAGTGAGAAACTACATGTTGGAAGGTTGTACGTGGCAGGCCATCTCTACTAATGACAAATATGATGTATGTATATTATATGTATGCTATAAAGTGCATAATATAGACTCTTCAGCAGCTGGGTCATCCATAAACTACAGCACTATTATGGCAGTCATATTAATTAAGCAGTGTATTTCCCTATAGAATGTTTGGTAAATGACAGTGTGGTGCCACTTGTGTGTTATTTTTACATTTTTCTGTGGTGTGTAGCATGACAGTTATACTGAACAGCATGATGAATCTCTGCCACTGTTTGATTAATGGACAACCGGAAAATTCACTCTGGCATGGAATATGACTGCATGCTGACTTCAGTGTGTTCTCTGCAGCCATACTGCCATTGATTACATCCACGTTCATGTCAAAAGCTCTCTCAGGTTTTGGACAACTCTGCTGTGGGGGGGCACACACTGGCATGCACATAATTCTTTCACTTCATAGAGCCTTAAGCAACAACAGAGGAGAACCTCATGGAGGCAGATGGTAGTTGTCTTTGGCTACTTTTATAATTTTCTATGATTTCCTGCATGTCTGTAGCTATACCTAGTACTAGCAACATACCTGGGCAGGGTTATTAGGGATAGGCTAGCATGCATTATTAAGGTGAGTAGGTTGGCTTTGTCCTCTTACTTCAACTTAGTAATGCATGCTAACCTTAACCCTGCCCCTAACCCTAACTGTACACCTTACCTTAAAAAAACCTTTCCATAACAGTATTACTATCACTACATAAGGTAGCTGAGATACACGCCTTGCACACACACACACACACACAGACATACACACACACACACACACACACACACACACACACACACACACACACACACACACACACACACACACACACACACACACACACACACACACACACACACACACACACACACACACACACACACACACACACACACACACACACACACACACACACACACACACACACACACACACACACACACACACACACACACACACAATGCTAACTCTGTCCCCTTATATGACACTAATCCTAACCCATACACACTCATGCACATACCTGATCTATCCCCTTATCTAATCCTTACTCTAACCCTAAAACATATCTATTCAGACACAAAATCTCAGTCCTACCATAAAGCCACTTACCTTAGTAGAATCACAGGAAGTCATAGTCATTAAACTTTATGCAGAAAGGATTCAAAACCATGAGAATAATCTGCTGGCCTTTTGCAAAAAACACTACGCTACAATTCACTTACTTTCACTTGAGTGCCACCCAAGTGAACTGTTACCATAATATATATATATATATATATATATATATATATATATATATATATATATATATATATTCTATATAATCTCACATGCCTGTCTGTCTACCATCTGCTTAGTCAACCACACTGTGTTGATTAAACAGATGCTCAAAGTAACCAGGACCCATACACATACACACACACACACACACACACACACACATATATATATATATATATATATATATATGTAATATATATGTGAAATATATACACACACACACCTATATATATATATATATATATATATATATATATATATATATATATATATATATTTACATATAAGATGTCAGACTTAAAAAGGTCAGTTCCAGACAAGTACTCTAGGCCTGTGAGAAAACAATGGGCCGGATTTACGAAAGGTTGTACGGAGTGCAAGAAGAGTGTAGGAGCTCACGGAGGCAATATGTCTGCCGTGCGATCCAGGTACAGCCAGCAGGGGCGTACAGGAAAGCTGCTAAAGCTACTCTTGCACGGACAGCGTCATGGTATGCAAATTACCTCATTTGCTGCCGAAAGCTATGCAAATGAGGTAAATTTACAATCCAGGAAACACTAACCTGTCCGTGGAAGATTAGTGTTATCTGCCGAAATGTACTCCGTTGGTAACGGAGTACTCTTCTGCAAATAGCTAAACGGAGCTATGACAGCTCCAAATAAAGGATGCATACAGTTGAGAAAGCATGCCAATGTCCAAATATAAGGCCATTGGCATTTATAAATGTTTAAAATTATCAAAATCTAACTTTTTTTTCCCCCCGATCTCCAATCTTTAAGCGTAGTGCAGCACCGTGCAAACGTGCGGTGCTTTAAAAAACAAGAAAATAATTTAAAAATAGCCAAAAATAGCCATTTTCACTAAAAAGCTTATCCTGCCATGCAGGTGAATGGCAGGCTGCAGACAACATGGCCACTGAGTAGTGGTTGCTAAGGGGGGAAGCTCAGTGTGAGAGATGTAACCATACATTAGTAGGCAATCCTATGTAAATGAGGATAAGGATAGTGAATCCCAATTTTCCCCAGCATGTGAGCCATGTCCCAAGAGTGTAAGTGTAGGAGAAGGTGAGTAGTAGAGTAGAATATAGGTAACATCATGAGGGGGTGTGTAAGAAAGGCTGTAAGCTTATTGGAGCACAGTGTCTTGTGTTTGCCCTGAGTTGCTTAGGATTTCAAGAGGCATGTCTACAGTTGTCCTTTTTGAAAACCAGAAACCAAAGGTGTAAGCCGTGAATATATCTGAAATTTCTTGCAAACGTGCACACAGCGTTTGCACATGTGTGCGCTCGTGTGCGCGCATTTGCGCTTGTTTGCGCGGCGCTGCCCTGGGCGGAAACATTAAGGGAAAAGGAAGGAAAAAAAGTAGTAGGAAGTTAACAAAGGAGAACTAGCAGAGCTGCCAGGTGAAATATATCAGAATCAGCCAATTACACAGGTAGCAGACTAGCCCAGCCCAGCACTTTAAACTCTGCAAACAGCATTTTTCCATGTTTTTTTCCAAAGAACTCTGCAACTCTGCAGTGTACAAACAGGGGAAGCTTAAAAACTTTAAAGTCAGACAAAATGTTAGGGGCTGCTCTTGCTATCATAAACCAACATGTGCAAGGTGCTGAGGGTGGTGATGTTGTGAATGCTGCTGAGCAACCCACAGTGAGGAGACGGAGAAGAGTGTACAGACCCAGGGCAACTTACCAGGGGCTACATGAGCTGGAGAGAGTGGAGCGCTATAGGGTGGACAGAGACCTCCTGCAGGAAATTGTTGAGCTGTGCCAGCCACGCCTCACACACAGAACCAATAGAGGGGAACCCATCCCAGTGGATACCAAGGTATGTGTTGGCCTAAGAATACTAGCTACAGATACCTTCCAGAGACCAACTGATGATATGATGGGGATTTCACAGGCATCAGCGTCCAGGGTACTGCACCAGTTCCTGGATGCCCTGTCAGCACATGTCAGTGAGCAGGTTATTTCCCCAGTTCCCGTGAGGCATTGGCCAGCAATATGCATCTTTTCCACCAAATAGCAGAAAACCCTGAGGTAGTAGGTGCAATAGACTGCACGCACATACACATCAGAGCACCACCCGGTGAGCGGGGTAGGGTCTACATCAACCGCAAGGGCTTCCCTTCCATCAACTGCCAGGTCATGTGCGATTCCCAGGGCATAATAATGAATGTGTGTGCTGGCTGCCCTGGAAGTTATCACGATTCCCACATCTGGCATCTGACGCAGCTGTACCAGAGATTTGCCAATGGGGACATCCCTGATGGTTACCTAGTGGGGGATGCTGGATACGCACTGGAGCCGTGGCTGATGACACCCATCAGAAATGCACACACACCCGGACAAGAACTCCATAATGAGGCACACGCACAAACAAGAAACATAAAGTCACGATTCCGGTGCCTGGATACATCTGGTGAAGCATTGCAGTACTCACCAACTACATGTACCCATACTGTCGTGGTATGTGCCATGCTACACAATATGATCCTGCGGAAACAACTGCAGCAGGAACAACATGGGGCAGGGCCAAACAGCCCCCCCCCCCATTGCCAAGGCCTGCACAGGCACAGAGTGACTCGGAGGAGGAACAACCTGAGCCTGCCTCAGTAGGCAGAAGGAGGCATGCCCAGTATGCCCTGGCCTTGGCAAAGAGGCAATGCATAGCACATACACTGACTCAGTAGGAACCCTGGAAATGACACCTCTCTCTGACTCGCACATACAGTAAAAGGGATGCTGAACTTGACACTACCTGTTTTTAAACATGTATAGGGAGTGTAATATGTGCATCCGACATAAGCAGCCCTGCAGCACCACCTGAGGCATGAGTCCCTATTTTAAGCAATATAAAGCACTGCTAAGCAAAATTTACCAGTATTGAGCATATTTAAATACAATTGGGCATAGCTGCGCACCACGCTAACCAGCGTAACGTCGGGCAACGTTGGGCAAAGTCAGGCAAAGTAGAGCAAAGTCGAGTAAACAAGCTCACACCTGCTTTACTGTTCCTTAACCAGTCAGGTCTGCCCAGCAGGAAAATAAAAAGCAGTGACAGGGCTCGAACTTAGGATACTGTGCACTATAGTCACAGTACTGAACCACTAAGCCATGACAGCATTTCTCTGGCACAGACACAACTTAAGTCACTCACACATACCAGTTGGGGGGGGGGTCACATACCTAACAGTCACAGCCAGCAGGACAATTGTAGACAAACGCAAACACAAACAAATGCTGTATCCTGCCCTCTGAAGAGGCATATGAGTAACCTCCCCCCAGGCCTATGCAGACAGATAACAGCAGGCCAGGCAGTGTGATGTGGGTTGGGTAGGCTATGAAGTCACAAACTAATATGCGTGTAATTGGAAGCTATGGTCTGTAGTACAGTGGTATGCCTCAAGCCAGTACAATAGGCAACAGTACAGACTGAAATGGAGTACATGACATAGCAGTGCAGGCCTAGCAAATGTGTATAAGTGTCAGGTGTACCCCTCATCCTATGTACACCCACAGTAACAATCAGATGTGCCCCCGGGTAGAAATGTACAAATAAAAGCTGTCCCCCCTGCAGGTAGAAATGTTGATAAGTCTATGCAAATTGACTCATGGAAGCCCTGCAGGCACAGCGTGCTTCCTGTTGATGTACAACACAAAGATGAGCCCAGAAGTAAAAAACAACTTGATTTTTCACACACATATAGTATATATGCCCATAGTGGGCATGCTCACACACTTAAATTTAGCAAGTTTCAGTCAGCAACATACTGAAAGGTCATACTGGGCATGCTCACACACTTAAACAAATGAAGCAAATGTCAGTCAGCATCATACTGAAAGGTTATATTGGGCATGTTCACACACTTAGGCCATGTCTGAGTACAGCAGTGGGCCACACATATCTGGCAGTTGCAGTTCTTACTCCAGACACTTATCACTACTCACCAATCCTGCCTTGAGCACACAGTGATATGAAAACAGACCCATATAATATATTGGACCGCTGTCATAATCAAACTATGTACTACAAGTACTTAAGTTGTTCAATGAAAGTGAAAATGCAAAGATCATCAATAAATCTCCGATCAGTATCATCAAGAAACAGTGAGCACTCCTAACATTACTGGCAAAAATATTGCCAAAGAGTCCATAGGGAACCATGAAGCTTTCTTTCGCTATGTCATAAATATCAGTGTAAACACATATATGTTCTGAGTCAGTGCAAAGTGTAAATTAATACATGTACATGACTGACATTGCCAACATCTTGTCAAACAGGTTCATACATATTTACCCCCCTCTCACTGACAAAAGGGCCCATTACCATACCTAGAGATTGTGAAAACCCAGAAATCACATATACAATGGTTAAACAGCTCTATCCAAACCTAAAAACAAGGCGTCTATGGGATGACATGGTTTCCCTGGCTGTGTCATATGTGAACTCCAAAACAAACAGACCCTGCACCTGAACAGTCTATTAAGACTCACTCTCTGTACAGGATATAAAACTGTTGAATGGATTACAGCAACATTTGGCACACTCCACAAGTGTCAGTGCACAACAGACCATGGGAACTATAGTCATATAAGCCTAATAAGCCTAATCTGCAAGGCCATGGAGTCCATCATTATGGAACTCATAAACAGAGCTGTTGGGAACCTACAAACACCCAACCCTACCCATTGTGGTTTGGTCAGGGGCAGATCATGGTTCCTACCCTGCTAGACAGTTTTCAAGGCAGTCACCCAGGACATACATCAATGAAATGAGCTCCAGACGGCCTACATAGACCTTGAAAAGCCCTTTTCCAACATCCCACACACACATGTTGTATCCACAAAATCAACAACCTGTGCATAAACATGTATGTCATCTGATGGATTGCCAACTGTGGCACAGATAGATCCCACAAGGTAAGAATTGTGGTCTCCTGTCCAAGCTGGTAACAACTGCTGTCTCCCGTGGCTCAGTCTTGGGACCCCTCCTGTCTGGTGTATACTTTTCAGAAATACAGTCGAACACATGAGGGCTATGTTTAGCAAAGTTTGTGAATGACTGCAAAAAGGTTGTCATAATCGATGTTTGGGACAACACAGGCATCCTTAAAAAGGGTCTCAGTCAGACAGATGTAGTGTCAGAATTATGGCCTCGAGCTACAGTCATACAAATACCACATAGGTGCCAACACCCTATATATGGAGATAATAATAAGGGATCTATGGACACATGTGGATAGTCATCTCTACTTCCAGAAACACATTCACAAAGTGGTTAGAAAATCATGCTATGTGTTCCCACAAATTGCCATGGTCTTTGCATGTAGGTCAAAGGAGGTTCCCTCTACTCATCAGTCATCAGACACATCAGAGAGTATCACAGCACACTTGCGATGAATCTGACTAGGCACCTTCGCAGCTGGAAAGACCAAACAAGTACTTCAACAAGAGGATTACTGGCCTCAAACAGTTGCCCCATACAACAAGACTGAATTTAACTCAATCTGTACTCTGTTGCATACTGTCTACTCAGGTGATCTCTGCCCAACAGACAGGTCCATGTCCAATGCAGAACTGATGTACATGGGCTATCTGAAGTAAACCCAAGCTCACTGTGCCACATGCTCTAGGGATATGATCATCACAACAATAAACTGAACATGTTGGAGGGATATATTACTAACTCACAGACTTCCCTTGCTTTGGAACAGGCTCCCAACCTACATTAAGCTGAGTCCCTAACTGACACTCTTCCAGAGGAGCCTTGATGAGTGTATGTGAAACTGAACTGTCACACCATGGATCACTTCATCAGCTCTACTACACAGAGGCCTAGGGAACTAACCCCATGTGTGGTGATAGCTGCACACTCTGGCCATACTAATATATGCCTTCAGGCAGATAGCCTATTGCCGACCTATGTACATATATATATATATATATATATATATATATATATATATATATATATATATATATGTGTGTGTGTGTGTGTGTGTGTGTAGGGGGAACACAGTATAATAAACCAAAGATGGATGAGCAGAGATGTGTGTAAGAGGGTGACCATGACAGGGAGCCATCCAGGACTGTCTCACCCAGCACACATCCCAATGGCACAAAAGACATGAGGTGCACATCTCACCCACTGTACATAACAGCCACCAGTATCTGTAAGCATTACAGTGTATGTGGTCCATGTGCCTGCTGTACAACATGACTGTACAATGAAGTACACATCTACTATCTGTAGACATGTACCTGTCACATAGGTTCATAGGTATGTAGTAGACTATCTTCACAAAGGCATATATTAGCTTAGGCAAGTTGTGCAGCTTTCACCACCCCACTGGGTAGTCTACCAAGCCCTAGTTCTAATAGCACCCTAAGCCCCTTTCTAGTGTGGCTGCTGATGTGATGCCTGGCATGAATTGTCTGTTTCCCATCCACTCATCAAGGTTCCTATTGAAGAATGTCAGTGAGGGAATCTGTCTGATGTACATTGGGACTCTGTTCCACAGTAAGGCAAGTGTCCGGGATGGTACTCTATTCCACCAGCATGTTGTATTCATTGTTGTGATGAGGTTCATATCCCTGGAGTGTGTAGTGCGACTCAATTTTGTTATCCGTAGATGGAGCATGTTCAACAGTTATGTGTTGGACATGGCTCTGTATGTTAGGCATAGTGTGCCTCTGAGTAGGTGGTACGCAATGGAGAACAGATTTGGTTTTACCAGTTGTGTTGCATAACACATCTGTTTGAGGTCAGTAATCCTCTTGGTGAGGTACCTCTGTGGTCTCTACAGCTGCTGGATATGCTTAGTTGAGTACATCCAAAATGATGCATTGTACTCAATGATGGGTCTGATGACTTAAGAGTAGAGGGCCACCACTACCTCTTTTGATCCTGATGCAAACCCTTTGTTGATTAGGTGGGCCACATAGAATTTCCCAATCATTTTGGCAACATGGTTGTCAAAGGAAAGATGACTATTTACTTGTGTCCCCAGATCCCTTATTACCTTGTCAGTTTTAAGGGGGTAACACCTATGTGGTAGTTTGTGGGTACTTTGTTTTCACCAAAGGGGATTACTATGCATTCTTCCACAATGAGCTTGAGGCCATGATTCTGACACCACACATCTGTCTCATAGAGTCCCTTCTGGAGAATAGTTGTGTCATCCGGGGAATCTATTATGGCAAACACTTTACAGTTCCCAGCAAACTTAGTCAACCACAACCCTCCCGTGTTGGCATGTACTTTTGAGAAGTCTATACCAAACAGGAGGGACCCCAGGACTGAACCCCGGGGGACACCAGTTGTTACCGGTGTAGACTCTGACATGTAGTCAGCAAGTCTTAATTTGTGGGATCTATCTGTGAGCCAGTTTGCAATCCATCTTGTGATGTATGGATTCATGCCCAGATGGGTGAGTTCATCTATGATACCTGACTGGGGAATGGTGTCAAAGGCTTTAGCGAGGTATAGGTAGGCTGTGTGGAGCGCATTTCAATCATCTGTAGCCTGGGTAACTGTCTCAAAGAAATCCACCCAGTTCAGGAGGCGTGATCTGCATTTGATGAAGCCAAACTGGGTGTGCTCAACTATGTGAAGGTTCCCAATGTCTTTATTGTTGACTCCCATTATGATTGGCTCCATTGCCTTGCAGATCAGACGCGTCAGGTTCATAGAACGTGAATGCCAAGGGTCTTTTGTGGCCCCACCCCTGTGGAGTGGGAAGAACGTTGCTGTGCAACATTCTATGGGTTCATATCCTGTAGATAGCATGTAGAGAGAGGTGTAGGTATCCTTGATGAATATGGATACATCCCCACCCTATGTGCTATGATCCAGGTTCTGATGCTGGAGGGTGTGGAATGAGTAGTATCCTGGTAGTGCTGGTGTGCTCTCTGGAGCCTTGAACTAGGTTTCTGTTACTGCACAGATATCAATATTCTCCATACTGAGAAGTGCCTCAAGTATGTGCATCTGGAGGCTGAGACTTCTGGCAATGAGTAGCATTTAGCTCACTTTGTGGTTATTTGTGTTGGTTATGGGGTTTGGTTTGTCCTGAGTGACCGGTGTTCCACACCTGAAGTCAACACCTCATTGTTCCGATCTGACCATAAGCTAATTACCCTACATATCCACATTCTGCCCCCACCCCCCATTAAGGAAACCATGTTAAAAAATATCTCAAAAGACAACTTCATGATTCTTAAGACAGAAGTGGTGAACTTCAGGACGCCCATGCAGATGGACAATGCAGTTACGACTACTGAATCCTACACAATTGCACTTTATAAGCACTTAACATGAGGGCATGGATTGTGCTATCCCAAACAGAACCAAGATGCTATCCTGCAAGAAAAGGAAGCCAATCTGGTGGTCCCCTGCCATAAATAAACTGCACAACAGAAGGAAGAAACTGTTGAAAAAGAGGGTAAAACCCATGAGTGGAGGAGCTCCCTGGTCAGCCTCAGTAAGAAGCTGTGATCCCTGATAAAATCCTCCAAAGCTAGTTACGAAAACAAAATCGCCACTGATTCTAAAGACAACCGCAAAGCATTCTATAGCTATGTCAAGAATCACAATGGCAACACTCAGATCTGCTCTGAGTTACAGCACAATGGCACTAAATATACAGACCCAACTGATATTGCCAACATCCTGGCAGATAGGATCAGTGCTAACTTTACCTCCTCTCACCCATGAAAGAGCCCATCTCTATACCGGAAGAATGCAAAGTTGCTGTCATCATGGCTGCACAGGTAAAAAACACTCTCCAAAGCCAGGAACACAGCATCCATGGGACCAGATAACATCCCAGGCTGTGTTCTACATGAACTACAGAATGAACTGGCACCACACCTAAGTACCATGTTCAATCATAGCCTCACCTCAGGCTTTGTGCCCTATGAATGGCGCACAATGACAGTTATCCCACTACACAAGGGGGAGCCACCACGGACCCTGTGAACTAGAGCCCCATTAGCCTGATGAGCCTGGTCTGCAAGGCCATGGAACGTATCATCATGGAACTTATAAACAAAGACATTGGCCATCTCCATACTCTGGACCACAACCATTTCAGGTTTGTAAAAGGCAGATCATGTCTCCTAAATCTGATAGACTTCTTCAAAGCAGTCACCAAAGCCGTAGACAAGGGTAAGGTGGTTCACACAGCCTATCTAGATCTTGCCAAGGCTTTCGACACCATCCCCCACTTTGGAACTATAGATAAACTCACTAAACTAGGTATAAATCCCTATGTCACAAGATGGGTTGCCAACTGGCTGACTGACAGAACCCTACACTGTGAAAGTAGCAGACTCCAAGTCCGACTTCAGACCACTGACAAGTGGAGTACCACAGGGTTCAGTCCTGTGTCCTGTCCTATACTGTTTGATGTCTACTTCCCTGAAGTACAGGCTAACACAGAAGGCCTTTGGCTAATGAAGTTCCCAGATGACTGCAAACTAGGAGCCATAATCGAAACTACTAATGATGTGGGCATCCTACAAAAGGGCCTCACTGAGACAGATGCCTGGTGTCAAAGCCATGGCCTCAAGCTCAATGCCAAAAAGTGCTTTGTCATCCCCTTTGGTAAAAACTCTGTACCCATGAACTACAACATAGGTGGTAGTATACTTAACACTGAAAGTGTGATAAGAGACCTTGGGACACAGGTGATCAGTAGACTCTCCTTTGATAATCACATCGCCACAGTAGTCAGGAAATCCTTCTACATGGCACACCTCATCACAAAAAGTTTCTCATGCAGAAAAAAAGAGGTCATTGTTCCCCTCTACTCATCCCTCATTAGATCCATTATAGAGTACAATGCCCCCTTTTGGTATGTACCTCACAAGACATCTACAACAACTGGAAAGCCTGCAGAAATACCTCACAAAGAGGATTAGTGGCCTCAAATACATACCCTACACAGACCGTCTCAAAACACTCCAGCTTTACTCTGTCGCATATCACCTACTAAGAGGTGATCTCTGCCTAACATACAAAGCTATGTCAAACACAGAGCTGTTGGACATGCTCCACTTAAAGAAATCCCAATCTCTCCAAGCTTCGGCCCCAAAACCCGGACTGAAATACAAAAGGACGGGAAGTATCCATTTTCATAAAGGATATCCACACCTCCAGGTTAGTGGCACAGCATGAGGCCTCGGAGACCATCCAAGTGCAACTAACAGTGGGCAAAGCTGCTTATCAGATTGTAGCCTGCTACAGATCACCCTCACTCAGCATTCTTGAGAATACTGGAAAATATAAAGGTCCTACCAAACACCATGATATTAGAAGATTTCAACTACCCAAACATTGACTGGGAGAATTACTCAAGTACAAACTCCTTTGCCCAATGCTTCCTAGAGTTTATAAACTCAAACACCCTGGAACAGCTGGTCACCATGCCCACTAGAGATGACAACATACTGGACCTGATCATCACCAATATGGGGGATCAGTGTTCCACACCAGAGGTAAACCCCTCGCTGGTAAGATCAGATCATAAAGTAATCACACTGGACATCCACATCCTGACCCCACCCCCAGTCAAGGAAACCACTGTGAAAAACTTTTCAAAAGCAAACTTCACACTTCTCAAGACCGAAGTGGAAAGTTTCAAAGCCCCCTTGCTACAGGATAATGCTATCCAATCCGCAGAATCCTTTACAAGTGCATTATATGAGCATCTACAGGAATGCATGGATCGAGCCATCCCGAGTAAAACCAAGACTCACTCCTCCAAAAAGAGAAAACCAGTCTGGTGGTCCTTCGCCAAAAATAAGCTATACAACAGAAGGAGGAAACTACTACATGATAGAGCAAAATTCCAAAAAGGCATCACTGATCATTATTAGCAAGAAACTACGATCGCTCATAAAATCATCCAAGGCCAGTTTCTAAAGAAAAATGGCCAAGGAATCTAAAGATAACCACAAAGCCTTCTTTAGCTATACCAAACATTTAGGTGGCAACACTCAGATATGCTTTGAGCTACTGCAAAATGGCAAAAAATATGCTGAACCAACTGACATTGCCAACATCCTGGCGGACAAATTTAGTGCAAACTTCACCACCCCCCCATCCCCAAAAGGGCCTGTGTCCATCCCAGAAGAATGCAGAGCCCCAGACATCATGGACATGCAGGTAAAAACAGCCCTCTCCAAAGCTAAGAACACAGCATCAGTGGGACTGGATGGTGTCCCAGGCTGCATCTTACATGAGCTCCAAAAGGAACTAAACCCTCACCTAAATTCACTGTTCAGACTCAGCCTTACCACAGGCTATGTACCCAAAGAATGGCATACAGCAACAGTCATCCCGCTCCACAAAGGTGGTGCCACAACAGAACCTGGGAACTATCGCCCTATAAGCCTGACCAGCCTGGTCTGCAAAGCTATGGAGCGAATTATCATGGAACTCATAAACAGAGACATTGAGAAGCTCCAGACACTGGACCCTACCCAATTCCGCTTTGTTAAAGACAGATCCTGCCTCCTAAACCTAGTTGACTTCTTTGAAATAGTTACCAAGGCCATAGATGAAGGGAAGGTAGTCCACACAGCCTATCTGGACCTCACTAAGGCCTTCGACACCATTCCCCACTCTGGCATCATAGACAAACTTACCAGCTTGAACATTAGCTCCTATGTCATGAAATGGGTGGCCAACTGGCTCATGGATAGAACACACATGGTCAGAGTTGCGGGTGCCATGTCTGACTCTAAACCAGTCACAAGTGGCATCACACAGGTCTCGGTCCTGGGACCCCTCCAGTTCAGTATATACTTCTCTGAGGTACAGGCAAGCACGGGAGGACTATGGCTGACTAAGTTCGCAGATGATTGCAAACTGGGACCATAATCGACTCTCTGGCTGACACAGACATCCCCCAGAAGGGTCTTACAGAGACAGATACCTGGTGTCAAAACCATGGCCTCAAGCTGAATACCAAAAAATGCATAGTCATCCGCTTTGGAAAAAACAAAGTGCCCATGAATTACCACATAGGTGGTAATCCACTAGGTATGAAAAATGTAATTAGGGACCTGGGGACCTAGGTTGATAGTAACCTCTCCTTTGATAATCACATTGCCAAAGTGGTTACATATTCCTTCTATGTAGCCCACCTAATCACAAAAGGGTTCACCTCTAGATCAAGAGAGGTCATTGTGCCCCTCTACTCATCACTCATTAGGTACCTTAATTGGCACATGCAACAGCTGGTAAGACCACAGAAGTACCTCACCAAGAGGATCATGGGCCTCAAAGAGATGCCCTATGCAGTTTGACTAAAGAAACTCCAGCTCTACTTGGTTGCTTACTTCCTGCTCAGAGGTGATCTATGTCTGATGTATAAGGCCATGTTCAACCCAGAATTAATGGACATGCTCATCCTCATGAAAAAACAAATCTCTTACAGCCACACACTCCAGTGAATTAAACCTCAGCAAAGCAATAAACAGGATGTGCTGGAGGGATAAATTCCTGTCCCAGAGACTTCCCTCGCTCTGGAATAGAATCCCAGTTGATGTTAGGCAGAGCCCCTCGCAGACTCTCTTCAAGAGGAATCTTGACGAGTGGATGGGAAATTGTAAATTTACCCCAGGGATCACTTCAGTGGCCCTGCTAGACAGAGGCCCAGGAAACTAATTTAAAAGGGAGGCGAAAGCCAACACATTCTGGCTAGGCTTATAAATGCCCTTGGGCAGATAGCCTAGCACCTACCTATGAACCTATGAACCTACACGCTCTAGGGACCTAAACCTTGTCACCACAATACACAGAACATGCCGGAGGGATAGATTCCGGTCCCAGAGACTTCACATACTCCAGAGTAAACTATCTATCTATATCAAACAAAGCTCCTCATTAGCACTCTTCAAGAAAAATCTTGATGATTGGATGGGAAATAGGAAATTCATCCTGGAGATCACTTCTGTGTCTCTGCTCGACAGTGGCACAGGAAAATAAATTTCTTGGGTGGCAAAAGCCAGGGTACCTTTTTGGCTGGGCTTGTATAGGCCCCAGGGCCGATAGCCTAGTACCTACCTATGAACCTATGAACCTTTGAGCCTTGCCTAAAAAAGGTAATATGGGGACAGCAAGAGCCTTGGCCAGTATTCAGAAGCATAGGGGCGACAGGTGCAAACCATCTGTAGCGAAGCAACAAGGCTTGTCTATCATGTCATCACAGGCAGACAGAGACTGGATCCCCTTTGAATGACAGCAGAAGCTCAGCCAATTGTTGAAGTTTATCATATTTCTGTTATATTGCAGTATCATGTAGGTTAAGGTAGGATGCTACTCAAGGTTTGACCCTGTGTGTGCCAGCATGTGGTGCATCAACCCATATATGATATTGTCATGGCCTATGCATACAATACACTCACTTTACACCTAGTATGATAAGCCTGCTGAGGTTAGCAAATGTGAAAAAAAAACTTTGTGCAGACTGTCAGCAAGTAATGTCTGTATTGCACCCTATAATTCCATATTGCTTGCTGAAGTGTAAAGAAGTACTTAGTTTGGATTAAAAACACCGCATTTGCCAACTCTGTGTGTGTGTGTGTGTGTGTGTGTGTGTGTGTGTGTGTGTGTGTGTGTGTGTGTGTGTGTGTGTGTGTGTGTGTGTCTGTCTCTCCCTGGGGAGGAGCAACCTTTTTGGAGACTACTCACACACCTTAAAAGTGGTATACTCATCTTTGTCAAGTCTGATGATGTCACCATCCTACAAATATACCAGTGGAAAAGTCAAATCCCAGTAATGTGTATAGCACGTTGTGTAAATGCATACTGTTGTAGTATCATAATGTAGTTAGGTAGGGGTTTGAATTCTGCACTTGAGTGTGTGTGTCTCCCTGGAAAGGAGCATCATTTTTGGAGACTACTCGTACACCTTAAAAGTGGTATACTCAACTTTGTCAAGTCTGATGATGTCACCATCCTACAAATATACCTGTGGAAAGGCAAAATCCCAATAATGTGTATAGCGCTTCGTGTAAATGCGTACTGCTGTCGTATCATAATGTCGTTATGTAGAGATTTGAATCCTGCACTTGCTGAGTGTGTCTCCCTGGGGAAAAGCGACCTTTTTGGAGACTACTCACACACCTTAAAGTGGTATACTCATCTTTGTCAGGTCTGATGATGTCACCATCCTACAAATATACCTGTGGAAAGATGAAATCTCAGTGATGTGTATAGTGCATTGTATAAATGTGTACTGCTGTCGTATCATAATGTTGTTGGATAGGGGTTTGAATCCTGCACTTGCTGAGTGTGTGCGTCTCCCTGGGGAGGAGTAAACTTTTTTGAGACTACTCACACACCTTAAAAGTGGTATACTCATCTTTGTCAAGTCTGATGATGTCACCATCCTACAAATATACCTGTGGAAAGCTGAAATCTCAGTAATGTATATAGCATGTTGTGTAAATGCGTACTGCTGTCATATCATAATGTTGTTAGGAAGGGGTTTGTATCCTGCAGTTGCCAACTGAGAGTATATGTGTCTTCCTGGGGGAGAAGCAACCTTTTTGGGGACTACTCACACCCCTTAAAAGTGGTATACTCATCTTTGTCAAGTCTGATGATGTCACCATCCTACATATATACCTGTAGAAAAAGTGAAATCCTAGTAATGTGTATAGTGCGTCGTGTCAATGCATTTTACTGCAGTATCATAATGTAGTTAGGTAGGGGTTTGAATCCTGCACTTGCCTACTGTGTGTGTCTCCTTGGGAAGGAGCAGCCTTTTTGGAGACTACTAACACCCCTTAAAAGTGGTTTACTCATCTTTGTCAAGTCTGATGATGTCACCATCCTACAAATATACCTGTGGAAAGGTGAAATCCTAGTAATGTGTATAGCACATCTTGTAAATGCATACTGCTGTAATATCCTAATATACCTTAGGTAGGGGTTCGAATCCTGCACTTGCCTACTGTGTGTGTGTCTCCCTGGGAAAGAGCAACCTTTTTGGAGACTACTCACACCCCTTAAAAGTGGTATGCTCATCTTTGTCAAGTCTGCTGATGTCACCAACCTACAAATATACCTGTGAAAAGGTGAAATCCTAATAATCTGTACAGTGCGTCATGTAAATGCATACTGTTGCAGTATCATAATGTCATTAGGAAAGAGTTTGACTCTTGCACTTGCTGACTGTGTGCCTGTGCTCCAGGTGTATGACACCATTAGCCAATGTAGAATGGGTTTTGATTTTTCTAGTGTATGACATATCACAATGACAACTGTATGTGCATTACACATGTAAGGCAGCTGTGGGGCAAATCCATATACATACATGTGACCTCAAGTATTTCATAGATGGGTACTCTGCTTTCTCCATGAACGCATGTGTTATCTTTGCCAGAGTGTGCTGGCACTTTCCAGACCTTAGGTCACTTCTGTATGCTCGTGACAAGCTTAGCCACTGCAGTGATCCCTGGGTTACGTCTTCCGTTTCACATCCACTCATCACGGTTTCTATTGAAGAGTGTGAGTGAGGGTTTATGCTTGAGGTATATTTGAAACCTGTTCCAAAGCAAGCAAAGTCTGGCAAAGATGACTAATCATTATAGGTGTGCAACAACCTCTGTGGATCTGCATGCCAACCCTTTATTGCTTATGTGCTCCACAGAGGGATTTCCAAAACCCTTTGGTAATGTGATCATCAAAGGAGAGATGACTTAACACATGGCTCTATGTATACATTAGTACCTGTTCCACATTTTGGGAGCTACTACCTATGTGGTACTCTGGGGATACTTTGTTTTCTAAAAGTGGATAACTATGCTTTCTTAGGCTTATAGCTTTCCAGCATGAGTTTGACACCAGGTATCTGTCTGTATGATACCCTTTTGGAGGATGTGTGTGTCATCTGGAGAATAAAGTATAGCCCACAGTATGCATTGTCATCAAACGTGAGCAGACATATACCTACTGTGTTTGCGTGTACCTAAGAAAGCTATATGCCAGATAGGAGTGGTCCCAGGACTGAGTGCAGGTGAATACCACTTGTTACTGGCATAGAATAGTACATGGAGGCTGCAAATGTTACTGTGTGTCCTACATCTGTGCGGCAGTTGTCAAGCCATCATCTAACAATCGTTTATGGTCAGTCTGTTGAGGTTATATATAATACCAGTATGTGGGATGGGTATGAATTGCTGGTGAGCTGTAGCTTGGCTGTGTTGACCTCTCCTCCCTCACCTATAGCCTTGTTGACTGGCTTGAAGTCTACTAGGTGTAGGAGCCATGATCTGGCCTTTAGAGAACCTAAGTGGGTATGGTGCAGTGTTGGAAGGTTCATAATGTCTCTGTTAATGAGTTCCATAATGCTGTGCTCTATAGCCTTCCAGATAACATTGGTCTGGCTTATATGGTGAGAGTTTCCAGGACCTGTTGTAGTTCTACCCTTAATCAGTTTATGCTAACATTTGCACTGGGTGTGACGAGGGTGGACAGGTTTAAGAATAAGTATATTAGAGGGTCAGGCCAGGTTTGAAGGTTAGTAGACCATGCCAGATAGGCAGGATTACGTTGGTTTGTACATGTGCTGAGGAGGGATGCAGAGTTTATTGTGAAATAGATGCTAAGGATGAAGTCACCAGGTAACAGGAAAAGAGGAATGCTTAAGATGAGGTTTATGGCTGTGGTGAGAGAGGACATGCAGGTGGATGGTGTGATAGTGCAAGATGCAGAGGCCAGGAAGAAATGATGTACTGTGGCGACCCCAAATGGGAGCATCCAAAAGGAGAAGAAGAAGAAGACGTAGCTCAACCCTTGTGGACTGTGAACACCATTACTGTGTGTCATTCCACAAGTATGTAACCTGTATAGAGGCTGCATCTGGACAGAGCGTTTAGGTGAGTAGTGACTTCATATGTCAGCTTGTGTATGACACAGCCAGGGACACTGTCCAGTACCATTGCCACTGTGGTGTGTACTTTGTTAAAGAGATGTTTAACTAGAGTGTCTGTGAATCATCAGGTCTTACATTCTTCAGGTCTGGAAATGTGGCCCTTGTGTAATGACAGGGTGGTGAAATCCGCATTCAAACTGTCTGACAAGGAATTGGTAATGTGAGTCAGATAAGTGTACTTTGTGACCATTTACATTAACTGTGACCCGATCTGAGATTTCCCCTGTAGATTATGAACAACACTGAAGAAAGCTTTAGTGTTGTCTTTGGAATCCTTGCCATTTTGTATTTTGAAGCTTGCCTTGTATGTTTATTGAGGGATTGTATTTTCCCAATGATACTGACCAGAGAGGTTATCCCTTCTTGGTATGTAACTCTTTTGGTACAACTTCACACCTTCTATTATATATTTAGTTTATGGCAGGGATCCATGAGA
This sequence comes from Protopterus annectens, assembly GCF_019279795.1. NCBI lineage: Eukaryota > Metazoa > Chordata > Ceratodontiformes > Protopteridae > Protopterus > Protopterus annectens. Next base: position 1,587,594,194 of record NC_056739.1, on the reverse strand, counting down.
CCAATGCACTTTTACTGTATAAGTGAGAATTTCTTGTGTTTGTGATAGCATGGGCCATGCAACCCTGTAGGTGAACAGTGTGCATTAATGAAGGATTATGCAGCTGGGACAGTGTTAACCTTAGTAATGCAAACCAATGACAGATAGCAACAACAGCATCACCCACAGCACAGTGTCAACCCGTGTCATACACACACGTGTACTCAAGTTCCAAAATGTGTGTAGTACAATGCATACTGGCCACCAATAGAACATATGGAGTGTTAACACTGGCCAATACAGGGCATGTCACACTGCCCATGTGTCCAATATGCACGTACATGCAGACAGTGCACCTCCACCATGTTCACAAATGTACACCTGCAGACCTGTGCTGCATACACCCCACACTAACTCTCCACTGTATAACACATGCTGACACAACTACACACATCAGCCAAGTGGCACATGGGCAAACAAAACACAATTGGAATAAACACTGGTGGAAACAATACAACATTGCTAATCACAGCTTTAATGCATCATGCCTGTTCAGCTACACCTTTAAGGATATTATTATACTTTACTGCTGACAACATGCTACAGATTCAACCATTGCTATACTTTATTAAAGTCACCCTGCGCATCAGCACCATGTTAGCCTGTTCCTGCATCAATGTTACAGATGACAGGAGGTGGCACAGTTTTCATCATATGCACAGGGTGTGTTGTTGGTTTGCCAGAGGCCTACTCTGAGCCATACAATCGACATGTGTGTGTGTGTGTGTGTGTGTGTGTGTGTGTGTGTGTGTGTGTGTGTGTGTGTGTGTGAGGGCCATGAGTACTGTTATGGGCCAATGTTGATGTAATGTGTGCGGGTATGTGTTTGCCCTGGGTTTCTGGTTTATGTGTGTGTGTCTGCATGCACACAGTTCCACCATGTGGCTGCCATATACGGGGATTTGTGAGACAGCTACAGACTGTACCTGGCAGGCTTTACAGATCACCATCTCTGGCCATGGATACGGAACCTGTGCCTGGCAGGGGTGCTACAGACAGTATCAGGTACTAATCCAGACTGTGTACTATCCAAAGAGGTTGACATTTGTCCACTGGATCCAGGTCCCTGCTGGGATTGGCCAGAGCCATGTGCACATGGTCTTCTAGGACAGTCTATGGACATCCCCCCAACATTGCTGGGGTTGGTACTGGCACTACGGGAGTGGCTGTGACTTGCTGGACGTCCATGGCGACCTCCAGCTGCTGATGTTGCTGGCATACATCCAAGTCGACGTCTTAACCATCCCGCACTGTCCTGACACATGGACATGACATTGTGGAGGACATCCAATGTCTCACCCGAACATCTATCAATGACCTTCAGTGTAATTACATATGGCACCTGCTAGGTCATGGATACTGTCATTTACAGAGGTGTTATGAGCCCTCTGTGCCCTTAGTCCCTGTCTGGTGTACCGCTCCATTCGCGTCTGTGCCTCCATGACAGCCTGGACATGTGTGTGGTAGAAAGAGGTGTGGCACATCTGCCAGGGGCATGATGACCAGCAGTGCCCTGACGAGAACCCCTGGGCATCTGCCTATGTGGTACCATTCCAGACATCTAGCTATGGCTGCTGTGTCCTGATACATGTGCCATAGATACCACACTGTCCTGGCCAGTGCCAACCGTACACTGTCCCTCAGCTAAGGGCAATGGTGATGATGGATGTCCAGGCAGTATGACTGTGTGCATGGATGGGGTGGAGACTTGTGTACTGTCAACTGGTGGCCCATCAACAGACCCTGACAAACCTGCCTGTGCCTCACCACACCTATCCTCATGATCACTGTCTGTCTCAGTGACATCAGGTTCCCTGCTGTACTGAACCAGCCCCACCTGTGAGAGGAAAACAGGACTCACACTTTAAGACCTGAATATGATGTCAGACCATATGCACACATGCGCATATGCACACATGCACACATGCACACATACTCACATGCACAAACACAAAAATACACTCCTCTGTAAAGCAGACACACACAACACCAGCAATCTCAGAACATACACAATAGCAGGTGATGGTGGGGTACAATATCACAAGCAAAACAGTCATATCACACATGTCAGCATGCAGGACATGTGTTGCTCAACAGCATGCAGTGCAAGTGTAGACAGTCCTTGTTACTAACAGTATACATGGCTTTGATGCATGTGTTTTGTTATTAGGTGATGGGCCTCCCCCTGGAACACAATGCATACATGGACACAACATTGCTGTGCAGGTATTCAAAACTCAATAGCATCACAAGACATATATGTGTCAGTTGTGCAAATGGTGATTGGTATGCATATTGTTTAGAGGTGCATATGTGTGCACACACGCAAATTAAGGTGTATAGCAATGAAAGCTATGTGTATTACTGTGGTTACAATAACTGGATGGGGTACAGTACCATAGGCCATCATCATGAAACATCATGTAGTCACTCAAGGCTACAAATGTTTCCCAAACCAGCACTATTCATGCTGTACTGGAACTGTACTACCTTGGCTACATTCACCATTTCACAAACAGTTGTTACATGAGTTTGTAAGGAGGCCAATAAGGAGCATTCCATGACATGAATGTGTAGTGTGTTGCAGAGTGTTTAAATGCCTCATCATAGGCCTCTACCCCTCAGGTATATTATGTGCAATGTGTGGATGAGATTTTGGATACTGGAGTGTGTCTTTACAGAGGGTTTGGGAATCCTTTATGTGTAGTATGTTAAAATGCTCTGTGTATGACATAGATGTGTATGTTATGTGCATGTTGAGTATCAACTGTGCTATCCAATGGTCACTACAGTCTAGCCACATTTGTTTGAGATGGTCTGAGTATTGCATGTGTTTGAGGCAGCTAATCAAATTAGTGAGATGTGCGTGGTCTTACACCAAACATGCACAGCATGCATTATGGGTAGGTGTGTTACATGTGTACATGGCCTACACCTTAACTATGACATGCACTTTTTATTTCCAATAATAAATTGCTACTGTGTGTTTGCAATCTTACAGTACAACAACAGTTTACATTCACAGGGCTACAGATTATGTTCCAAATGATCAGTATTGCACAACAGGCTCCACATCTTTTAACGACACACTCCACATCTCACATATGCATGATCTACCAATACAGATAACAGTAGTCTACAGATATGCCATGTTACCTGCATGCTCCATGTGTGCTTGCTGGGTGGCTCCAACCTCCATCATGGTGTATGTCTGCTGCTATTGTTGTTGGGCAGGTGCCACCAGGCTCAGGAGCAGCTCCTCCACTCTGGGGGGGTGGATATTAACACCACCTCCTGTTGCAAGCTGTTGTCTCCGCACATCAGCAGCAGCCTGACGGACATGTCTGAGAAGATCACTGCAGTGGTGGCATACCTGCTCATATGTCCGGTTATGCAGGCTTACTTCATTTACCCTCCAGACAACATCTTGCCACATTGCAGTACGCTCCTGATGGTCCTGGCTGGTTCGTGAGAACATGAGACTGTAGTGCTGAATCATACTGGTAGTAATTATGTCATCTTCAGCACTACTGTAAGTTGGGTTCCTGTGATGTGCCATGATCCCTGGAAGACATAAATATGACAATATGTCTGAGCAAGTCTCATGGCACATTTAATATTATACAGTACAGATATCACTGAACTGCCATATATAGCAATCTATTAGCTAACCAAGAGTGAAACACTTTAACTTCCACTTATTACTGCTCACCCCACAACTGCTTGGAAGTGCCTGGCTCACTCTCAATCTAATGAACCATGTTCTGCACAGCAACAAAATAAAATCACTATATAAGACTATACAAGAGTACCTGGCACGCTGTATGCAACACGATGCACCACCTAGCCACAGCCGATATACATCAAGCTGATTTGTAAAGAAATATATCATCCATCACAATGAGTGTAAGGTCCAGTAAATGTATTACTATTATACCACACAACTTGTTAATGGCAAACCCGTGTCCAAAATATGTGCACAATTGGGAATATAGGTTGCATACTGCTGTAGTAAACTATGAATGTTGCTAGATACGCAGTTATATGTTTTACCACAGATATGTCAAAGGACATGTTACAGACATACCCACACACACATCAGACATAATTACAGGACACAAAGGTATGCCAACCCAGATAAGCTTTCAGTGTGTACTATACAGTACTGTGTGTCAGTACTTACACAACCTTAATCTTGAGAAATGTAATATGTGATAAATACAGGGACCACATAAAACAGTGGATGCAAGCAATGTGGACATACACCATACTTTGCTGTACAGGCCCAGAGCTTCAAGTAGTACTACAGTACACACAGGATTTGGATTCAACATCAGTACCAATCAATAATCATAGATGTAGTGCTTTAGCCTCCAATGACACACCCTAGTTAAAACCAAGGGACTTAATCACACTGTATGCAATAGCAGTTTTTCTGCCTAGCAACAGAATACACAGCTTTTGCTAGGATCAAAGCAAGGACCCATAATACCATGACATAAACAGTTTCCCACTAAGCTATCCCACAGATACATATCTTTGACATATTCACAAACACATTGACCATCACAGTCAGTTAACAGTACAGAGAATCTATTGCAACAAGTAGATGTAGGTGTGTAGGAGTATATATAACTATATATATATATATATATATATATATATATATATATATATATATATATATTTACACATCCATTGGTGTACATATACATATATATGTAGGCACATATACATTTCACCTTTCATAGTGAGAATATCAATTATACAAATGATGTGAGGTGTACAGTAATGTAATAAAATCGCACAGTCTTGGGATAAATGCATTGAAGGTGTTCACAGCCCAGGTAGGTTTAGCAGGCCTCACTGGCTTCAACATTGCAAACTGAACAAACCACCCACAGTGTTTAACCACCACATGTCATATGCCAGCACTGTATGCTGTCTTGTTTGTCACACACTAAAACCTACATACAAATATGTGCATTTTAACCTTCACCAACATATATATCTCCACCCTTTACAAACAGCTGCAATATGTCCCCTGCTCTATGCACATATACAGATGTGAATATATATGACACATATATATTTCTCCGTATGTGTGTGGCATACACACACAAGGTCCACACTGTTGTAAGTCCCTGGACCTCACGGCTGAACTGTTGGGCCTTGCTGCAACACAAACAGGTGTCACATATGAACACACACTAACATTAGGGGGGTATATATGGCTACAAATGCTAGATAAGCATACTAGACTGCTACATCAGTTGCCGATGCTAAGCTACACTTTAATATGACTATCATGCATGTGTTGTTCTGTCACACCCATGTTTATATAATGTCAGTGCTAATCCCTCCAACAGCCATTGGCCACACTACTGTACAGAACACAGATATCATGAATCAGATCTTTGACATTTAATGCTGAGCTACACATTTCACAGGTATGTCCCACTGCCCACAGGTATACACTGTATTGTCCATAGCAGTAGTTAAGCAGAACATCTATGCATAAATAAGTACTGCTGCCACATATGAATGGTTCACATTATGTAGACTATTCTTCAATAACATCTACTACATGCCAGTAAATACATATGTGTCACATACCTTTCCTTTGTATGATTTGGTAATATTTCTTATTCTTTTTCCTTTTCTCTGTCTGTCTCTCTCTCTCTCTGTCTCTCTTTCTGTCAGTCTCTGCAAGAGTGATTGAGTTTGTTGGCAGAGATTGCAGCCTGCTTTTGTAGGTATTTGCACATGAGCATGTGATGGCCTCTGCACCAATTAGTGGCCACCACTTGCTAATTGCATGCAGCCTGCTGTGTAGTAACTGCAGTAATCACTGCCATAGCAACCCAGTACTATAAATTGCTAACTCAGGTAGGCATGGCCCTTTCAGCTTTCCATCCCCTGCAGTGTTTCCACCTGAAGGTGGCACAGGGCCAACAGAGGAGGAGGTCCCAGGCTGGGCACCGGACCTGCTGGTGCCAGGTGCCATGGCTAGCTGAGGTGGGACAGGTGGGTCCGCTGGGACCGGCCTTCCCATATGAACTATGTTTTGGAGGGTTTAATAAAGATATGGGTTAGTAACAGTCAACAGCATTCCCAATTAATTATAACAGCATGCAGAAGTATTCTCATTAACCTAACACACCAGATTTTCAACAGTTGAAAAGCAAGCATAACACATGCATATACAGAACAATAGCGGACATTACAACAGCATGCAGGTTGAATTGATGGCAACAGGCCACCAATATTGTGGTATTTTAACAGGGCACATGCATAGAAATAAAGGCAAATATTTATAAACCAATAGGACATATGTTCCAACAAATGTTTTGAGATTAGACATACCGACTGAGGTGTGGAATTGCATTTTTATGCACATACAGTAGGGTGGAAAAGGATAGCTCAATTAACAACTTATGTATCCTTCTAGTTTTCACTACATTCCTATTAACTGCAGTTATATGTCCCTTACATGTATTATTACACTACCCAATGTCCTTATATTGTGCAATTGGATTTTGCTAGATCATTATATACATGAGCTGTATCTTACATATAAAGTGTCCAAGATAACAGATGTTACTGCTACATATTTTGAGAGTTGCTCACACTCACTACTGCTAAAATGGTACACTGACAGCTCTACTTTCATATAATTATCTAGATATGTTCAGGTGAAAGTATCAGTTATATGTTGGTGAAAGTATCAGTTACATGTTAACAGCTCCCTACATTTCTGGCAGAACACTGACATTTCTGGGGAACAAAATACCAAGCTAATCATGTGCCAGATTAACCTGTACATGCTGGGCATGAACCAACAGTTGAGGGCTGTAAATATGCATAAAAGCTACTGGCACTCCCTTCATCCACGTTATATGGGCCTACCCAAGTGTGGGTTAACACTGCTTAATACAACAGTACTATTTGTAAAATGCAACAGTGCAACAACATATCAAAGAAAATGACACAGATGCACTCCAGGAATTATACATTTATTAAAGGATTATTACACCTTATTTATTGGGTTAAAACACTTTTTGAAGGCTCTCTCATTTATTTTATATAACAGTACATGCAAAATAATTACTAACCTGCCTGATGACACAGCCTTTGCAACCTATCTTCATGGGCTTGCTGATTCATAGCCAGGACACCTGCAGCTGTGAAGTAAATGCAGTGATATTGAGACATACCTATCCATAGTATAGACAAGCATAGCAATTCTTAACTACTTAATACAATGGCTACTTACTCAGTACTGGGGCATTAGGCATCGCACAGGACTCCTGGATCCACTGGTCCAGTTGATCCTCCTTACATCGCTTCAGGTCAGAATAATGGTGCCTGACCTGCTCACCAGTCTGAGGAACACCAGTAGCACAGGTGAGATCATGAGCTAGACTGTTCCAGGCCTCCATTTTATATTGGGTGCTCTGGTACTAGCCCCGCAGGAGTCTTTCCTCATGATTGTGGACAAGAAGCCAAACCATTACTTTGGTCTCCTCAATGCCCCAGCGTTGCGCTTGAAATTGAATGCCTTCTCCAACACCAGCCATGCTAACTGCAGAAGGGAGCTACAACCAGTTATGGCAAGTATTTCCACCTGTGGAGCTTAAATATGCCTCATTTCCCGCACTTATTTGTGATTGGCCAGTTTTGAAAATCCTCAGCTGTAGGCACACCTGCTTAGCTGATGTTAGCAATGTTTAATACTCCTTTGATAGATATGTGTCTGTTGAAAGTGCATGATTATGAAATGCTGTCATGGCTTAGTGGTTATGCACTGTGACTATAGTGCACAGTATCCTGAATTCGAGCCATATCACTGCTTTTTATTTTCCTACTGGCCAGACCTGAATGGTTAAGGTACAGTAAAGGAGGTGTGGCCGTGTTTAGCCGACTTTGCTCAACTTTGCCCGACTTTGCCCAACGTTGCTCGATGTTGCACTGGTTAGAGTGGTGTGCAGCTTCGTGCAAATACATTGTAGGTGTGCTGGTTGGCATGGTGTGCAGCTACGTGCAAAGACATTGCGCTTGTTAATGCGGTGATCAGCTACGAGCAATTGGTTTTAAATATGCTAAATACTGCTAAAATTTGCTTAGCAGTGTTTATATTGCTTAAAATAAGTTACTCATGCCTCAGAATGCATAACCATTTCACCTTTATATATATATATATATATATATATATATATATATATATATATATATATATATGTATGTATATATATAATACATATAACATTTGAATGCTTTTTACAAAACTTATACATGATAAATGTCAGGAAATATTTTTGTATACAGATTTCCAACACAAAATGGAACGTGCAGTAGTGGGACTCGGACCGGGAATGCCTCCTCTTTGTGCGAAGACTCTAACCACTACGCTATCGCTATTTTGCTTAATTTGCATATTTTTTTCTTATTATCCTCTCCGGTGTCTAAGCTGCTAACTGTAGCTAAGCAATGGGCAATCCCGCGCAAACACACGCAAATACGGGCAGCTATATCGGAAATAAAACAAAAAAAAAATTTCTTTTAATTTTTAAATTTGTACGAGGTTTAACATATGGGGGAGTGTAGTGTTACAATGTGCATATGTGAGCGGACTCGCTCATGTAACTCAACATTTCTTGGGTTTTGTCAGTGCAGGGGCATGGATTTTTGGACTGCTCGGCAGTCCGACACGCCCCCTACACTCGTCCACCCTCCGTGTAAGCTTTGGAGTTGAGGCAGCGTGCCCTCATTAATATGCATGGCGTGCTGCTGTCATACTCTTAGACTGGCATTTCTGTGTAAGACTAATCTAGTTTTACACGGAAGATTAGTAAATCCTGGGGAATATCTTAAGTCATAACAGAAAATGCAGATCACTGGAAATTATGTGGAAATTGTACTTTTTGTCTTCTATGCCTTTGCCATGAAGTTTAAAGAAAATATAATACTCAGAACAACAAGCCTAACAGTGTTAAGACTGATACCTGGATATTATGTGAGCTATAAATGACACCTGACAAGTCATTTCATGTGTTATTCCTACAGTATGAAATGTGACACTTTAAATGAAACAACAAGTATCCAGTAGTTGAAATGGGCCTGATAAAAAAAATTATTATATTTTTATGGAAGTAATTTAGATGTTTCATAAATGTGTGACTGTGACTTAATACTGAACAAGTAAACTCATCACGAGACAACAACCACGGCTGAATATATCCAAGTAAAAAGAAAGTTTGAAGAAGAAAAACAAAAACTAAAACTAAACCTAATTTATCAGTTTGTGTTTGGTGTGTTTCTGTGGAGTATTTAATTTTACCAAAGTGTGAAGAAGTGTTGAAGAGAACGCAAAAGAGCTTACGTTCTGTTAAACTGTGCAATAAACTTTCTTTTTACTTGGATACTTTGGATATATTCAGCCATGTTGGTTGTCTCGTAGTGAGTTTATTCATTCAGATTTTCATTTGTACCACTGAGATAACTAAATTCTTGTAGTGCGTGAATTTTTTTTGACTGCTTCTTATACTGAAGTTATCATCTTAATAAATGTACTGTCAGGAGCAGCATTTCACTGAACAAGGTAGGCAATTACCTGAATGAGAATGAATTTAATGATTTACTTTGAAAATGCTGTAATAAGTCTGGTACATTCCTTAGTTTAATGTCTACAAGGGCAGTCTAATTTGTTATAACTGGAAGCTTGAAGGACTGGAATTGTCCAGTTCAAATAAAAAAAATAACATTAATGAAAATCTTGCTTTCCTAAGTGAACCAAAGAAAAGACTGTCCCCGGGATTCATGAAGCTCAGCGCAAGGACAGCATTAGCCTTGCACCGACCGTGTGGCGTGCAGATGGTGCAGCAGCACTACATGCATATTAATGAAGGCACACTGCCGTAATGGCCACGTGCATAGGAAACATGCGCGAGTGCAGGAGGCATGTCCAAGCACCTCTAATAGTAATCACTCCTGTTAGTGTCCATGGATACTGAAATGTATGCAAAGCATACAAGACAGTTTTGCGAACACCAAAATAAAAAGTAAACACAAAGGCACATAGCTGAATATTGAGTCCCCGTCCCTCGAACAAGCGATATTTAAAACCCCGTACCCGTATTCCATTGTAGTGTCGATAGTTATACCAAGTGGAAGTGAAACGCATCATGTTAGAGCACCGCCAATTGCTAAGCCTAGCCCAATGGTTAGGGTTACCACCTGTCCCACATTGTGAGGGACAGTCCCCCTCTAGGAAGTTGTGTCCATACCAAAACCATTATAAATGTCAAATGTCCTGCGATTGTAGGACATAATTATGTCCCAAATGTTATGTAATAGTCCCATACAATATTTATTTCCGTATATAAAATACCCAAATGTTCCAAGAAATAGAATAAGCAAGTAAACAAAACAGAATAAGCAACTAAACCGCTACAACAATAAAAGCTTATATTTAGGCATAAAACTAAAGTACTCTCCTTTGTACTGACCGTGGGTATGTGTTGGCCTGTAAACTCTGATGTGTGTCCCGAAAATGTCCCATCCTGGTCATATGAAAAGGTGGCAACCCTACCAATAGTCAGAGCATTTGCCCAATATCTTCCCATTCGCAGTCCAAGTCGTCCTTTTCAGGATGGCCCAAAGATTTACGGATATTACCCGGGTCTACCTACCATGTCATGAAAGATAAGTATTTGTGTGTACCTATGTGCGTGAAGTACAGCATGTGGATGATCAGAAATGCTAGGTTAGTCCTCACAACCATATTGGTATCAGAGATATGTAGTGTACGCAATGTGTTCTGTTGACTGTGCCATGGGCCATCAACCAGAGAAGGGAAGGATGGTGTCTGTGGAATATGGGGGTGGGGGGGTGACGGGTAATGTAATAATTCGCCAAGGGGAGACTGGGTTGGATGCACAATAGGTGAACTGGAGGGGTACGAGGGAGCAGTGGGTGAATTAGAAAGATAACCAAAGAGCAAATATTCACATCCGCAATACAACCTGACAGGCCATACTGTAGAACAGAATCCCACAAACATATGAACATTAAAAAGTGTGATACACATGTACAGAAATGTTACCGGCACATACCCACATAATGGTCTGGCCTGAACTGAGCCATCCAACCCCAACACACCTGGATACATAACTGAATACCCATCATCCCCTCCACAGCACACCACCCCCCCTACCTGAACGTCCACCAAAACCACCCATACTCGGGCTGCTAGATAGGTGCAGCCATATCTGCACATAGTGACCCCTACTCATATCTAGTAGGCAGTCTCACCCTAGACAGTCTCAGGATTGCAAACTATGTATCCCTTGCATGTATAACCCTACCTTATTTTCATAAAGGAATCGAGGTCATCGGTCCCCACAATTTTTGGATATCCCTCATGGGATAAGTATCTGTTCTAAACATTAGACTTGGTGTCATGACACAATGTCCAGTCCTGTAGACATCTGGACACAAGTTGTATGAGCAGTAGTTGTCCACAAGACTGCTCAGCCTCCAGTCGGTCCTGCAGAACCTACGACCCAGGATTAAACACCTCACTGTGATGCCATCTCCCCACGTGCATTATCGGGAATATATACCTTACACAGTCGCATGGTGGCAGTCGGACATAGGGTGATTAAAGCGCTTTAAAGCAGACGTAAGTAGGGTTATCACCTGTCCCACTTTGCGAGGGACAGTCCCTTTTTTGGCAGTTGTGTCCTGACTAAAAATAATACAATGGCAAATGTACTGTGATTGTAGGAAATACTTATGTCCCATATTTCATGTAACAGTTGCATAAAACAGTTACTTCTGTATGTAAAATTCTTAAATGTCACAAGAAACAGAATAAGCAACTAAACTGCTACAACAATAAGCTTTCATTTAGGCAAATAAGTAAAGTTATAACATTTGTACTGACCGTGGGTATGTGTTGGCCTGTAAAATCTGATGTGTGTCCTGAAAATGCCCCACTTTGGCCATTTGAAAAGGTGGCAAACCTAGATGTTAGCAGGTATGCAAGCATGTATGCGCGACGGTAAGTGGCGGTTATTCAACGGTATGTGAAATGTAAATAAGCATGTAGGTGTATATACATGTGTAGGTACAGACCGATATATATATATATATATATATATATGTGTGTGTGTGTGTGTGTAGATATGAAGAATGAACATGGTCACAATATAGCAGTCATAACGAATGTGAAGGGAAACAGCAGCAGAAACCCCTGTAATATTTAGTGCTGTTATATATCAGGATGGCCAGAGGTAAGCACACCTCTGCATCCCCAACCACAGGTAGGACACTAAAAGTGGAACTAATGATCTCCCCGTGCTAAATCTGACTTTCAACTAGGAACAGGGCAGTCACGGTCCCCAGTTGGACAAGCCTAAACCCGGATGACCACATGAACACCCTGACAATCAAACACACGTATGTGGCAGGACTATAGGCTTTGGAGGTCTGAATATCCTCAGAGTGAGTCAACATGTGGCACGGGTCCAGAGCAGTAGAAAATAGGGAATGGCGCATGTGTAGTATTGCGGTTTTCCCAACAGGAAAATGGATGCCTGCTGTGTAAATGAAGTGATGAGACATGTGTTCGGGTAACTATGAACCATGGGTATACATATAAATGAAGCAGAACCCCAATAGTGTAGTGGTTAGAGCATCCACCTAATGAAAAGGCATTCACGGTTCAAGTTCCACTATAGCACATATCATTTTCTTTGTGGAATGAATGTTGCTGTGCTGTAAAGCCGACATTTAAACATGTAAAGGTGAACGTGTGTATCGCATGGGACTATTAACCAGATCCTTTCAATCAAAGTGGTACTGTCATAATGAATAAGGCACAAGTAAGCACAAATAAGAGGCAGTAAGCATATGTAACGCACAGTAAGCATAGGCGAGTGCGCCTGTGTGGGTGTAAGCAGCTCCCAGCATAGTATATTTGTATGTACAGATGTAATATATATATATATATGTATATATATATATATATATATATATATATATATATATATATATATATATATATATATATACATACACACACACACATATATATGTGTGTATAGATATATATCTACATACATGAAATATATATATATATATATATATATATATATATATATATATATATATATATATATATATATATATATATATATATATATATATATATATATATATATAAAGAATGGATGTTGTAACAATAAAGCATACACAAGGGATGTGAAGGGAATCAAGAGCAATTACGGTATTATACAGTGCTTTCAGCGTACGTCATAAAAAGCTTCCCAGGAGTGAGCAGAGCACCGCTACTCACACCACAGGCAGGGTTTTACCAGTGGGAGTAACATCGTTCAATTGCTAAGTCTACTTTACACACAGACGGAATGTAGTCCCATGCTGGGACCTCCAAAAATTGGAAAGCGCAAATGGCCAGATTCCATAACCCCAGGAAACGCACGTATGTGCAAATATACATGGCGGAAGACCCTGTGAATACACGAGGCGGGACAAAATGTGTGTAGGGCCCCAAACGCTCTGGAGAGGGCAATGGGTAAAGGTGTGTCATGGCTGCGATAACAAGTGGATAATGGATGTTACACGTGTAAATTCAACATGGGTGGGGTGGATGAACTATGGGTATGCAATTATGGATCCAGGCATGCCAGGGTTGGATGGGCCAGTTCTAATGGACCGCCCTGTGGAGGTCAGCTAGTTCGTAATAGGTATATATGCATACACACACATGCAATATGTTGAAGTACAATTTCTGTAACACATGCATTCCATTTGTTGACATAAATAATAGGAATGTGCACATACAAACATTGACAGTAGATGGAATAATAGGCTGTGCAAAAGAGGGATGGGTGGAATCACACTGTATCACATTCCAATTACCATCTGTAATCCGTACAGGAACATATTGCGACATCTGTCCGCTGAATAGCATGCTACATACCAATTACAAGATAACTGGAGTGAAGTGTCGGAGTTATAATGAATAAGGCACTAGTATGCTGGTGAAGCATATATAAACACCATTACGCATGTGTAAGTGCGTATGAGCGGGGAATGTATTGACACAAAGATATGTATATATATATATATATATATATATATATATATATATATATATATATATATATATATATATATAGACATATATATACATATATATAGACGTATGTATATATATATATATATATATATATATATATATATATATATATATATATATATGTATATATATATATATATATATATATACACACACACACACACACACACACACACAAATATATATATATATATTTTATATATATATATATATATATATATATATATATATATATATATACAGCAAGATATGAATATACATGTATGAATACATAAGCAGATATATCTGTATATATTAATTTAAATATATATATATATATATATATATATATATATATATATATATATATATATCTTACAGTAAATATACACATGTATATACCTAGGTTATGTTACAGCAGTTACGGGTAACATATGTTCAGAACGGGCATATGTTGGTGGGAGGTCCAATCAACAAACGTGTACCTCCCACCCCACCCAGCTAGGCAGGTGAGACATACAGACATGCAATAAAGTCAAATACAACACTGCTTCCCAGACCACCGGCAGGAAACTACCAGTGGGAGAGATCTACAAGGTCTACACTTTAAACATGGACAGTGACGTCCCTTGTGGGACACCAAAAATTTTGTTCTTCCAGGTAATGCCAGTAAAGATTGCTGTGACCAGGATGTAGCTTTACATGGAACAGTAGGTTCTGCAAGCCTGATAACACATGGGTTGACACAACGTACGACATGTGTCCCGACACAGGGAGAGTGGGCATTGTGCAGGGGTGTGTTCATATCCTACCTGCGCCCACAGTAAGGATGAGTGATGTAGAGTAGTGGCAGGTAGGGGAACTATTGGTATGTGATTATGGGCCTAGGAGTGCAGGTGTTGGCTGGCAGACACGTATTAGGACCGCCACATGGATGTAAGCAATATTCTGATGTGGGTATAGCAGATGCCCATAGCTCCCAAACCTTAAGAGCACATATACTGGATAGTCCGTAAACCATTGGGGGAACACATAGGGACCATATCATTGAACTGTCTCCGATTACCGGGGACATCAATGATTATGAATCAGAATCTAACAGTCCCAACTAAACCCTCCTAGAACTAGTGATATTAGGAGGAAAAGTGGCAGAATACACATAATGAATAATGACAACACGTAAGAGTCCTAAACAGCATGTACCTCAGACAATGTGTATGAATATATATGTGATCTGGGTCCGTCAATGTGTCAGGTTAATAGCACCAACCTTCTAAATGTGTCCCTGAGGTTGTTATGCAATGTCCCTGATTCAGTGCTCATCCTTCCCCATTCGTATGAGAGGTCTGCTAGTGAGAAAAAGTGCATGTTCCGCCAACTACCTTAGAAAGATGATAGAATAATAGGGGTGGGATTACCACCTGTCCATCTTTGTGAGGGACACTCCCCTTTGGGAAGTTGTGTCCTGCAAAATAAATGTAATTATGGCAAATGACCTGCGATTTAGTGCAAAGATTTCCTATTTTGTCTGTAGTAGTTGCATAAAACAATTATTTTGTACCTGAAACCTAAATGTCATAAGAAACAGTATAAGCAACTATAATGCTACAAGAATAACCTTTTATTTAGGAAAAACAGTGAAGTACTCTCCTTTCTACTGGCTGTGGGTATGTGTTGCCCTGCAAAGTCTGATGTCTCAACATACAGGTCCTATAGGGTTGCCACCTTTCCAAATGGCCAAAGTGGGACATGTTCTGTAGAAATGTCAGACTTTCCAGGACAAAACATACCTACAGCCATGCATAGGTTCATAGGTTCATTGGTGGGTACTAGGCTATTGGCCCTGGGGCCTATACAAGCCCAGCCAAAAAGGTACCCTGGCTTTTGCCACCCATGAAATTTATTTTCCTGTGCCACTGTCGAGCAGAGCCACAGAGGTGATCCCCAGGGTGAATTTCCTATTTCCCATCCAATCATCAAGATTTTTCTTGAAGAGTGCTAATGAGGAGCTTTGTTTGATATAGATAGGTAGTTTATTCCAGAGTATGGGAAGTCTCTGGGACAGGAATATATACCTCCGGCATGTTCTGTTTATTGTGGTGACAAGGTTTAGGTCCCTAGAGCATGTGGCTCAGAGGGATTGGGATTTCTTTAAGTGGAACATGTCCAACAGCGCTGGGTTTGACATAGCTTTGTATGTTAGGCAGAGATCACCTCTGAGTAGGCGATATGCGACGGACTAAAGCTGGAGTTTTTTAGACAATCTGCGTAGGGCATCTGTTTGAGGCTGGTAATCCTCTTTGTGAGGTATTTCTGCGGCCTTTCCAGTTGTTGTAGATATCTTGTGAGGTACATACCAGAACGGGCGTTGTACTCTATAATGGATCTAATGAGTGATGAGTAGAGGGGAACAATGACCTCTTCTTCTGGATGAAAAACGTTTTGTGATGAGGTGTGCCATGTAGAAGGATTTCCTGACTACTGTGGCGGTGTGATTATCAAAGGAGAGACTACTGTCCAACTGTGTCCCAAGGTCTCTTATCACACTTTCAGTGTTAAGTATACTACCGCCTATGTTGTAGTTCATGGGTACAGAGTTTTTACCAAGGGGGATGACAATGCACTTTTTGGCATTGAGCTTGAGACCATGGCTTTGACACCAGGCATCTGTCTCAGTGAGGCCCTTTTGTAGGATGTCCACATCGTTAGAAGTTGTGATTATGGCTCCTAGTTTGCAGTCATCTGCAAACTTCGTTAGCCAAAGACCTTCTGTGTTAGCCTGAACTTCAGAGAAGTAGATACCAAACAGGAGTGGTCCCAGGAGTGAACCCTGTGGTACTCCACTTGTCACTGGTCTGAATTCGGATTTGGAGTCTGCTACTTTCACAGTGTGGGTTCTGTCAGTGAGCCACTTGGCAACCCATCTTGTGACATAGGGATTTATACCTAGTTTAGTGAGTTTATCTATAATTCCAGAGTGGGGGATGGTGTCAAAAGCCTTGGCAAGATCTAGATCGGCTGTGTGAACCACCATACCCTTGTCTACGGCTTTGGTGACTGCTTCAAAGAAGTCTATCAGGTTTAGGAGACATGATCTGCCTTTTACAAACCCAAACTGGGTGGGATCCAGGGTTTGGAGATTAACAATGTCTTTGTTTATAAGTACCATGATGATACGTTCCATGGCCTTGCAGACCAGGCTTATCAGGCTAATGGGGTGGTAGTTCCCGGGGTCCGTGGTGGCTCCCCCCTTGTGGAGTGGGATAACCATTGCTGTGCGCCATTCAGCAGGCACAAAGCCTGAGGTGAGGCTATGATTGAACATGGTACTTAGGTGGGGTGCCAGTTTGTTCTGTAGTTCATGTAGAACGCAGCCTGAGATGTTGTCTGGTCCCATGGATGCTGTGTTCTTGGCTTTGGAGAGTGTGGTTTTTACCTGTGCAGCCGTGATTACAGGAACTTTGCATTCTTCTGGTATAGAGATGGGCCCTTATCTGCCAGGATGTTGGCAATATCAGTTAGGTCTGTATATTTAGTGCCATTGTGCTGTACCTCAGAGCAGATCTGAGTGTTGCCATAGCTATAGAATGCTTTGTGGTTGTCTTTAGAATCAGTGGCGATTTTGTTTTCATAACTAGCTTTGGAGGATTTTATCAGGGATCGCAGCTTCTTACTGAGGCTGACCAGGGAGCTCCTCCACTCATGGGATTTTACTCTCTTTTGCAACAGTTTCTTCCTTCTGTTGTGCAGTTTATTTATGGCAGGGGACCACCAGATCGGCTTCCTTTTTTAGGAGGATAGCGTCTTGGTTCTGTTTGGGATAGCACGATCCATGCACTCATGTAAGTGCTTATAAAGTGCAATTGTGTAGGATTCAGTAGTCGTAACTGTATTGTCCATCTGCATGGGTGTCATGAAGTTCATCACTTCTGTCTTAAGAAGCATGAAGATGGCTTTGGAGAAATGTTTTACCATAGTTTCCTTAATGGAGGGTGGGGACAGGATGTGGATATCTTGGGTAATTAGCTTATGGTCGGATCGGAACAATGAGGCATTGACTTCAGGTGTGGAACACCGGTCACTCATGTTGGTAATGACTAGATCTAGGATATTGTTGCCCCTGGTGGGGGTGTGGAGAAGTTGATCCAGGGCATTGGACTTTATGAATTCCAGAAAGCTTAGAGCAAAGGAGTTGTTACATGAGTAGTTTTCCCAGTTAATGGTGAGGTAGTTGAAATCGCCAATTATTAGGGTGTTTGGTTGAACCCTAATATTTTTCAGTACATCAAGAAAAAAGTAGTGGGAATCTTGGGGCATGGTGGGTGATCTGTAGCAAGCTACAATTTGGATTGCAGTTTTGCCTAGAGTTAGTTGCACTTGGATAACCTCGCTGCATTATGCTGAGCAACTAGCCTGGAGGTGTGGATATCCTTAATGAACATGGACACACCTCCGCCTTTGGTGCTCCGGTCCAGGTTACATGGCCGAAAAGTGTGGTATGAGTTATAGCCTGGTAGTGCAGGGGTGATCTCTGGAGCCTTGAACCAGGTCTCAGTCACTGCAGAGATATCGATGTTCTCCATTTTAAGAAGTGCCTCGAGTGAGTGCATTTTGAGATTTAGACTTCTAGCATTGAGTATCATCACCCTCAGTTTGTGCTTGCCTGTTCCTGTTACAGTGGTGAATTTGTCATTTGATCCTTGCCTAAAAAAGGCACTATAGGGGCAGCAAGAACCTTAGCCAGTATCCGGAATCCCAGGGGTGACAGGTGCAGGCCATCTCTGGCAAAGCATCGTGGTCTGTCGACCATGTCATCCCAAGCAGAAAGATACTGGATCCCTTTAGAATGGCAACAGAAGCTTAGCCAATTGTTGAAGTCAATCATTTTGTCCTTGTACTGCAGCATCATTCTGGGTGATGGCAGAATGCTCAGGGCTAGTGTCATACCTGCCTGGGCTACAAGATCGGAGAGCTCTTCCATGTCTCTTTTCATGTAGTCCAGGGAGATACATCTCAGGTCATTCACACCAACATGGACAATGACAGAGCCATATTTGTACTTGTTGTGGAGTGACCTGAGTGCATGGGTTATGTGGCAGATCCTGGCACCTGACAGGCAGCTGACAGTAACCTTCTCCTTGTTTAGCCTGGTGAGTGGGACATCAGTGTGCCTTACTATAGAGTCATCTATGACTAGTGTGTTGGGTACGTTATTTTGCCTTACTGGCTGTGGTTGAGTGGCACACTGAGTCTGCGGGCTATGTGTTATTTGAGTTGTGTTGGGGGGTGGAGGTTGCTTGCATTTCTGGTTTGGAGGTCTCCGTTGTTTGAGCAGATTATTACTGAGAGGCTCCGCAAATGGTTTTGTGTTTTTATGTGTGGATTTTTGGTGGTGTAGATTTAGTGAGACTATGTGATGAGTGTGGTGTGGTGCAAGTGTTTACCTTCTCATCTTGACTGTCAAGTTCAGTCTTGATTGGATTGAGCTTTACCTCCAGTTTGGCTAGATAGGTGCATTTCTCACAGGTTGTAGCGTTGGGAGGTAGGAGGAGAGAGTCGTCTGTGTACATGAGTCAATTTCTACATTGCCCCAAGATGCCCAGATTCATCAGATAGACAGGAGAGAACACTGGGAGCTGACCCTTGGACATGCCTGAATAAAAAAATAATTTCCTCTAGATAAGTGAGGAAAGTGAGTACAAGAGCTGTTTCTCTCTAAGCAAGTGAGGAAAGTAAGTACCAAAACTGTTTTCCTCTAGGTAATGAGGAAGGTTGAGTGCTGTAGTAATTAGTAGGTTATTTAGTGCTTACAAGTTCTGAACAAGTGCTGATCACAAATAAACAAATTCAAGTGCTAAAACTAAGAATCTGTATCTGGACTAAACTAGTTACAGGAAAAAAGGGGGGGGGGGGGACAAGTGCAAATGCCGGCTTTTAAATCAGAAAGTTGAGAGAGATGGAAAAACTGCCCAAACGGCCAATAACTACAATTTCTGGGCCAGAACCACTCCTTATGTGGTAGATAGGTTACCTTGTGCTTACCACTCCCACTGATAAGCTAGAAGGCTTCCCTCCAACACAGAAAGCTTGGGGGGCTTAGAAGCTTACATACAGTCCTGGATACAGCGTATCTGAATGTGGACTACACTAGTTACAGAAAAAGTATATACATATATATATAGATTTTTTTAAATATATATATATATAGATATATATATATATATATATATATATATATATATATATATATATATATATATATATATATATACATATATATATAGATTTTTTTAAATATATATATATATATATATATATATATATATATATATATATATATACATACAGAAAAGTAGCTAAAACAGCAGTAAAAACAATTCAAATGCAGTGCAAGCTAGCACACTTGAGTATGTAGCAATGTTAGACCAGTTTAAAAAATGCAATTAAATTAAAAATGACTAAAAACAAGTGCAGAAGGAGTCTATTAGGTAGAATGAGGTAAAAGATTAAGTTCACTCCGGGGATCACCTCTGTGTCACTACTAGACAGAGGCTCAATAAAGTAACCAAAAAAGGGCACAGTAAAACCCATTTTGTTAAGGGGTGGCGTAAGCCAAATACACTCTGGCTAGGCTGATAAATGCCCTAGGGTATATAGCCTGGTATCAACCTATGAACCTATGAACCTATAAAGAGATGGGACTGGGGGGAGTGTCCCAGATCAAATCTACAGTGGGGGCGGGCAACTGCAAAAGCCTCCAAATTTAAACAACACAGGAATAAGGAGGGAGGGTATGGGAAATCCAACACCTTCAGCAGAGATCTGAAAAACTATACAGTGAAGCAAAAATAGCACTGCACAACTCTGAAGTCAGCCAGCAATGATATAAAATTAGTCAAGCAACAATTACCAGTACACAAGTCTGAAATGCCAGAAAAATATACTCAGCTCTGTATATCTCCAGATAGTTTGAAGAGCACTCTGTCAGGACACAGGAAGGCTCCAGCAATTATATGTACAGAACTATACTTATTTGCACAAATAAAAGCTTAATCTAGTAACATTTGAATTGCTTATGCTACTTCACATAACATATAGAAGTTTCATATATAAAATAACTGTTTTATGCAACTATTAATGAAACTTAGAATATAATAATGTCCTGTAATCAGGACATTTGCTATGTCTTGATTATTTTCGCAGGACACAAGTGCCTAAAGAGGGACTGTCCCTCGCAAAGTGGGACAGGTGGTAACCCTAAAGTCCCACTTTGGCCAATTGAAAAGGTGGCAAACTTATAATAGGTATGGGGTAACATGACTCGGCCGATGGATGTGGCTCCCACAACCCAACTACTTGTCTGTATTGAAGAGTCTCGGTTCCCATGTATCAGCCAGATGGGAGCAGATTGTATGAGGAACACACAGATAATATGATTAATTCTCTGTACAGGCCACTGATTCCGTACAGTCGAATGCTATGCCGTCGCCTAATGGCCAGCCATTCCCGATACTGTAGTCAGGAGCGGCCTTAGGTCAACTGATGCCCTAGGCAAAAGGACACCACGGCACCCCCCACCACACCACCCAGTGCCCCCATCCTGGTCTACCTACACCAATTTGTGTCTTTCGGCTTTTCCAGGTTAGGGGTCGCCACAGCGGAACTCCAGTCCGCTAATGATTGGCAGTTGATTTTTACGTACCGGCTTGCCAGGCCTGACGCACAACCTTCAATGAAGGTATGCCCATTCATGCATGTCTCCACGCAGAAGACACTCTAGCTGAGAATCGAACCGGACAGCTTCTTACTGTGAGGCGGCAAAGCTACCGGAGCACCACCACCGTGGGTTGGTCTGCCTACACCAAATAAATACTGGAAAAGTGCCCCTACTAAAGCGGCACCCTAGGCGGCCGCCTAGTTGGCCTATGCCTAAACCCGGCTATGACTGTAGTCATGTAGTCCGATGTGATAGGCATCACAAGGTGGGAGCAGATTGTATGAGGAACACACAAATAATATGATTGATTCACCGGACAGGCCGCCGATTCCGTACAGTCAAACGCCATGCCATCGCCTAATGGGCAGCCAATCCTGATAGTGTAGTTATGTAGTCCGATGTAATAGGCATCACAAGGTAATATTGTGGTCCTCGCTCCCACCCAGAGGTGTGAGTGACAGATGCAGGCACCAATGTCGGTGCATTTGCAAGTGCGGGAGCGAGCGGGTGTAAGCGTGTTTGGCTACCAGTATGTGAGTATTGCACTGGTAAAGCAATGTAGAGGCTAACCGAGTGTAAGAGGCTGTAACCAGAGGTCAGAAGTGCTTAACACCATGCAAACCCATGCAGAACCGCTCCCAACTGCTTTAATGTGCCTTACTCCCTCCATATCCCAATGCCCTGCAACCAAATAAACGTCCTTTGCAAGGGTCGGAACCAGGACCCTGCGTACACAGCTAATGTGTATTACCAATACGCCATGGCAGATATACAGACAATGGACAGTACCACAAACATATCATACAGCGCAGTCATTCAACAGTATAGGAATGTATTCCATCAAGTAGATGTATATGTGAGTGTTTATGTCCAGCATATAGGTACATACATATATAGAGATGTATCAGGAACATAGCATGTGGCAACAAAACATTACAAACGAATGAAATGGGAAACACCAGTGATGCCTGTATTATGTAGTGGTGTTGCTCTATGTAATCTCAAGACTCCCTCAGACAGACATGTGTCAGTCATACACGCAAATAGTTGTACATTGGCTGTATACATCACTCTGTGCATGTAATGTACATTAACACAACAGTACCTGTCCAATCATTATGTGTCAACAGTACTCTTGCAAGGTGCTGTGTGGAACATCATCATCATCATGATAAAGGTAAATGGGGTAACCATAGAGGGACAAGTAGGAGGGACCAGTAGTGTTGTGTGTACAATGGGGTCGTCCTCATCATGTGTACCTGGACCATGTAGGAGTGATGTGCATACCAGGATCGTGCGCCTGAGGGACAGGGGTGAGGATAACAGGAGTATGTTGTGATGCATATTACAAGGGTTTCATGTGTCTAGTGGGCACGTGTGTGCAATGGACAGCTATGTATAGAGCAGATGTTGCCCTAAGAGCCGACTGGCCTTATGTTTCCATAGGTGAGGGTCAGATGTTGGGGAAGGAGTGTAGGTATGGCCGTGGAGGATAGGTAGGATCACAGAAAAGACAGCATACAGAGTTGGTATATGACACATGTGGGTGGGATACACCCCGGATGGGGATGGGTGTTCGGCATTCACAAGCCCATGGGAACAGTGGAATGGAGGTGCCCAGCCATGGGCAACTGCCACTGCACCTACACAGCTGCAAAGGAGGCAGTGCTGGGGGGCTGTCCAGGAGGGGCAGCATCACCCTGTAAATGTGACCCTCCACCCTTGAGCTAGCATATCTGGCTTCCGGAACCCCTTAGGGAGCCACCAATGCAACACGTCCGGGACCACACGACAGCAGACATGTACCTGTCTTGTCCCGCTCCCAGGGGGGACATGCTCCATCGTCAGTGGTGGTACCACCAGAAGGTGGTGCAGAGCCAACAGAGGTTGATGTCTATTGCTGGGCCCCAGGTGTGCTTGTGCCCGGTGCCATGGTCAGCTGAAGTGGGACAGGAGGTTCTGCCGGGACCTCCCAACCCATTCAGCCTATGGTGTTGCATTTTAAACCCACATATGGCTTAGTGATAGACAACAGCATACAGGATTACCTACGACAGTATGCATAGATATCACCAGCAACCCAACACAACAGATGGTATACATTTGCAGAGGGAGCACAACACATGCATATATATTGCATGCCATCTGTACAATGTGTAGTAGACGTGTGACCGCAGCTATGAACAGTTGCCCATTATTCGCTTGTCACTGGGAACCCCACACAGTGTCTGTCATACCACTGTTTCATGTGACACATGTCCAGTCAGGGATGGGTTGGCAGTAACACATCCCTATCATCATGTACTGTCTGCAATCCTCACACCATGCTTCTGCTGTGCACAGATGTGTGTTCAGTGTGTAACACAGAAAACAAATGGTTGCACACACTGACCAGTTCACACATTGCCCTACAGATGGGGGTCCCTCATGAACAAAGTACTGCCATGTCTGTATTATAACATGCAGAATACCATTACCACACACATGTTAAACAGGCAGTAGTTTCAATGCAGCATAGCTACACTTACATGCTGTAGTCATGTGTGGCACATCACCCTCCTGTCTTTAGGCTATTTCCCACTGTGGAAAATGATTGAGGTACATCCAGATATCATCTGTGATGCCGTGTCAGAATACCATATCCAGGTACCACTCACAGTGACTGTCATGGCCAAATAACAACATGGTTCCCTAGATAGTGTACTGTGTTTATCATGCAGATGGCTATGGGAACACCATCACAGCTGGACTACATGCAATCAGCCAGAGGAGGACTGCAATAGGTGCAGAGGCCATCACCTGACCATGTCCATAACTTACAATACACATGCTGCTGCTGTGCAGGTATACTCTTTCACATCCACCAGAGAGTGTGTGGGTGGGACAGGCAAAGTACACCAGGGAAAAGCTTGGAGTCTTAACCATAAGCATCATCTGCCACACGCTGAACAGTACAGGGGTCAAACTCCTGACTGACTACTCATTACTATTACATGTGCATGACGTTACTACATCTGCCACAAAGGCAACATGTTGCTGTGCTGTAAGAACATATATGTGTGTGGGTGAGTGACATACATTAGGTGTGGCACACATGGCTGTCCACATGAACAGATGCCATTGCCACCACAACCACTCCCTAATGGACACGCATTGACACCTTTGCCAGGGCCAGAAATACACAATGTAACTACTTAGTTTGCCACACTGCAGTAATGCACAGGACCACATGCACCACAGGGGATATCTGGAGGTTCTATGGGCTAGGGCATGTGAAAGTGCTAGACATCTGTTCGTATGCCAACGAGGGTTATACTGGGAGTGACTGTGGTTGGGAGCATCACAACCCACATGCAGACACAGGGTGACAGTACTGGCATGCAGGCATGCATTGCTTCATGGGTGTGTAGTGGTTGGCTGTGCAAGATGGCTGTACAATGCTGGGTGAGGGGTAATCCATGGCATTGCGTCACCCGACAATGGTGTGCAGTGCAGGGGTGTAGTGTCTGCAATGTCCCACACAGATGAGTACTGCATTATCTGGCCTGACATCCTGGTTACCAATGTGTATGGCCATAGCTTTGCAATGCATGCCATGTCTGTGTTTGATAGTCCTTTACATGGACATTGCCTGGGATGTGCATGTCCCACAATACTGTACAGTGACATGTACAGGTGTACCTGGTTTGGCAGACACATGTTGTGTAGACAGCCTATTATTCCCCGATATGCCAATACTGGCCTGGTGTGGCAAAACCTACTTATAGTGAGCAGGTCGACCCTGCACCTGCATGGATAGTATGCTACAGGTATTCCGTGGTGTCAGTGACATGGGTCCATACAGGGCACATGTGTACAGCATTGTCTGACCTCTGTGGATTACATTTGATGGTGCCACATATGTTGCAGGCATTCAGTGTGTTACATAGTGAAGGCACAATGTCCGCATATATGTGCCTATTGTACCGCTGTACAGGGTGCCATGTCCTCTGCAGACTACTGCATTCATACCATGCCTACTATCTGTCATCAATGTGCATTGTACTAGCAACATAGCGGGATATCCTAGGCAAGTTTTTTTGTGCATGGCACATGGGTGCGGGACATATACTGGGTACTAGTAGGGCTGCATGCTTTATTCACCAGGCCTTTTGCCAGATGTATGGGTATGGCTTGCCAACACAGTCCCATGGCTGACTGACAGCTGTACTCCTTGTGAGGTGGCCAATGTGTCATAAGACGGATACCATATAGGAAAACTACAAAAATCTGCTCCCAAACATGTCCAATGGTAAGACAATCACAGCCAGCTCTACACAGGCTCTGACAGACAAACACACACTTGCCATGTCCTGTATACAAACCCATACCATATCACACTGCAGCAATACGTATTTAGGGCATACACTATGGCGAATACTACAAAGCACTGTACTTGTCTCACGCAGACACACACACACACACACACACACACACACACACACACACACACACACACACACACACACACATGGCAAGTGTGCGATTAGAACACTGACCTAACTACTTTATTACACTACAGCATTACGCAGTTACAGAATGCGCTACCGAGATTACTGGGACACAGCACTCCCAGAGGTGTATTTGTAGGTGGGTGACATCATCAGCCTTGCCAAAGGTGGGTATAAGAAATGTAAGGAGTGTAAGCAGTCTAAAAGCATTACTCAGTCCTCAGATAGACTGGGACACACACACACACACACGCACACACACACACACACACACACACACACACACACACACACACACACACACAAACACACAGCAAGTGTGGGATTAGAACATTGACCTAACTATTTTATTACACTACAGCATTACGTAGTTACAGAACACGCTACCAAGATTACTGGGATACAGCACTCCCAGAGGTAGTTTTGTAGGTGGGTGTCATCATCAGCCCTGCCAAAGGTGGGTATACGAATTGTATGGATTGTGAGCAGTCTAAAAGCAATTTACAGTCCTCTGGCAACCGGGGACAGACATACACTCATACACACACATGCCAGTTGTGGGGACGGAACACCTGCCTATTTACAGATCACTATTACAATACTACATACTTACGAGTTGCGCCACACAGACTACACATTTCAAGGCTGTCATTATGACCTTCTAGGAATGCGGACATCAACAGGGATGCTGGCAGTTAAGATGTACATACCTGTGAACTGTGTGTTTAAAGTAGGAATCCATCCTGACCTGGAGTATGTCCATCTGTGGAATGGGCGACTACTACCACTCTACAGGGTTATAATGGCCATGCCCATACACAGAGGCACATAACCGACACAAGGTGTCACTGGGCATGCTCACACACTTAGTAGCACAAGGCTGTTTGGAATGCACTATGTGTCCATCTACACAAGGTTATACTGGGCATGCTCATACACTTAGTAGCACAGGGCTGACTGGGATGCACTCTGATTCTAAGCACGGAAGGCCACAGTGGCCATGCTATTACCGGTAGACATAAAGAACACATTTTAATGGGCTCTGGTGTTAGTAGTTGTCATTGTTTGCAGGAATGCTGCTCTACATATATATGACACTGGTCTTTTACACAACGTCTGCTGCTGTCCATCACCTTAGATGTACCATCCTATACCAAGCAGAATATCACCACTCACAGTGATGTCTTACTAGGAGTGGAAACTGCTTGACCAACACAATGAGCCTTGCTAGAGGTGGCAACTGCTTGAACAACACAATGAGCCAATGTCCTGCTGTAAGTATGAGGTTGTCCAGTGTTTGTCATTCTGGGATGACATGGCTGACAGTAGACAGGCTTTTGACACATATCACATGCATCCATGATTCAAGGGAGTGGGGATAATACCCAAGTCGCATCCGCCCATACAGTGCCATTCTAGGGCAAATGTCCTAAACATAGAATGACACCCTGACACCTACAGGACTACTGCATTGTTTTCATATACTAACCAGTGTTAGATGTGTAGTGTCTTTAATCACAGCTGAACACTGTAGATCCAACAATGGGGAGTACTGACATCTGTGCAGTGAGGAACACCTGGCAGATGGCTCTGTAGTGCACAATAGCACTACCACCATATACCTCAGAACCAGACATGTGAGCCATAACACAGATACATACCTCTCCAGGTGGTGGTGTCCTCACATACATAAAGGCCTCTCACATGTACTGACCAGTACCCCCACGAAAGGCATCGCAGATGAGTCATGTGCAGGACACAGTGTCACATGCTGCATTCTAGGATGTAAACCTCAGACACCACCATGCCCTCGGACCACCAACACGCATCCATACATGTTGTAGGACATATAAGAGTACACCACCATGTGACCCTTGACCAGTGGACTGTACCAAGCTCTACATCTACTGTAGAGAGTACTCATGTATTGACACAGTTGCATCATGTGTTATGCAATGCAATGATACCACTGTCTGTAACCATGTCAGCTGTACACATACCAGGGGCCCTCGGTACTTTCCAGCATTAGCAAATGACTGTTGCTGTACACCAGTACACTCCCTCATGTATGGATATGACATACATGTACCTGCCCGGGGTATGTACATGCCACACACAAACACACAACATACATGTAAATAGCATAGCTGTTGTTGTCCTTTGTGCAAACAAGTGGCTACAGCCATTACACACATGCACATGGAATGTAGGTCCATGGCTGCTGAATGCTAACAGTACATAAGGTGTGATATCAATGTTGACAGAGGTAACATTCCCTCTGTACCGGTCGCCCATTACACCTATCATATCATACAACAGTCCGTGTGTCATGTAAGTCATTACACATATCCACCAATTGCAATAACTACAAACATGCCCAAATGACAAGATTGTAGGGCCTACACACATGTACATGTAGTGCTGTGCATTCAGATAACATGCGTGTGCAGTTGCCGATGTATGCAGGTGACTTGTATCCTAGTACATCATGCAGTTGCAATGCAGCCTCAATATTGCCAACTGTATATGGTGATATGCTGATTGTATGGAAAGATGTACCTCAGGTATGGACAGATGTGTGGAAATAACTAAGTGGTGGGGCATCTTTGCAGATGGATGTTTGCTGAGGACAGCTCACAGGTGTGTCACAAGTGGTCCTACAATAACCTGTTTAACCGGTAAGCAATGGGTTCATTAATTGAAGGACATAACACACAACTTAGACAGCGGTCAGGGTGACAGCGAAAGTAAATCACTTGACACCTGTTAACAGTTAAGATGTCCCATGTGCATATATCAGCACTGTTGCCAAAGGAAGCTTGTAATGCATGAAATACTGCTGTAAGTCTGTCATATATATCATGAGCTAGGCAGGTCTTTGATTCACAGTACTGGCATGTGTGGCTGCGTGTGTGTCCATATATGTCACGTATGGTGGGGAATACATCTCAATTGTTACTCACTCTCCTGTACACTAGTGTACACATCTGTACAGACTGCAATGTAGAAAGCAGGACATAGGCAGGGGTGTGTATCTCACACATGTGAGGTATCTGTATGTGCATGACATAGGTGTATTCAATACTGAATGCCACAGTGTGTGTATGTGTGTGTGTGTGTGTGTATGTATGGCTGTCTGGTCCCTGGAGTGAGGATGTATGTTACCATACTGAACTGAAAAGACCCCTTCCCATCCAGGCGATGCATTCTACTATCCGTGTTGATGTCACTGACCTTAGGCAATACTGACTACCTGTATATGCTTATTCTCTGTGGTGCGTTATGTAGGTGCACAGTACTATAATGATGATTTGCAAATAGGCAGGGGTCCTCACCTCACAAGTAGCAACTGTGTGCGAGTGTGTGTTACTGTGTTGGTGAATCTGTGAGTGTGTGGGTGTGTTACTGTTGTCACTGAATGCATGTGTGTCAATACCTGAGTGTGTGGGTGCAGTTGTGTGTTGGCATCCTGTCATGGGAACTTGTATTACTGATTCCCAATGAGGCATCACACTTCCCACTGGCCTCTACACTTGTAATCATCTAGACCACTCTCTTACCTCACCACTCCAAGTAACTGTACCTGTGATGTCACCCTTTATGGATGTCAAGTCTGTAGCCATAGTAGCTTAATACAAAGCTATCATGCTCTTGGATCAGTACAAGTGTTTGCGACGTGGGACATTCTCACTGTTATGTGGCAGCTACACGGTGCATGCTGGTATATTCATACATACCTGCGAGGAGTCCACATTGACATATGGGATACTAACTGCAAACACTGACATCCACCGGCACGTGCGATTAGAAGTGAAGGAGGACAGCAGAACATCATGACCAACATGCAGTTACTGTTGTTACACAAGACACATACTGTTAACAGTATGAAATGCATTGTACACCTGTAATACATGGTATGTCTGCTGCCTGTCAACAGTACTCAACAATTGTAAACTACACTTAGGTTCATAGGTTCATAGGTTCATACTAGGCTATCTGCCCTAGGGCATTTATAAGCCTAGCCAGAGTGTGTATGGCTTTCGCCACCCATTTTAAATTAATTTTGCTATGCCCTTTTTCGAGGTTAGTATACTGCACTTCTGTCTAACAGTGACACAGAAGTGATACCTGGGGTAAACCTACGATCTCCCATCCACTCATCAAGATTCCTCTTGAAGAGAGTCAATGAGGGACTCTGCCTAACCTGGACTGGGATTTTATTCCAGAGTGAAGGGAGCCTCTGGGTTATGAATCTGTCCCTCCAGCATGTCCTATTTATTTCAGTGCTGAGGTTTAAGTCCCGCGAGCGTGTAGCTCGATGGGATTTGGATTTTCTGAGGTGCAGCATGTCCATTAATTCCAGGTTGGACATGGCTTTATAAGTCAGGCACAGATCGCCTCTGAGCAGGCGTTATGCCACTGAGTAGAGCTGGAGTTTCTTTAACCGGGCAGCATACGGCATCTGTTTGAGCCCCTTGATCCTCTTGGTGAGGTACCTTTGGGGTCTTTCCAGTTGCTGCAGGTGTCTGGTAAGGTACATCCCAAAAGGGGCATTGTACTCAATTATGGGCCTGATGAGGGATGAGTAAAGAGGCACGATGACCTCCCCTGATCTAGATGTGAATCCCTTCATGATTAGGTGGGCTATATAAAATGTTTTTCTAACCACTTTGGCCACGTGGTTGTCAAATGAGAGATTGCTATCAACTTGGGTCCCCAGGTCCCTAATTACTTCTTCTGTACTTAATGGATTTCCACCTATGTGGTAATTTGTGGGCACTTTGTTTTTGCCAAAGGGGATGACTATACACTTTTTGGCATTTAGCTTGAGGCCATGGCTCTGGCACCAGTTGTCTGTTTCTATGAGGCCCTTTTAGAGGATGCTTGTGTCAGCTGGAGAGTCTATTATAGTGCCCAGTTTGCAGTCATCTGCGAACTTGGTCAGCCACAGTCCTTCCATATCTTCCTAGTCTGTTTACCCTGTGCATCAGACCATATGTGCATGTCCCTGCACTGATGGTGTGGATGTCAGGGATGCAGCACAGGCATCATCATATGCACAGGGTGATAATGTTTGCCAGAGGCCTAGGCTGCACCATTGGATGACATCATGTGTGTGGGTTAGGGCCTTTGATCTAACTGGGCATGTGTGGATGTTATGCATGTGTGTGTTGCGGTGCCCTACATGTATTTCCAGTGTGTGCATGTATGTATTCACACAGTTCTGCCATGTGTCTGGCCTACACGGGGGTATTATTGACAGCTACAGACTGTACAGGCCAGGTTTTACAGTTCACGGTGTCCGGCCATGGACATGAGACCTGTGGCTGCCAGGGGTTGCATGGGCATTACCAGACAGAGGTGCAGATTGGGTACTGTCTGATGTCACTTGTCCACTGGAACTGTGTCCCTGTTGGGACCATCCCGGGCCATGTGCATGTGGCCTGTGTCGTGGTGTGGACAGCACAGCACCAGATGCACTGCTGTTGCGACCGCCACTATGGGAGAGGACATGTGAGGTAGCTCGTACACGTGGACCTGAAACAGGTGATGTAGTAGGCCTATGTCCACGTGCCCGACGCCTCACTGCTACCAGATGTTCCAACACAGACAGCTCACGCTCGCGGATTGACATGCCATGGTCAAGGACTCCAACCATGTCACCCAACCGTCTATCCAAAGCTTCAGCAATCTGCTGTTGAGCATTTACCATTGCCTGGATGTTGTTGTTTAAAGAATGGACAGCAGCCCTCTGAAGCCTCTGATCCTCTCTGTTGTGCCATTCAGCAGTTGCCTGTGCCTCCATTACAGCCTGAAACATGCATCTGGTGACACCAGCTGCTGTGCTCTGTCTTGCAGAAGCATGTTGGCCAGAGTTCCTCCTATGAGCAGCACTGGCCACGTGCCTGTGTGGGTCACCACCAGTCAGTTGGCTGACACCATGGTGTGCAGACACACCTTCCATAGCCCCCACACTTTCTGTTCCAAGCTACCGTGTGCCAACTGTCCTTCCTCTATGGCCACTGGTGATGGGGTATGTGCAGACATAGGATCTGTGTGTGGGGATGAGGGGGATATAGCTGGAATGGCAACCAATGGCACAGTTTCAGCCCCTGACAACTCTGACTGTGCTTCAATCATACGTTCATCATCACTGCTAGAGTCTGTGGGGACACTAACATCAGAGGTACCACAGGAGGGCAACGCACCTACATAACCTGTGAGGGCAGACAAGAACTGTACATTACAATCTATACAATAGACACACACACACACACACACACACACACACACACACACACACACACACACACACACACACACACACACACACACACACACACACACATGTGATATGACAGAAGGCATGCAACATGCATATGATATGGCAGACGGCATGCAGCACAGACAATAATAGTGGTAGTTATCATACATCCCTGCATGTGATATGACAGAAGGCATGCAACATGCATGTGATATGGCAGATGGCATGCAGCGCAGACAATAATAGTGGTAGTTATCATACATCCCTGGGTTGCACACAACAGCATGCATGTGTCATAGCAGATGGCATGCAAATTACACAATCATAATAGTAGTTAGCATACATCCCTGTGTTGTACAATGTAGACCACCACAGGTTAACAATACACCTGCCTGGTGTGTGGCATATGACCTTGACAATCACATGTAATATGACATGTGATCTACTGATGTGTGCAATGACATGCATACATGTTTAACACAATGGTGTCCTGTCAAATATACAGTGGGGTAATGGTAATGGTGTCCCAATGCAGTGTTGTCTGTCCACCCTACAGATATACTGCACATTTAGCTGATGTGCATGGCCATTGCAGGGAATCATGAGGCGTCTCTATTGCTATACAGTGTGAGTTACAGACACAGTTCATAGCCATGACTGTGTTCAGATACAATACATATATACTGTGGAATGTGACTCTCGTCACTGAGGTGTATACACACTAAACCATGATGTGGAAGTTGTGACATGGGTCACTGAAGGGTATACGGATGACACCCCTGCACATCTGCAACCATATTGCTGCTGCCTGGCAACTATGGCCAGACATGGCGAACACGTTGGTACACCACGTCCCACATGACATCTGTGTACCCACACACCCACATGAGGAGCAAGTATGACATTAATATCCGACACCAGCTAGGGGAATGTACTGTATCTGTGGGCTGATATGGATACTGTACAGGTGACTGCTGTCATGTTGTGACACCCTCAAGATGTTCAACACATCTTATGTGGTGGATTGATGTTACGCCTACACAAGATGTGCACAGGCCTGTAGGATGTCTAGTGCTCCACATCTACAATATAATCATTACACAAAGGCCATAGTTGGACCATGTGTAGCCATTGTACGACAGGGTGTACACACAAGCACATCACGTCTACTGTGTGTGTTGCTCCATATCATTGGCCATCCTCCATGGCCATGTGTGTGCATGTGTTGGCCAAATTATTGTGATGGGCATCTATTTCACATGTTTGTGTTGCCCCATATGGCATACACCCATAGATGTCATATGCTCCAATGACGACAGGGTTATGCAGACAAAGGGTGGTATGTGGGATATGTTTTCAGGTTAGGTAGGCAGTGTTGCAGCCAGGCCACTAGATGTCATGGACATGTCAAGATAGCACATCTCATTTTGTGACATTCATAGCAGGGCTATGATCCACACCAGTGAATCCTGTGGGCTGGCCATACTCCAGCCCACTGTGTAGTACTGTTTGTATTCCCCACATGTGTAGTTCTGATCTGTAGTACATGTCCCTACAGTGAACAGCACCTCCACCATTGTATGCACAGCTGTCCATACATCTGGCAATGACAGTTTGTGAGGATTCATGTCGGTGAGATGATTCACATAGTTTGCAAGTGTTGCATATGGGTAGGCATTGTGATGCATTGCAGGTCTGACCTGTATATTGTGACAGGACCATACATTATATGTACATGATGTAAATGGTCACATGGCAGATAGATCTGTGCATTACGACTCCTGATAAATAATAACAGTCTCACCTGCAACAGGCTGCTGTCGCAGCGGAACACCAGAGGTACCTAAATAGGAGTAACACAGCAGTATGAGCGTTATCCATGCCTGTATGATGGCTACAGGGTGCAATGTGCATGTTAACACATACACCAGTACATTAGACTATACTATGGTGTATGCACATGTGGGCATACACAGAGTAGCATACTATAGTATGCAGCATGTGTGTATACATGCCTTGCATATGATGTTACATTACATATTGTACAGTGACACATGCAACTATATGGAATATAGTTGTTATAAGTGCAGTACTGACTTACCAGGCAACTCCAGGCTCAGTGGTTGAGAGACACCCACCTCCAAAATATCGGCTAAGGGTTGTGGATGTGGTTCTGCAGGTGTCCCCAGGTTGGCCAGTAGCTCCTTGGTACGTGTGAGTGGGGGATGGGTTGGTGGTCCACCACTTGTTGAACCTTGTTCCCTGGTGATTGCATTTGCATGCTGTTTCACCCATATAATGAGGTCTGTACAGTGTCTGCGCACCTGTTGGTATGTGTGGTTGTGGCCACCCACATCATTAACCCTCCTGCGAAGTTCCATCCACAGGGCATCCCACTGCTGTGCATCCTGTGGCACATGGCTGAACAGAATATCATGATTGTCAAGTAGGTATGGGATGAGGGCCTCATCCACCAAGTGGGTAAAAGGGGGTAGCCTTGCACGCCGCATACCTGGAAGACATAATGATGTAGACAGGTCACAGTAACTCACAGAGACATACAGAGCTACAGCTGAATGTACATGTGTATCACATTTATTATGTTTAAATAGTTGTATTTGCAAACCTACATGACACTGACGTGTTTGTGTCACACATATGTCACACTCAATTGTGAGTGGATATTATCACCATATATGTGTGTGTGTCACCTGATTACATTGCTCATACTCCATGTGGATGCTGTCTTGATGTGGGCATGTCTGTTTGCCTGTACTGGTGTTCCTACCTATCAGCACATGGCTGGATATGTCCACATTAATGCAGTTGACATTGATGTTGTGTATATGTCACATATAAAGACTTACACTGCCTTAACAGACATGACCTGTGACCCTGCAGACTTGCTCACATAAGGTTTTACATGTATGTGTTCTGCCATATACATCTACACGACACTGTACAGCAATTCAACATCCTGCGATTTATCACCTGTGTTGCACATGTGATACACATGGGACACTGGCTAGCCAGATGGTATTTGCAGGGATGGATATCAACTATAGCATGTACAGTCAAAGTCAAATAGTAGGCTATATGCCATGGGCCATGTATGAATCTAGGATGAAAGGTTACCTGGCAGTAGCCGACAGGTGGGTCTCTGAGGCCAGGTGGATCAGTGCCATATTACTGATCCACAGGGTTAATGATACAATTACCATGCGGTCATCACACCATGTCTGAGAGTGGAGTGATGTGCAGCTTTGGTGGGCGGAATGCATGGTATGGCAGGACTATGTAAAAGGATCTGTCTAGCATGTGGAAGGTGGATGTCCATGAAGTATGTGTTTGAGATCAGGATGTGTACGTGTAGCATGTCCAACATCACTGGGTTGGACATGGATTTATTCAGGGTATGCATCATGCTACATAGTGGAGATGGGAAATGGGAAGGCTGGTGTAGGCCATCTGCACATGGCCAATACCCCTTAAAGGAAATATGTGATCTGATATGGGTCACTTGAGTGTTGTGTATGGCTGGACAATGATCTCTATATTCATGGATGGCACCCTGTCATTATTAGGGTTGCCACATATGACTACCTGACAGGTGTGGTGACGTAGCTATCACAGGAAAGACAACTGCCCAGCTGCATCTCTTACACACAAGTGTCCATTATGTTTACCGTTGCCTAAGTGGTAGTTCATGGGTACAGGGTTATTAATATAGGGGTGACAATGCAATATGTAGCTCTCAGATTGTGGCCATATGTCACACACACCTCACACACAAAGCCCCTTCTGTATGTTGTCCACAACACTCTTTGAGTCGGCTATTGCTCCTAGGTCATAGTCATTCACATACTCAGGTATGGACTACAATGAGGGCGAATACAATTAATTAACCCTGACTTACTGTAGCTGCTGTTTGTGTGATGAGCATGTATTATTCAGACACCTTCTGTAGTGTTGGTTCTACCAGCAGTCCCGTTGCAAAACACTCCTGTGACATAGGAATGTACATCTAGTATACCGAGTGTAGGTGGTACACAGTATGGGTGATGATGTCCTATGACCTGGCAAAGTTATGATATGCAGTGTGAAATCAACCTTACTGTCATCTACATCTGTACTGCTGATATCAATTATTTGATCAAGGTTCATGGCCTTCCAGACCAGACTCAGCAGGGTAGTAGTGCAGTACTTCCTATTATCAGTGGTGTCTCCCCCTTTGTGGATTGTGATACCTGTTGGTGTGCACCATTCAGTGTGTACACAGCCTGACATGGAGCTATGTTTTACATGATGTGTACATGGAGACCATATTGTTTTGCCATATGTGTATGATACAACCGTGATGTGGACAGGTCCCATGCAGCCTGAGTGCAGCTTGTACCTGCATAGTTGTGGGTACAGGGCCCTGTGGTGTACATGGATATATGATTGTGTACCTGTTGGGGGGGCAGTGTGTTTATGTTATCCAAGACCCTATCTGGATTGCTTATTCATGCTCAGTACTTGTTCAGAACTTGTAAGCACTACGTAAGCTACTAATTACTATAGCACTCAATCTTCCTCATTACCTAGAGGCAAACAGGTTTTGTACATACTTTTCTCACTTGCGTAGGGTAAAATAGCTCTTGTACTCACTTTGCTCACTTATCTAGGGGAAAGTAGTTCTATATTCAGGCATGTCCAAGAGTCAACTGCCAGTGTTCTCTCCTGTCTATCTGATGAATCTGGACATCTTGAGGCAATGTACACATTGCCTCGTAAACAGACAAGCCTCTCCTCCTACCACCCAACACTACAACCTGTGAGAGATGCACTTATCTAGCCAAACTGGAGGTAAAGCTCTCTCCAACCAAGCCTGACCCTGACAGTCATGTGGAGAAAGTAAACATTTGCACCATACCACACTCATCACATAGTCTCACTGAATCTACCCCACCACTAACAGAAAACTACTCGTGTACCAACTCATTAGCTCAATGCTTTCTGGAATTCATAAACACCAATGCCTTGGATCAACATATCCACACACCCACCAGGGGCAACAATATCCTAGACCTAGGCATTACCAACATGAGTGACCGGTGCTCCACACCTGAAGTCAACTCCTCGTTGGTCCGATCTGACCATGAGCTGAATACCGTTGATATCCACATCCCGCCCCCACCCCCCATTAAGGGAACCACAGTATAATATGTCTACAAAGCCAACTTCATGCTTCTTAAGACAGACGGGGTGAATGTCATGACACCCATGCACATGGACAATACTGTTACAACTGCTGAATCCTACACAAATGCACTCTATAAGCACTTACACGAGTGCATGGATTGTGCTATCCCAAACAGAACCAAGATGCTATACTCCTAATTAAGGAAACCAATCTGGTGGTCACCTGCCATAAACAAACTGTACTACAGGAGGAAGACACTGTTGCAAAAGAGAGTGCAATCCCATGCATGGAGGAGCTCCCTAGTCAGCCTCAGTAAGAAGGTGAGATCCCTTATAAGACCCTCCAAAGCTAGCTATGAAAACAAAACCACTACTAATTCCAACAACAACCACAAAGCATTCTATAGCTATGTCAAATATATCAATGTCAACACCCAGATCTGCTCTGAGTTACAACACAAAGGCACAAACATTACAGAACCAACTGATATTGCCAACATTCTGGCAGATAGGTTCAGTGCTACCTTTCCCCCTCCCTCTCAAAGCTGCACACTCTAAAGCCAATATCACAGCATCCATGGGACCGGACAACATAACAGGCTGTATTTTACATGAATTTCAGAATGTACTGGCTCCCCACCTACGCACCATGTTCAATAATAGCCTCACACCAGGCTTAGTGCCCCCTGAATGGTGCACATTAACAGTTATCCTATTCCACAAAGGTGGCGCCACAACGGACCACGGGACCTATTGCTCTATAGGCCTGACAAGCCTGGTCTGCAAGACTATGGAGCACATCATGGATCTCAGTCACAGAGACATTGGGTACCTCCAAACCTTTGACCCCTCCCAGTTTGGCTTTGTTAAGGGCAGACCATGCCTCCTAAACCTGGTGGACTTCTTAGAGACAGTTACCAAGGCATTAGATGAGGGTAAGGAGGTGGAGACAGCCTATCTAGATCTCTCAAAGGCTTTCAACACCATTCCTCATTCTGGTATTATCAACATACCCATCCGCCTGTACATTAACTCCTACATCATGTGATGGTTTGCAAAGTGGCTCATAGACAGAACCCACACAGTGGGAGTTGCATACCCTAGGTCCAACTGTATACCAGTTACAAGTGGCATCCCCCAGGGATCAGTCCTAGGACCCCTCATGTTCGGTATATAATTCTCTGACATACAGGCAAGCACAGGAAGGCTTTGGCTGAAGAGGTTTGCAGACGACTGCAAACTAGGGGACATAATTGTTTCCCCAGCTGTTACAGACACCCTCTGGAAGGGTCACACTGAGACGGATACCTGGTGTCAATATGATGGCCTCAAGCTGAATGCCAAAAAGTGCATAGTCACCCCCTTTGGATATAACTAATTACCCACAGACTACCACATAGGTGCTAGTCCCCTACATACAGAAAAGGTAATAAGGGATCTGGGAACCCCAGTAGATAGCAATCTCTCCTTCGATACCCATAATGACAAGGTGGTTAGAATATCCTTCTACATGGCCCCCCTAATCTCTAATGGGTTCGCATCCAGATCAAAGGAGGCCACTGTGCCTATCTACTCATGACTTATTAGACCCATTAAAGGATACAACACCCCATTTGGGATATACCTTACAAGACACCTGCAACAACTTGGAAGACCACAACAGTACCACACCAAGAGGATTACTGACCTAAAACAGATGACCTATGCAGCCCAACCTAAGAAACTCTAGCTGTACTCGGTTGCATACCGCATACTCACAGGTGATCTCTGCTTGACATACAAGGCCCATGTCCAACCCAGTATTGCTGGATATGCTCCACCTAAAAAGAGGCCCTTGACAGCCACATGCTCTAGGGATATACACCTAACCACAATGATGACTAGGACGTGCCAGATGGATAGACTCCTGACCAGGACACTCCCCATGCTTTGGAACATGATTCCAATGTACATCAGGCAGGGCCCCTCACTAGCATTCTTCAAGGGAAACCTTGACCTGTGGATGGGAGACAAACATGTACCCTGGGGATCACTGCAGTGGCTCTGCTGGACAGAGACACAGGGAACTAATGGCTCTGCCATTCAGAGGCACAGGGAACTAACCTATGGGGGGTGGCAAAACCCAACACACTCTAGCTAGGCTTATAAATACCATTGGTAAGACAGCCTAGTACCTACCTCTGCACTTATTACATGTCTTATGTGCATGGATAGTTAACTAGCTCTTCCCTTTTACTATGCTATCATGCTGATAAACTGTTGGGTGACTAAAAGTCATATGTATCCTGTTACTGTATATTGTAAATGCCAATAGACATAACTAATATTTGCCTAATATAACAGTAATGCTATGTAACTTGTAATACATATCTACCTACAATACTGTACATTACACAGTTATTGGCACAATATCCCACAATGCAAATCATAATTGCACAGTGGGCCAAACTTCGACATGTTATTCTCAGTAATACACCCATACATATGGCTACAGTTACAATATATCAACATATACTATCCCCTGTTACAGCACATACTTGTTGGACCAGCCCTGCCACTGACAGCGGCTGGTGAGGAATATTTGTGTTCAAAGCCCTTATATAGCATCCCTTGTGGTGTATGCAGTGTTTGCCTTGTGACCTACAGCAGTACACACAAATACTACAAGCATTACTATGCTCAACAATACATCACTACAAGATAACTGTTTCCACTATATGGATTGCGTGCACTTTAAATATTAGAGAACAGGTACTAAATACACAGACATACTGAATGTTCTACATACCTTATTAGTAACCCGAGGTGTCGTTAATTGTTGATTCAATCCTTTTCAGTTTGTGTTTCAATCTTCTTTGTAATGTTCTGCTGGTATATCCGGATGGCTTGCATGTGTGATAAGCCATCCTTTTCTAGTTAAATATCGGTAACATGTGGTATCCTCATCACCTACTGGTGTTCCAAAGTAGTTAATTAGATGCACATCAGCTGTGCAGCTACTCCATTAGCCGATACCATGGCAACAGTGGTGTATAACTGAGTACTCCTTTTGGGCATTGTCCGTTTGCCTTACTTTCAAGGAAGACGGCCTGTATGTGTTGTTTGTGATGTATTTCAACAGCTATATGGAGACAGACTGAGATATATTAGCTTCATGACTTCCATGGATTGTGTGTAATGGCTAGACGATTTTGTTCTACATGTGAGTACAGCTGTTATATTTCAGAACATTGCTACTTATGCAGGGTTTTTTTGTACCTGATACTTCTGCAGATGTTTAAGTCTGGCAAGGATGTTTGGGCAGCTCAAGGCCGAATGTCTATGCATGAACTGTTATGTGGTTTACAGTGTGCTCACCAGATATCCTTGATTTGGTGTACATGTGTAGCATACTGTGCTGTTACTCAGTAATTGGTAACACATCCCGGTGTACACACAACCCTCTGAAATGGGATTAGTGCAAACAAACCCTGTAACATCAGCAGCTGTTCCATTGTATAACAGCAACTATTTTACATAGGGCCATGTTAGTGTGTCTCTGACAAGGTACGTTAAGGCTTCTGCAGATGTTGCACAGTGAGTGAATGATTTCTGATGTTATTACAGTTTGTATTGTAATTTGTTTCGGTGTGGGGGTGATGTTGGTGGGTGTGCATAGCAGATGCAGGTGTGTAGGAACTGCTTTTATACATAATCGATATTTGCATGAGGGTTCCTTCCCTATTTGAACACCTATCCTTTAGTGGACTAATACTATGGTAATTGCAGGCTGATTCATTAAGGCACTGTTAAGTGGTTCCTGCATAGCATGCAGGTGATGTTAGTCCTTGAATCCTTTCGGCAATACATCAGAATGTAATAAAGTGTTGCTACATGAAAGCTGTGTATTTCTGTAATAGGTATTTGCAGTCATTTTGGTTGTGTTGGTGACTGACCCTCTTTGGCTAGGGTTGCCACCTTTTCATATGGCCATAGTGGGACATTTTCGGGACACACATCAGATTTTACAGGCTGACACAAACCCACGGTCAGTACAAGGGATAGAACTTTTCTTTCTTGCCTAAATATAAGCTTATTCTTGTAGCAGTTTAGTTGCTTATCCTGTTTCTTGTAACCTGTAGGTATTTTAGATACAGAAAGAACTATTGTATGCAATGATTACATTGCATATGGGACATAATTATGTTTGCATTCAGTATTGAGAAAGGGTTATTCCCGAAAGCTTTGCGTCATAAAGTGTTTTGTTCTCAGCATTCCTTGTGTGATTTTTGGATTCGTTTTTGCAGTTTGTTTTCTACATAATTATGTCCTACAATCCCAGGACATTTGCCATATTTAATATATTTGGTCAGGACACAACCGCCCAAAGAAGACTGTCCCTCGCAAAGTAGGACGGGTGGTAACACTATCACTGGCTTATGTCCATAGCACATATTTGTAATAGTGTATAGCCATATACTCTCCATATCCTTTCTTCATAAAGGTTGGTCGTGGCGGAATGTGTGATTGCTATGGTCCATGTTATACTCATATATGAACACTTCAACCGCTGTATACGGGATACCTATGGAATCCTGAAACCACACTGTTCCAATGGTGGTGGGCTGTGAGGGCCTTCACCATTCTGTCCCTGCTGCAGCTGTTTCCGCAGGATCATATTGTGTAGCATGGCACATACTATGAAGATGTGGGCACACGAGCCTGGAGAGTACTGCAAGGCTCCACCAGATATGTCCAAGCAATGGAACCATGATTTCAGCATCCCAAACACACGCTCTATGATGATTCTGGTTTCTGAGTGTGCCTCATTATGGCGTTCTTGCATGGCTGTGTGTGCATTTCTGATGGGAGTCATCATCCATGGTTCCACTGCATAGCCAGCATCCCCCACCAGGTGGCCATATGGGATGTACCCCCTGGCAAATACCTGATACAGCTATGAGGCATGCCAGATGTGGGAGTCGTGATAGCTTCCAGAGCTGCCAGCACACACATCCATGATAATGCCCTGGACATTGCACATGACCTGTCAGTTAATGGAGGGGTATCCCTTGCGGTTTATGTAGCACCTACCCTGCTCACCAGGTGGTGACTTGATGTGTATGTGCGTGCAGTCTATTGCACCCAGTACCTCTGGGTAATCTGCCACACGGTGGAAGAGACGCATATTGCTGGCCAACTCCTCCTGCTTTCAGGGGAAGTATATGTGCTCATTGGCATGTGGTAACATGGCATCCAGGAAGTGGTGGAGTACCCTGGATGCTGATGCCTGTAAGATCCCCATGATATCCCCAGTTGGCCTTTGGAAGGTACCTGTGGCTAGTATTCTCAAGCTTACACATACCTTTGTGTCTACTGGGATGGGTTCCCCTCTGTTACTTCTGGCTCTGAGGCGTGGCTGGCACAGCTCAACAAGTTGCTGTATGATGTTCCTGTCCACCCTGTAGCACTCTACTATCTCCAGATCATGCAGCCCCTGGTAGGTTACCTTGAGTCTGAACACTCTTCTCCTCCTCCAGTGCCTGAGATGGTTGTCAGCATTATCCTCCACATCACCGTCAGTCTCCAACACATGCTGGTAAATCAAAGCTATGGCGGCCCCTAACATGTACATATTAAAAGTTCCCTGTCTGTATACACCAATGGTGCAGAGTGTCTGGGAATACACAAGTGTGTGTGTGGGGCTTTCACACCTTATGCTATTGTGCAATGGATGATGCTGGTGTAATTGAGTGGGTTTGTGCAATTCCAGCTGCGGGGTATTTTAATTATTGGTTTTACAGCAGGTACCGCTATTGTGGGGCCTTTGGTGTTGACTTACGCTTGGCTGCCGTGATTCATCTATTGCCCTTTATTTCAATTTTCAACCTGATTCCCCTCCCATTGTCAGGCATGCATCTTTCATGTACTTTCACAACCCAGGATTTTGTTGGGAAATTTGTTATGTAGCTGATCTACTGCAAGTTTGCTTTGTTCTGCTGTGACAGTTCTCTTTTCTTTGCTGTACGGCACCTCCCCTTTCCTGTTCTGCAGGTAGCTGCTAGCAGCTTTTTAGCTGTTGTCAGTGGCCCACTGTGAGTTCCTAGGTGTTAATTACTCATTTGTACTCCAATTACCATGCTGCAGCATTTCCTTATTGTCTTTCTGTATCCTTCCTGTTTCAGCTGTGGTGTGCGCCGTGCACAGCCGTTTACCGGGTTTCGAGCGCATTTTCATCCACATTCACATGCACTTTCGGTTACCTTGTGTGCTCTCAGCTAAGCAAAGCTATGGCTACTTCCACACCCCTATCATGCAGCTTTGCTTAGCAACAGGCAACCCGGATTAGCAATGATCCAATGTGCTTACAGCTACGGTGGCGCACCCCTCTCTTGATGTCATGTTTACCTCCAGGCCACTCCTCGGTGTTGTACCGCTACGCCATGTGCTACATCCTTATGCCGGCGGGGCATTTGCTATTCAATATTACCTGACTCATTTGCATGGCATTGACTACTAATTCCTAGTTACCACACAGAACACTGTCACAGACCCTTAGCAACCCTTGTGCCATGGTGGTGGTGTAGCATGCATGCCATTGACTATTATGGGGAATTCATGAATTGTGTTACATTGCAGTTTTATGACATCTAAATATATTTTCCTTGTGATCCCGTTTGTGCACAGATGCACTGCGGTTTTACTTTGCGTTAGTGTGGCCATGACATTAAATGTTATTTTTCTATGTGTTGCACATGTTTTTTATGCCATTGGCTATATATTTAGCCATTGGCATATATTAACATTATAATACGTAAGTTTGGTCCGCTTTCATGGCTCCGATTTTATGTTTGACAAAATATAAACCATTTTTTTTTGGTTTACATTTCTTCATGCTTACACTACACCTGCACCACTTCATGAATCGCTATATACCTTCATTTGCATGCTACACTGCTGCGCATGGAGTAATTAGCATACATGCGCTGGGAGCTGCGCAGCTCTGGTGTATGCTGGTAGTGCACGTAGAAACAGCTCGTACCTGAA
The DNA here is from genome assembly GCF_019279795.1 of Protopterus annectens. NCBI lineage: Eukaryota > Metazoa > Chordata > Ceratodontiformes > Protopteridae > Protopterus > Protopterus annectens. The sequence continues at coordinate 1,587,549,330 of NC_056739.1, read as the reverse complement.
TCGCTCGGTGGTCATATTTGGTGCTAGATCGCTGACGCTACTCCGGCGCCTGGCACAAGCTTCATGAATCCTGGGGTGTGTATAGATAAGTCAGATTTTTTTTTCTGATAATTTCAATGTTTAATGTGCTTAACATACAAACTCAAAGCCTAGGAAAGGCTTTCCAAAAATGTGCCTACAGTTAAGGTAGTGTCATAGACCTTAATACCCAGCCAGTTGTCCAAAGTTTTCTTAAAAGCATTAAGAATTTCCATTTTGCATTCACAAATTTGTAAAGCATTCCACCATATGCTGGCCGTACAGTGAAAAGTCTCTTAAATATGTGGATCTGACCACCTTTTCATTCACAACCAAGTTATTTCTAGTCACTAAATGGTGTTCCTTCAGGTAAACCCCCAAAGATACCCCAAATGCAGCATTATGTATACAGTTAAAGTTCATTATAAGGTCCCCCTCTAATCAGATGACAGTTAATAAAGATCAAGATAGTGCCTCCAATCTCTTCATATAGCTGTACTTTTTGACACTTGATTTGTCTAGTAAAGCATCTTTGTATTCTTTAAAGCCTAGAAATTTGACAGCTGTTATAACTACAGACTGATACACCTCATTCTGTTTGTGTAATCACCAATGTGTAAATTGGAACTCAGACCCTAGTATACATACTAGTTATTCTTCAAATGATGTTTATAAGATCATAGTAACACTTCCTTGTCATCTCCATTAAATTTAAACCAAATGAAAAGTCATTTTCGATTTTAACACCTAAATCCCTAATGCTATCTAACTCCTCTATTATAGTATTCTTCAAAGAAAAAAGGATTTCCTCAGATTAAGTTACCAAAGTGCATAATCTTTTATTTATTCACATTAAACTCCATATTCCTTAATGCAGACCAGACCCATAGGTTGTCCAAATAACACTGTATAGTATATTGGTCTGCAATATTAGTTGCTACTGCCATGATTTTTACTTGACTGCAAACTTATTTAACCATATGTCACCAGTTACGGTCAAAGGGAAAAGTTGGACATGAAGATGGTAAATAATGTGGAGCCCAATACAGACCCCTGAGGTAGTCCAGAGTTAACAATCCTGACATCTGAAATAGTATTTCCAATTTAACCCAGCACCTCCTACCGCATAGCCAGTTTCCAGTCCATATTACAACATATAAAAGGGAAAAAGGGAAAAGTTGGACATGAAGATGGTAAATAATGTGGAGCCCAATACAGACCCCTGAGGTAGTCCAGAGTTAACAATCCTGACATCTGAAATAGTATTTCCAATTTAACCCAGCACCTCCTATCGCATAGCCAGTTTCCAGTCCATATTACAACATACACATCATTTTTCTTCAACCAGCAAACTCATAATCTCCTTATGAGGTACAGTTTCAAAGGACTTCATCAGATCTAAGTATATCATAATCACTGGAAGTACTAATTTCAAAGCTTACCATACAAGCTGGTAAAAGCTAAGCACAACAGTTTAGCATGAATGACTCTCAGTGAATCTACGTTGGTATACATCCATTTCTGGTACTGATGTGTCAAGGATCAAGGCATTAATCACTCTCTGAAAATATTTTCCAATTATGCATGTTAGGCTTATTGGTCTAAAGTTGTCAACAGATGCCTTATCACCTCCCCCTCTACCCCTTTTAGAGACAGATACTACTAATGCTTATTTTCATTTTTCTGGAACATATTTAAATTTTAGAGATACCCAGAATAAACAGAGCAGACACAGGGTAATATATTTAATAATTTTTGTCAAGAAGTACCCCTTAATCCCACTAGGATCAGCTAATGTGTAAATTTTTATGGCCATGGTTGCCTCAGTCATTATTTTGCCAGTTATTAATGGGTATAAGTCTGGAGCAATGAGGACTTCATTGGGGGTTAGTCACACACCAGCCATTTAAAGTGGTAAATTTGTCTAAATATACCACAATTTTGGGGCAGCTGCAGGATTTTCATCTATTTTAGTAATTATGACATAGTGACTATCTTTTCTGTATTGTCTGAGGTGTTTTAAAAAATTATTTCTTATTAAAGGGAGTATTCACTGACAGATTTCTCTACTTCTTTATAGTCAAATGCAAAATCTCCTGAATTGATTCCTAATGTACTGATATCTAGACTTGTATGCCAAGCTAGCTTTCTTTTTACATACCTGACAGTGATAATTATTTCTTCACACCTTCTCAAGTCCTTTGGAGACATATTTCTGTATTAGGTCATGAATGTATTTCTAAAATTTCTTCCAACAGCCAGCTGTCTGTTTTGATTGCATGTTTTCTTTCTAGATCCAGTTCTTAAGAAGTTGTTTATTTGGCAGCAGTCATCCCCATAAAAAAGCCTTTCTTGTTCCATTTACTTCATGGGTACTCTTTGGCATATTACTTATGAGATCCCATGTAATACTTAAGAGGTCACATTTCAGTAACTCAGCTTTGGTTGTACAGCTGAGTGCTAAATTAAAATCTTTCACCCAAATTGCATCCAATATTTTACCTTTTCTAGTTGGCTCTATAACCATTTGTAGATAGCCATGTTCCTTATTGATAATGGCTAAATCTACAATAGAATCAGCAATTTCAAAGGACTTGCCTAAATAAATTGTAAGGCCATTTAGGTATCCAGCAATTATGTCAAAGCCATTCCAAAAGTAAGAATAGAGTGATTTACAAAATCTGCCTAATTCATACGTTGCTTGGTTTGGTAGTTTGTAAAATAAAACAATCTTCTCTCGCACTTGTTTTCTGAGATATTTTAATAGTTATAATTTCATAACACTTACTAATATGTACTATTAATTATTTTATTTATTATTTATTTTACATTTGTTGACCAGGTTTGTTAGACTGAGCTGAAGAGTCCTTTTTCAGCAGAGGCCCGGGTAGAAAATCTCCAACATATTTAAAAATGTTCATTATACATAAACATTAAACAGCAATGTTATAGGATTACTACCAGGCATTAGTAGTGATACATTGTTATACAGTGTCAATAATCAGGAGTTTAGCAAAGCTCTTACAAGATATATAAAAAGGAACAATAATAGTTTTTTTGGGTTAAGTGGTTACAAAAACCCATTTATGTCACAATGTAGTTGCATGAAGGCAAGACAATTACTACAGAATGCTTCTCTGAGGCGATTAGCTTTATAGGTTTTAGAAGACAGTAGAAAGGGTAGTCAAGGAAGAGTAGAGAGAGTTAGGGAGAAGAGTGAGTAAAGGGCAGGAGGTAGATTAAGGTATGGGAAGTAGGGGATGTTTAGCGAGGGAGATTGCATGGTTACATGATTGCCTTTACTAATATAATTAGATATTCTTCCCCTTTTTTCTGGCTTCTATAATTTTGATGTACACTGCAACACAGCAGAAGCAAAGATCTATTAGATTCAGAAAATCAGGTTTCAGTTATCAAAATAATGTTGTATAGCCACCCTCCTCATGGAAAACAAGGAGTAATATGTTATATATATAAAAAATAACATTTATCATACTTGGGGTATTCAGCTGAAATTTATGCATAACACTATCCCAGATTTTATTATAAACGTCTTTGTGAATGTTCATGAACCAAAATGTGAGAGTGCGGTGATTCTTATTTTTTTTCCTACAGCTCTAGAAATTGTGTAAAGGAACCTCATTTATGTTGCTTTTATCTGTGATTCATCCTTTTGGCCAATATATAAAACTAACTACGACAGGCGAGGACTGGCACAAAACCAGGAAACTGAGATGATTCCGTACTTGATTCACCACTATAATACAGTAACACCTGCAGTACTGCTGCCACTGTTTCATATCTTCTGTTCAGTCTCCCTGTTTCAATTGCCTTTACATATGAAGACAACAACATGTTTAAACTATTCTGTACGTGGTAACTGCTTCCCTCACTCACCTGCTGATAGCCATGCATTCTTTTACAGGAATGAGCCACGATCTCTGGTATGGGTCTGCTGATTCTCATTCTGTCTACTTCATACTTAGCAGTCAGACACTCCAGTTAACATTACAATCCTCATTGGCTTGAGACAAACAGAACAACATCATCATCTACAAATAACAAAGGCAAAATACTCACATACTCATGATAGGCACTATCCAGACCCAAGCTATGTCTTCATATTAATTCCATAAAAAACACGAACAATTTTGGTAGACTTATGTGCCCATGTTGAACATACTTGATATAATAATGAGAATGTGAACTTAACTCACTCTTCAAATACAAACCCCCCCCCCCCACACACACACACACACATACACACACACACATGCAGCAAATGGCTCCCTACTAAAATGGTGGGACTTGCAATGCTTTGTCCAAAAAAAGAAAAACAGAAGTTTGAAAATAGAGGAGAAGAGTGAAAACTGAGCTTTTGTCTTCACTTTTAAACTTGATTTTTTTGCATGGGGGAAATCTCTCCACACTCCAAGACTTATATACAGCAACACTGTGATCACCATGCCTTGGAGAAAAAGGAAAATTCTAAAAAATGGCAATCTTGGAGTTGGTATATGTAATTCCAGGATTTTGATCACTCATTGTTCACATTCTAAGACTGAGCAGTCCTGACATTTCAAATGATTATATTGGCAAACTGCCATGACACTTCTAATATCCATAAAAAACAACAACTTCATCCACTGCTCCATCATGCTGAAATTTGTTCTGAATTGCTCCCCTTGAATCAGAGGTTAAACTATTAGATGAAATCTCTCTTCCAGCTCTGTTGCACAGCCTTTATCAGACAGGCTGAAGACAGTAATCCTGGTGTAACTGAAATGTACTTTCTTCTATCCTCTTTCATTAGCTGGAATTGACAAACTATTTAGAAAGACACATAATAACACCCCAACACCATATGAAAGATTTAATATTTCCAGATGACGCTCATCCAGTCTTGCAACCTTGCCAAAGCAGAGCTAGTTAAGCACTGCAGTACCTTTATTTACAGCAATACATGCTGACCCACCATTTGCTTCTAGCATTGCATTACCAGAGGGCAGCATGTCCACTGGAGTCACATTACCTGAAGTGCTCCATTTCATAGGTTCATAGGTTGGTACAAGGCTATAGGCCCTAACGCCTATACAAGCCTAGCCATAACAATTCCCTGGACATTTCTTTCCATAATATTTATTCCTCTGGACCCCTGTCTAGCAGGGTGACTGACATGATCCCCGGGGTGAATTTCCTATCTCCCATCCAATCATCAAGGTTCCTTTTGAAGAGGGCCAAGGAGGCGGTCTGCTTGACATGTATGGGCAGTTTATTCCAGAGTATGGGGAGTCCCTGGGACAGGAACCTATCCCTCCAGCATGTTGTGTTCATTGTGATGACAAGGTTTATATTCCTGGAGTGTGTGGCAATGAGGGATTGGGATTTCTTTAAGTGGAGCATGTTCAACAGCTCAGGGTTTGACATGGCCTTGTATGTTAAGCAGTAATCGCCTCTGAGTAGACGATATGCCACAGAGTATAGCTGGAGTTTTTTTAGGCGGTCAGCATATGGCATCTGCTTTAGGCCTGTGATTCATTTAGTGAGGTATTTCTGTGGCCTTTCCCACCTGTTGCAGATGTCTTGTGAGGTACATACCAAATGGGTCATTATACTCTATCATGGGTCTAATGAGGGAGGAGTACAGTGGGACAATGACCTCCTTTTTTCTGGATGAAAAGCCCTTAGTGATGAGGTGTGCTACATAGAAGGATTTCCTGACTGTTGTGGCAATGTGGGTATTGAAAGTGAGGCCACTGTCCACCTGTGTCCCTAAGTCTCTCATCACACTTTCAATGTTTAGTGTACTGCCACCTATGTGGTAATTCATGGGTACATGTTTTTTTCCAAAGGGGATAACAATACATTTCATGGCATTAAGCTTGAGCCCATGGCTCTGGCACCAGGCATCTGTTTCTGTAAGGCCCTTTTGTAGAATATCCACATCATTTGGGGGATTCAATAACGGCTCCCAGTTTGCAGTCATCTGCGAACTTTGTTAGCTAAAGTCCTTTAGTGTTGGCCTGTACTTCAGAGAAGTAGATGCCAAACAAGAGTGGTCCCAGGACTGACCCCTGAGGTACCCCACTTGTCACTTGTCTGGAGCTGGATTTGGAGTCGGCTTCTTTTACAGTCTGGGTTCTGTCAGTAAGCCAGTTGGCAATCCATTGAGTGACGTAGGAATTTATGCCCAGCTTAGTAAGTTTATCTATGATTCCAGAGTGGGGGATGGTGTTGAAGGCCTTGGCGAGGTCCAGATAGGCTACGTGGACTGCCTTACCCTCGTCCACAGCTCTGGAGACTGATTTGAAGAAGTCAATCAGGTTCAGGAGACAAGATCGGCCCTTCACAAACCCAAACTGCATGGGGTCCAGTGTTTGAAGGTTGCCAATGTCTTTGTTTATAAGTTCCATGATAATGCGTTCTACGCCCTTGCAGATCAGGCTTGTCAGACTGATGGGACGGTAGTTCCCGGGATCCAAGGTGGATCCCCCCTTGTGGAGTGGGATAACTGTAGCTGTGCACCACTCAGTGGGCACGAAGCCTGAGGTGAGGCTATGATTAAACATGACACTTAGGTGAGGTGCCAGTTCATTTTGTAGTTCATGTAGTACACAGCCTGAGATGTCACCTGGTCCCATGGATGCTGTATTCTTAGCTTTGGAGAGTGCGGTTTCAACCTGTGTGGTCATGATTACCGGAATTTGGCAATCTTTTGGTATTGAGATGGGCCCTTTAAGGGGTGAGAGGGGGGTGAAGTTGGCACTAAATCGATCTGCCAGGATATTGGAAATATCCTTGGGATCAGTATAGTTAATGCCATTCTGTTGAAGCTCAGAGCAGATCTGGGCATTGCCATTTAGATTCTTGACATAACTGTAGAATGCCTTGTGGTTGTCTTTGGAATCTTTGGCAATTTTATTTTCGTAACTAGCTTTTGAGGATTTTATGAGGGATCTCAGCTTCTTACTGAGGCTGGTGAGGGAGTTTTTTGCATCCTGGGATTTTCCTTTTTTCTGCAACAGTTTCTTCCTTCTGTTGTATAGTTTGTTTATAGCTGAGGACCAGCAGATTGGCTTCCTTTTTTTGGAGGAGAGCATCTTGGTTCTATTTGGGATGGCACGATTCATGCATGAGTGGATGTGCTTATACAGTGCCTTGGTGTAGGATTCTACAGTCGAACTTTCAGATCCCGTCTGCATGGGTGTCATGAAGTTTGTGACTTCTGACTTCAGTAGCATGATGTTGGCTTTGGAGAAGTTTGCTTAAGGAGGTTTCCTTACTGGGGGGTGGGGGTGGGATGTGGATGTCAAGGGTGATTTGCTTATGGTCAGACATGACCAATGAGGTGGTGACCACTGGTGTGGAGCATCTATCTCCCATGTTAGTAATGACCAGGTCTAGGATATTGGAGCCCCTGGTGGAACAATGGATTAGTTGATCCAGGACGTTGGAGTATATGAATTCCAAGAACCGTTGGGAAAAGGAGTTGGTACCCGAGTAGTTTTCCCAGTTAATGGCAGGGTAGTTGAAATCACCCAGTATTAGGGTGTTTGGTTGTATCTTAATATTTTCCAGTATGTTTAGAAAGGTGTAGTGAGAATCTTGGGGCATGATGGTGGATTTGTAGCAAGCTACAATTTGGATTTCAGTCTTACCTAGTGTTAGTTGCACCTGGAGAATTTCAGATGCATTGTGTCGGGCAACTAGCCTGGAGGTGTGATTATCCTTGGTGAATATGGACACTCCTCCACCTTTAGTGTTTCGGTCTTAGTTTTGTGGCTGAAAAGTGTGGTAAGAGTTGTAGCCTGGTATTGCAGGGGTGCACTCTGGAGCCTTGAACCAAGTCTCAGTTACTGCACAGATATCGATGTTCTCCATTTTTAGGAGTGCCTCGAGAGAGTGCATTTTGAGGTTTAGACTTCTAGCATTGAGTAGCATTACCTTCAGATTTTGCATGCTTGTATCTGTTATGGTGGTCGGTTTGTCCTATGAACCTTGCCAAAAAAGGCACTATAGGGGTGGCAAGAGCTTTAGCCAGTAACCTGAATCCCAGGGGTGACAGGTGCAGACCATCTCTGGCAAAGCATTGTGGTTTGTCAATCATGTCTTTCCAGGCAGACAGATACTGGATCCCCTTTGAATGACACCAGAAGCTTAGCCAGTTGCTGAAGTCAATCATTTTGTCCTTATACGGTGGCATCATTCTGGGCGAAGGCAGGATGCTACTCACGGCTAGGGTCATACCTGCCTGAGCCACATGATCTGAGAGCACTTCCATGTCTCTTTTCATGTAGTCCAGGGAGGTACTTCTCAAGTCATTCACTCCAGCATGGACAATGACAGAGTCGTATTTGTACTTGTTGTGGAGTGACTTGAGTGCATACGTTATGTGGTGGATCCTGGCACCCAACAGGCAGCTGACTGTAATTTTCTCCTTGTTCAGCCTGGTGAGTGGGACATCAGTGTGCCTGACTATAGAGTCACTCGGTTGGTTTGGTTCCAGTTCCAGTTGTCTAAAGTGATTTTTTACAACTTTGGATTTTGCTTTTCATCTCCTTATTGGCATCGACTACATCTTGCTTTTTAACCTATGACTAAAGTGTTGGGTACATTGTCTTGCCTTAAGGGCTATTGTTGGTTGGCACACTGGTGTTGTGAGCTATATGTCACTTTGGTTGTGACTGGTGTTTGTTTGCGTTTCAGCTTCGGAGATCCTTGTTGCTTGGGCAGGTTAATGTTAAGGGCCTCCGCATATGTGGGTTTAGTGTTGCTATGTGTGGGTGTTGATGGTGTGGGTTTTGAAGGGCTATGAGTTGCTTGAGGTGTAGTGCACGTGTTAACCTTCTCCTCTTGCCTGTCTAGCACAATCTTGGCCAGAGAGAGCTTTGCTTCCAGTTTGGCTATGTAAGTGCATCTCTCACAGGTTGTAGTGTTGGGTGGTAGGAGGAGAGGGTTGTCTGTGCACATGAGGCAGCTGCCGCATTGCCCCAGTATGCCCAGATTCACCAGGTGGACAGTAGAAATCACTGGAAGCTGACCCTTGGACATGCCTATTTAGGTGCTTTTTTTGTAAAGTATAAGAGCTGTTTTCCCTTACCTTTGCAAGGTACTTTGCAATTATAGGCTATTTAGTGCCTATGATTAATTTCTCTTTATTGACAAGGAGAGTTCAGTGCTTGTATCAGTTTCAGGCTTCCTAGTGCTTTCCAGCAGATTCTAGAGCAAGTGCTAGTCACACGGGTTCAGATTTTAGTGCTACTACTGAGAAACCAGGTAGTTCTAAGGGAAAATTTGAAGAGCACACTTTCTGGCACCTGGAATAGTATAACTGTAGCCTCGCGGTGCTGCACGATGCGAAAAATGTGCAAACACACACATTTTTAAGCCAGAAAGTTGAAAGGGATAGAAATCAGCCCAAAAAGGCTAATAAAATTACAATTTCAGAGCTGGAAACCACTCCTCTAGTGTTAGATAGGCAGTACAATGCTCACCACTCCCACTGGTAAGCAGTAGGACTTCCCTCTACCACAGCAAGGTCTGGATAGCTCTGAACACAGAAAATAAAGTCCTGAGACAAGCAAAGCCTGGGATCTGGACTGGCTAGGAAAGGTGGGAAACAAGATAGCATTTTTTTTGTTAAAACAGGCTAAACAATGCAATAATACAGTAAATAAACACAGAAAAGGCTAACACACTTGAGTGTGTAGTATTAAACAGTAAATGCAATTAAAACTCTACAAAACTAGCAATTTAAAACTTTTTAAATGAAGCAAGGCAAGTGCACAACTGAAAAAGATTTAAAAGGCAGTAATACAGCAGAATAAGTAGCTAGTCTACATATACAGAGAAGTCTATATATACAGAAAAGCAGCTAAAACACACAAAAAATTAAGATGCAGTGTAACCTAGAGCACTTGAGTTGGAGCAATATTAAGGCAAATGCAGTTATAATAAATGCTCTAAAATATATTCTATATTTCCAAAATGTTTGAGAAGCACAGTCAGAGCACAAGGAGATTCAGGCAATTTTTTTTTTTTGAAAGGGAGAAAGGAGGAACAGAAGGCCTTCTCAGATGTTCTCTCTGTATTAGGTAGAATGAGCTAATGACACTAGACTGGGAGGAGTGTCCCAGATCAAATTTACAGTAGGGGCGGGTAACTGCAAAGCCGCCAAGTATAACAAGACACTAACATGGAGGGTGGGGACCAATACTAAAGCTATTAGCCTACACTCTTTAGACAGTAAACACTACAGAAAGCCACAAAATGAAAGTTTTTAAACAGATAAAGGAGCAAAGAGACTCTACAGAATGCTTTTAACTGCAAACAAATCAGTTACCCATGCAGATTAGTTAATAGCAATAAAATGCAGTAAAAACTATGCAGCAGGCAATAAAAAGTGCTATATATAAATTGCTAGAAACAATAATCAGTATAAATAAGCCAAAAAAAATAGGCTACTTATATATCTCAGATCAGAGTTGTAGTCAACGTCCCTCCTCCACTCTGCTCAGTGTGTATTTCCAAAAAGTTATGGTCAGCATTTCTTCACCCTTACTAAGAACACTCTCTCTTCTGTGTCACCAGATGGTTTGCCATAACCTGTTTTAGGCCATTAAAAAATCATGGGAATGGTGCGTCAGTATGCTTAAAGGATTGGACCCCACAGTCTAATATTACCCCTCTCCATTTCCCCACATGTCCTATGAGAGAGACCTGTGCAGCTGCACAGGCAGCACTGCATGATGTTGCTTGACTATCAGGAGAGCAGCCATATTCCATTGTACAGTTCTATGGCTATATTTGAGTGGCATAGCAAGGAGGTAGGTTGTAAGTGTGTGATGACATCTCAACCACTGTATACCATGCAATGTATAATATAGTACAATGTCGCAATTTATTGCTGTGTGACACGAAGTATCAGTAGTAGCAGTGCATATGAAATAACCTAAATCTGTGTCAGTGTGGCACACAAATGGTTCCTGTGACTACACCACTTTGGTGACAAAGTAATGCAATGTGCATGTGTTCTGTGTAAAAACAAGAAAAATAAGTTTGCACATTAAGACCTGTAGTTCTGATATTTTTCTGCATGAGTTACTGTTATCATTAGAGAGTTTTCTATGGCACATTCCACACCATCTGAATCTTCTGGTGTTTCAAGTTAGCTTTTCAGCATGGAGCCAAAATCCTATGTAGCAGTTAAGAAGTTTAGATTGCTCTACTTAACATAAATATTCTAACTGATAAATGGTCATAACTGGAAAACCTGACTATTCACATAAATAGTTGATGTTACTGCCATAACAGAATCATGGCTAAAGGACAACTTCTGTTCTTCACGCTTTACCCAAGACAACCACTGGACAAGCATGCAAATCAATAGCACACATAATAGAACCCTAATAATCAAAAAAAAAACACTGTCGGCATCCTAAGCATTTCTTTAGCTACCCCTTCCATCGATGCTTCATTTAACCAGCTATTGTATAACTTAGAGTTAGGTAATCATATTAAACTACAGCCAGGTGTAGGCTACATTCTCCCAACAATCACTAGATAGAATCCACCATGAAACAATTACATCCTACAAAACACAAAACTAATACCATCATTATCAGTGACTTTTAATATGAATGTACCTGATCTAGATATCCCCTTGATAAGTTCTTAGCACAATGGGGTTATCTTAACTGTGCGATCAACCAACTCATCTAATAAATCAGGTGGCCATGATTCCAAACAACATTTAGTTCTGACTACTATTCCCTAACAGGGTACAGCAGCATCATTCCAAGGTAACAAGCTAAGCGATCGCTATCCTGTCCTTTCTAATTGGTCCTTTAAAGCCAAGTCCTTGCCACCCCAGTATGTCACTGGTCACTCCATCTCTGAAAATGTAAAAAACACACTATTTTCTTAATTAGAGGAAATAGGCTAGAGTCCGACTTGCAATGAAAGCAATGTCAGTAATGTCTATACCTATTTTATACAGAAGCTTGTTCCAATTAAGGACCAACTTGTTCCTACCAAATGGAGACAACTCAGAAAAATTTCTCCAGTTCACCATTTATATAAGTATTACTTAGACAGAGGGGGCAAATTTGGACTAACTGGAAATCTAACCCCATGATGGCAGCTTGCGTTGAAACTTTTGATATTTAAGGAAAATTACTAGTATCCACCTTCTTACTGGAAAACAGGTAGCCATGGTCTCTTGCCCTAGGCTTTTCTGGAAAATATTTAAGGAATTAACAGGTCATATGACTAGTAACAGTAACTTATAATCTTTGTTACACATGCTTGCCTCCAACCACTTTGAAGACTTCTTATTCTCAAAAAGTATCTTTATAACCCCCCAGCCTTCTTAACCCCAACTTTATTAACCTCACTACAGCCAATGTCACTATACTAACAACCTTTAAAATGAGATTCCACTTTAAGAAAGAGCAAATAAATATTATTCACCAAGCTGTTAAAAACTGAACGCAAGGTCCATCATAAAATAAACCTATCTTTATTCCATATATCTAAAGATGGTCATGCCATACATTTCTAAACTGCAAACATAATTCTTCAGTCTTTCTCTCAACCTATGGTACCATTGCTTCTCAATGTAAACATATCTATATAATACCATTACCTAAAGACCCTAATCCAAAATCATCCCAATACATTATATCTGCTTCCAATCTCTGTCCAATTGCTAAACATTTTTTTGAATTAATCGACAAGCAAATCACTGAAAATACTAAAAATTATGGATTTCTAGTTGAAGCACAGCACAACTTTAGGTCTGGCTTTCATGCTTCAAGGACCACATGCAAAGTAACACATACTGTATACAATAATTTCAAAATTTGACTATTTTCTGGTGGATTGTTTATCAATATGATAGAAGCCATTCATACTGTCAACCACAAGCTACTTTTCAAAAAGTTACAGTGAATGAAATCTGCAGCCAATATAGTACGCTGTGTCGATTCTCCTTCTTTTACTAACAGAAACTTTCAAGTAGCTATTGACAACTCACTTTCTGACATTGGTGAATTAACTCACAAAGTGTCCCTGACGTCTTCATTTAGATCTCAATACCTTGGATTGTACAATGTACACAGAGAATATACTACTGCTTAATTCTGACAGATTACTCAGTAAATTAGCACCTAAGCTCCAAATGGATTTTAACTTGCCATGGATTATTTAAAACTAATTTCACAATCAGTTCTCTAAAAATCAGCCATCATTAATTTTGTACCATCAAGAAAGTGCAAGATCCCTTATAGATATTAATGTTGTTGGACCCATAAGAAGAAACCAGAGGTCTAAAAATAAATCTCATAGGGCTGGATTCAAAAACGCCTGCACCAAGTGTACACTGTTCTGATTGAACAGACAGCACAGACATAACTCACACCTTCTTCCTCTTATGTTTTGTGTTTCTACTGATATTCTTGCAGCTTTAAATATTGACAGGGATTCATAAAGGCTAGCACAAAGTGTAGACTACACGTACACTTAGTGTAATATTTCTGAGTGACTACAAAGCACAACAAATGTGATAAGAATTTTACTGAATACATGTTGTGTACACATAGTGTACACTTAGTGTAGGCTTTATTGAATCCGGACCATAATCTATTAAAAATATCAGCCAACATGATCTTTGCCACCCCTAGAAAGCTACAGGATCCCTTACAGGTATTAATGTTGGACTCCTCAGAGAAAACAATTAACAAGATCTTTGAACACATGTATCTATGTTTCAAATGGACTGTATGTTGTCATATGTGCCCCACACAAAAAGTTGTCAATAAAGTATTGCAGAAATTAAAATCTAAAGAGAGCATTATTTATTTATTTAACATTTGTTTACCGGGAAAGTCCGACTTGGAACAAAACCAATTTTCAGCGGAGTGCCCAGGAAGAAACGCTCTAGATGCATGTTTTTGTAACGTGGGAGGAAACTGGAGCACCAGGAGGAAACCCTCACGAATGCAAGGAGGACATGCAGACTCCACATACAAAGCACTCCAGCCGAGAATCAAACGGGTTAAAATTATTGTCTTCAGAGACAAGAAAAGCACTAGACAAAAATGTATTCTTAATTTCTTACCTAAACTATTATTTTATTAGACTGTTTTGCAAGTATTGCTTTACTTCAGGCATTTCATCTTTAACAGACTACAGAAACCATTTACTTTTACAAAACTAAGATTGGATACATGTAACAGGAAAAGCAACTCAATTTCTTTCCATATTTCTCTTCAAACTAGTCAAACAGTACATAAGCCACTCCACAGAAATCCCTCCTCCTCTTAGAACAAATTATTATAACTCCTTAACCCTTAAAAGACTACCTTTTGGGACAACTTTTGTTGAGAAGGCATTTAACAAAACTAGTCCTGAAAGCTGAAACAACCTTCTGTAAATCTATAAGAGAAACAAACACTGCAAGGATTCCAAACAAAGCTCAAAGTTTTTCTTCATAACAAGAATAAATTAAACTTTTAGAGACATTGGATAGTCCAAAATATTTACTTGATGTCTCAAAAACTTGCATGTCTTTGTTTTTACTAGATACGACATTACATTCCCTTGTAATAAAATGTGTATGCTCTGCATATAAAGTTGGGATTTTCTTAGGCTACTTAAAGAAGTTGCAGTAAATAGTGATTAATCTCTCAACATTATTCTGTTTACTTTCACAGCAGTATTTATTTCTGTCTTTACATTGTGCATTTTGTTGCATGCATTATTTTAATGTGCAGTTCATGTATTTTATTTCATGTCTCCATATTGTGATCCTGGTTAATGACTGAAAAGGGCCTTGCAGTCAGCCTGCCAACCTGGTTATCAAATAATTACATATGTAAGTAAGGTAAGTACTAGTAGGTGCTTGAAAAGGTTGGGGAGAATGTTTGTGTGCCTGCTTAAAGATGCATATAACTAGGCAGCTTATGGTCTCCAAGACTGCTTGCCTCATATTGCTCCTATGTTTCTATGTATGTTGACAAAGCTTAAAATGTGACACTCCTTTCAGAAACTGTGACAATTACATCCTGTATGTGAGTATACCTCTCAACTGTAGAGATTTTCGTAGAATGTCCAGATTTTTGCCTCATATTTTTGGTCCATTTTTTTTTTTTTAAATTGGTTTTCTGGCAAATTAGTGGCAAATCATTATTTATTACTATTTTATTTATTTTGCACTTGTTGACTGGGAATGTCTGACTGAGCCGAAGTCCTTTTTCAGCAGAGACCCAGGGAGAAAAGCTCCAGTAAATAGATATAACATTTTGTCATTATTAACAGGTATTATACAGATGGAACAAGGCAAATCAGCTAGCAGGCTACAGGAGAATTTTTGAGAATATGCAGATTACATTTTGTTATAATTTCAAGTATAATATATAGAATAATGTAATGAAGAAAAAAGGCAGATAATAGTCAGAGCACTTTTTTGTAAGTGGTAGTTTAAATAGAAGAGCAATATAGGAGCTGAATGTTAATTTTACAATTAAAACAATCAGGAAGGAATAGAAGTTTCAGAGAGAGGGGAAAAAAAGCTATTGATTAGTGGAGCGAGATAGAGGTTTTTCAGGGTGGGTTTGAGCATTGGCAGATCCATTTCCTGTTAAAATATTCTTTTAGAGTTAGTTTAAATTGTTTGGGATATGTGAGTGTTCGAATTTCGAAGGGAGGTTTGTTCCATTTGATAGAGGTATGATAGCTGTATAGGCTACACCCTGCTTTAGATTTTGGCTTATAGATTTTTAAGAGGTCTTGGGAGGAGCTTCGGAGGCTTCTTGTAGGAGTATAGTGAGAGATGATGGTTTGTAGGGCTGGACAGAAAGATGGTTGATAGAGAATTGCATGTATGGTTTGGAGCTGGGAGAGAAGGAGCAGGTGGGGCAACTCAAGCCAGTTTAAATATCTTAGAGAGAGACAGTGGTGAGATCTATAGGATAGTTGAGTTGCAAATCTCACTACTTTATGGTATGTGGCCTCAAGTCTAGTGAGGAGAGAGGAGTTTAGGTTAGTAAGGATTTGTGAACAATATGTTAGGCAGGGAAGAAGGTAGGAATGAGTGAGGGCTATTCTAGTTTCCTGGGTGAGAAATCTTTCATTAAAGGCCGAAGTTAAAAAATAATGACATACATTTGAGTTTCAGTCTTCATACCATTCATAAAATTCATTCTAATGTAAAATCTGTTATTCTATCAACTTTCTAAGTTTGTAAGAGCAATATTTAAAAATTGACCCAATTTCTGGGCCTTTGCCCTACTTTTATTTATGGCTTTGTCCATATTTCTTGCTCTAAGAGGTTGAGAGGTATGTATGTGAGAGAAGCATCTACTAGTAAGTAAGCTGAGATTTCTGATAAATGGACTTTTATGGATGATTAAGCCAGATCCAATTTGCAGAAACGGTTAAGGTAGATCAATGCACTAGGAACTGAAACACATATATGGAGAACTCCCTGGGCCTTGAACTGAAATGAAAATTTCTTCCACTTAGCTGCATATGATTTTCTTGTGGATGCATCCCTTGTCCCTTTAATGATATTCAACACCTCTTATGACATGGGCACCCAGTTTAAAATCATAATGCATTCTGTATGTGCACAGGTTGAATGACTTGAGACTGTAGTCCCACATTGACCCTTATTATTGAGACACAGGCCACGGCATTAGACAGTGAAGAGCATTTGTAATAAAAGAGGGTGTCGGTGTTGTCTGGGATATTTCACAGCAATCAGTAAAAACTTGCCTTATATATATATTCACACTGGGTAATATTTCTGAATGAGAGTCAGAGAAGAAAATGTTTGCAGACAAATGTTCAATCAATAAAAACAAAAGCCTCTGAGAAAGTTCTGATTTGCAGATATGCCCACTCAAGGAATAAACCACACGTTTGTTCGTTTTTTAAGATCTGAAGGTTCAGTTGTCATTCAAGAGTTAGGATAAATCAACTGTTGAGAAAGTCTGAAAGACGGCTCTGTTTGCCTTGAACATTAACAGCCTATAAGAAAATATGAGGAATAATTTTAATTTCATTGTCCTAACTTACTTCCTCTAGTTTGTTAATGAATTGTGTTACTGCTGTTTTGTTTGTGTTGATGTGGAGGACACCTACGTTTAACGAGTTGAAAGTCCCTTACAGCCCTAAAAATAACCTCCAATTCCTTCTTATTCATGTATAGTGAGAGTTCTTGATATAACCATTTTTTGTGCACACAGTTTACTTCCAGAGAAGCACTACAGCATCCAGGAATCCTCTGTAGAATCATGTCAAAATCTGAGATGGAAATGGTTGTGCAAAGGACTTTTCTTTGTAAGTTTGCTTGGCTGTACTCTCCCACATGATTTCAATTACCATTAACAGTGGTACTGGAAGTCTTTATTTCAAAGAGCCATTTGCCTGGTTCTAAACAATTTTGGCACCCAATGAAGTGACGTGATATGTGTAAGTGTATAATCATCCAGGTAGGTGTACAATCATACAGGGATCTATAAGCTTGCAGGCCTCTGTCCTTAAACAGCCTTTAAACTGGGTGAGAGAGCTACTATGGTATACTTTGAGCTGCACTGACCACCTTGCTTTCCACTCTGGACACTGCAACCCTCAGCTGGGTGTACTTATCCTCTTGTAGACCTCATTGTTACTTGAGTCTTAGACCCCTGCTTGGTATCATATTAGAACTCTGTGGTGCTATCTTGCTGAAAGGTACTTTTCCTTGGATGCCTTTGGCATAAGTGCTGACATTTCTGTAATTTTTCTCCAATTAAAAAAAACAGCTTAAAGTCTACAGCTGTCTGAGAAGTTAAATCCCCTGTTATGGGAGAAGAAAAGCTATGGAATGTCTGATTATTCTTGTGTGTTTGAAACATTGGATCACCAAACATAAATGGGTCCAAAGCTGAGCCTTGAAAGTTGTTATGGATATACAGACATTCAATGCAGGAATATTCTTAAATGATGAATTCACAGGTAGGTAAATGAAGACCAAACTGAAAGTTATGAGCTAGAAATGGAAGACTTCCCACAGAAAATGTAGGAACCTTCTGTGAGAATGATTGAGAGGGATATGAAGATAGGCCTTATTTATATTCATAGCTGACATGAAATGTAGTCTGGGATAGTACAGTGCTGAAGGATAAACCTCCTGAATGTCTTTGCCCAGTAGTAGTTTTCACTTATAAAACAAAACCTCTGTTGAAGCAGGCGAAAGGAGGAAAGTTCCACAGTAACCACACTTTAATCACAAATAGGATTTTGTAAGATTATAGCAAAACTTCATCAAAATCAAACAACATACAGGTTGTGTTAACTTAAGTACTTCAAGCACATAAAATCACCTGATCTACCCCACCAATTAAAACCCTTAGTTAATGAACATAAACCCAATAATTAATAAATAAATAAAAACATGTTTAAAAAATATGTATGGAAAAAAATAAACGAATACTTTGAAGTATGGATATAAATATGAAAATATTACTTCAAACATAATAGGACCTTAACCTCTAAACAATAAGGTCCTATTATGTTTGAAGTAATATTTTCAATTATTAAAGTCTTATGCTGATTGCTTTTCTGTGCAGTTTTCTGTGGGGGGGGGGGGGCAGATCTCTACCTGCTTTTTCTGGTTATACCTTCCCCCCATTTTGTATATCCCTCCTCTAACTCCCTCCTCCCCATGCACATTAACTAGTCTATATTAGTGGGTCTCCTTGAGCGGCGCCATTTTGAAAGTTATCTTTTGGCCTGCTTGTGGTGAGGAAGCTTCCCCAGACCCTTTTCAGTCTGACTGCATAAGTTAATTAAACTAGTACATACAGTCAAACAGACACATTTGGTGTAAACAGAAACACGTGAAAAGATACATTTGGTGTACAAACATTCGGTGTAAACAGAAACAAGTGAAAAGATACATTTGGTGTACAAAGACAAGAAACAAGTAAGCCCAGGGATATAATTGGAGTAAGTGTTAGCCCCGCTGCACTCGGGCTCACTCCGCTCCCCTAGCTGCCCCCTATTCCCACCCGCCCCCACTTGTGCTACATTTCAACTAAACGTAGCCACTTCCCTCATGCTAACCCCCAATCACTTTATCTGCCCCACCCCTGTACCCATTTCCTTCTCTCCCACTATTCCACATCCTGTAAAGCAGTCTTCCATCTAACTACCTTGCAATCACAAACATCATCCACCACACCCTCCCCATCCAAAGCAGATCTCTCACTCATGCCCAAACCAAACCAAACAGAAACATGTGAAAAGATACATTTGGTGTACAAATATTCGGTGTAAACAGAAACAAGTGAAAAGATACATTTTGTGTACAAAGACAAGAAACAAGTAAGCCCAGGGATATAATTGGAGTTAATGTTAGCCCTGCTGCACTCGGGCTCACTCCGCTCCCCTAGCTGCCCCCTATTCCCACCTGCCCCCACTTGTGCTACATTTCAACTAAACTTAGCCACTCCCCTCATGCTAACCCCCAATCACTGAATCTTCCCCACCCCTGTACCCATTTCCTTCTCTCCCACTATTCCACATCCTGTAAAGCAGTCTTCCATCTAACTACCTTACAATCTCAAACATCATCCACCACACCCTCCCCATCCAAAGCAGATCTCTTACTCATGACTAAACCAAAGCAAACCATGCCCAAACTACCCAAACCCACATACATACACCTCTTACTATTACTCCTAGGTGTGTCCACCCTCCCACTGCTAAATTCTATCACCAATCACCAAAAACAACTTATTTCTTCCACATACCAAGATGAACTACTTCCACTAACATTATTACAACACACCTTTTTACTCAACTAGTCCCATATCACTAGCAAACCTTCTTTATTCACCACTATGCACACATATTACAGCCATCACACTACCAGTCCCAAACAACTATAAAGAACTTTAAGACCCTAAACAAACTATTCAAACTCTATTTTTACCTCAGAACCCAACTCATTAGCTGCAGTGATATACACCCAAACCCAGGCCCACAAAATCTAGGAGCCCCAGCTCTCAACCTGAATGATACCCTACTCCACCGAGACAAATCCACGCTCCTCATTTTAAATTTAAATGTCAGATGTATACTAAACAAAATCCACAACCTTCATGCACTACTCTCCTTTTATCAACCTGAGATAGTCATACTAACAGAGACTTGGCTTAAACCAGGCAACCACAACAATGAAATCACTCCACCAGGTTACAATATAATTAGTAGTGATAGAATAGGTAAAAAAAAAAAAAAAGGAGGGGGGTGCTATACTGTATAAATCTCACCTCATCCTTGAGAAATCAGACATAACCACAGACCTCGATAAAGTTGAACTCACTCTAACAAAACTAAAACTTAATGACAGTAAACACATCAACATCATAGGATGCTACATCCCTCCAGGAAACAATATCCACATTACAGAAAAACTCCTAAGAATGGATACCTAACTCCCTCCCCCAAGAAAGCATAGTATTAGGAGACCTTAATACTGACTGGCAAAACTGTTCCAGTCATAACCCACTCTCCCATATTAACCTACATGGCCTAACCCAACTCATCACTTCCCCCACAAGAACAGACAAGAGAACCAAACACCAATCCACTCTAGATTAGATACTTGTATCCCACCCATCACTGATATCCTTAGCAGGGTGTCTACCAGACAGCCTGAGTAACCACCAAGCCACATTCTTACTCAGATTAAAATCACTGCAACTGACCCAAATATTTATGTGCCTAATTACAAATAAAAAACACTTTAACTGCTCCAACTTTATAAACTACCTAAAAATGTGAAACTGGAGCCGGCCTAAAAAACTTACCTCTTGATGAAGCTGTACTACATTTCAATATTACCTTCTTAAACACCCTTAACCATCACGCCCCCTCCAGAACAACAAAAATTAAAACGAAATATGCCCCCTGGTTAACCCCAGACACAAAATCCCTCCTCAAAAAATGAAACAAGGCCTGGACTAAGTACCTCAACAGTAAATCCCAATTGAACAAACAAATATACATTGAACTATGTAACAAAGCCAAAAAAATCACCGAAACAGACAAAACATCTTACTACCAAAAGTTACTGGATACGCACAGGAACAACCCACAAAAAGTTTGGACAGCAATTAACTCTATTCTACAACTAGGTAAAACAACTACCCCAACCCCAAAAATAGATAACCAAGAAGACATCCCCACTCAATTTAATAAATACTTTACAGAAACCATCCAGACCCTTGCAAACAACCAACCCTATGACAACATCCCCAGCCCTGCAAATCCATCCCCCACCCCCAACTAACAATTCCTCCAAATTCAGCTTCCACCCAGAACCAACCAAATCCATTGAAAAACTAATCCACAAGCTCAAACCAACATATCTAGCTTCAGATAAATTACCTGCTGAATACCTCCACCTGGCTGCAAAAGCCATATCATATCCTGCCTCCATCCTAATTAACAGATCCATCTCCAAGTGTATAGTACCCAAGCTATGGAAAATATCACATATCATCCCTCTACATAAAGGGGGAACCTCCCTGGAACTCAATAACTACCACCCTACAGCCATACTACACGCTTTATCTAAAATTTTAGAGAGGGTAATACACAAGCAACTAATGAAATATCTCCTAGAAAATAATCTAATAGCAACACAACAACATGGCTTTAGACCCTTCCATAGCACCTCCACCGCACTAACTGAATTCACCAACATTGTCAATACTCACAGAAGCAACGGACTCCTTGTATCTGCCACCTTCCTTGACTTGTCCAAAGCATTCGATATGGTTAACCACAATAAAATCCTTCTTTCAGTAGCAGCTCTAAACCTTACCACCCCTGCCATCTCCTGGTTCAAAAACTACCTAGAGGGAAGGAAACAAGCTGTTATGTGGCAAAACCAACTCTCCCCCTCACTATCAGTCTCCCTAGGAGTACCCCAAGGCTCCATCCTGGGGCCACTTCTTTTTACCCTCTTCAACAATCAGCTCCCAACCAGTATTCCTAAAGCCTCAATAGTGCAATATGCAGATGATACCACTATAATATGCGCATCCAAATCAATTGACATCCTTCACTCCCTAACACAAGAATCCTTTTCCCTAGCAGAAACTTGGATTACAAACCAAAGGCTCATTCTGAACCCAAGTAAAACAAAGCTAGTACTCTTTAGCTCCCACAGAGCCACACCTCCCACTGATTCTTTCTTCATCTCCTCCTTTAACAAGACCACAATCATACTCACAAATCATACCAAACTCTTAGGGGTTGAAATAGATAATCACCTTAGATTTGACCTACATATTTCTATAACCATAAAAAAGTACATAAAAAACTTGGCCTACTGAATCCCAATAAAAAAATTCCTCACTGACCACTTTAAAACTACAACAGCGAGGAATCACCAACTGTTCACCCGACTTTATGCCTCCCCTGTGCTTACAAATCTCTGCAAATTCGACCTAAACAAACTTGATAGTTGTTATAATAAGATAGCCAAATTTGCTACAACCTCTCCCATCAGAACACATCACTGTGAATGTCTAAAAAAACTCACTTGGCTAGAACTGCCACTACTACTTCAACTCAATCAACTATCACTAGCCCACAAAATAATACATAACTCTGAAAACACCCCAGCCCTACAAAATCTTTTACAACCCTATACAACCGTCAGACCCTTGAGGTCTAGCACACAAAACCTCCTCAAAAGTACAAATATAACAATGAAGCTGGTAAGTCTGTCTACAGCCACTGTACAGCAAAAACCTGGAACTCCCTTCCTGCCCACATAACTGACAACAAATCCCCATCACAGTTCAAGAAACTTGTTAAAACTCACTTTTTGAATAATCGACTGTGCTCCTGTATCCCCCCCCTGGCTAATGTCTCAACAGAACACTTCACCTAACTTAAGTAACTCTGCTAAGCCAACCAATCATAGTACTGTACCCATTTAGGACTGTTAATCTACTGCTCATCCCATCTCTCCAGGAGTTAGGGGAAAACTACCCCAGCAATGCTGAGCTCTCCATAAGCAACTAAAACCAGGAGAAGACATATTGTAAATCAATTTGTTATCCTTCTCAACTAAAACCAGGCGAAGACATATAGTGAATCAATTTGTTATCCTTCTCAACTATAGCGACCATCATCAGCTCTCTCAGAGCCTTATTCTACGTCTCTCTGCTTTTACTCTGATAGTAAATCTATTACAGGAATCCTAAACTTAGGAATATCTTCTAAAATTTAATATTATATTATAGAGAATGAATGTATCCTATCTGTTAGTTAATATGTATGTCAAAGTCTCTTCTGTGGAAATTGTATGTCAAAAGTCTGTCCTTAAAACTATGTTTTGTAAAAAAAATTGTTCTCTTGGAGCTTTTCTCCCCAGGCCTCCACTGAAAATGGACTTGTAGTCCAGTTGGACTCTCCCGGTCAACAAATGTAAAATAAATAAATAAATAAATATCAACTATACCTAACTGTCATAATATATCAAACACCATAGCCAGGTCCAAGTAGGTGTGTATGCACAGTTTTCACCCCATCCATTTCCTTGGTGACCTTCTCAAAGAAAGTCCACCAGGTTTACTAAGCATGATATTCCCTTTACAAAGCCAATCTGGGTCGGGTCCAGTGCCTGAAGGTTGCCTATGTATTTGTTAATCATTTCCATGATAATATGTTCCATGGCTTATTAGAGTAGTCAGACTAGTAGGTCTGTAGTTTCCAGGGTATGTTGAAGGTCCACCCTTGTGAAGTAAGATAACCATTGCAGTCCTCCATTTTTGAGGTACAAAGCCTATTTTAAGGCTATAGTTGAAAAGTAAATCAAGTGGTCCTGATAGGTCATATTTCCAGCTATTTAGAAGCCATCCTGGGATACTGACAGGGACCATTGAGGCTGTGTTTTTGCCCTTAGTGAGTGCTGATAGGACCTGCTCCCTGTTATTAGTGGGGGGGGGGGGTATTCTAGTAGGTATTTTATGGAGGGAGGGAGGAGAAGGAGGGTGATGGTTGACCTGAGTTTGTCATCCAGAAGATTTATGTTGCTGTGCTTAGTGAAGGTGGCACCATTGACCAACAGTTTAGCATGCTGACGTGTGCTGCCTTTGAGGTTTTGGACACAGCTGTAGAAGGCTTTATGGTTGTCCATAGCCTGTGAGGCTATCTTGACCTCATAATTGGCTTTATTAGATTTAATTAGTCCTTTTAGCTTCCTGCTTAGTTTAATTACAGAGCTCCTATAATTCTGGGAGTTGTTCCTGATTTTTAGCCATGACTTTTTTCCTTCTGTTATATACCATATTAAAATTAGGATTCCACCGGTGTGATTTGTTTTTAGAGTTTATTTTGGGCTTACTTCTACTAGGTATCACAGCCTTTATACAGCCATTTACATGATTGCACAGGGTCTTTCTGAACAATTCCCCATAGGTTGTTGTGAACTCTGGGATGGGAGGGGCATTACATCTTGATAAACTATCACTTAACAGGGAGTAGTTTGCTTTGGAATAGTTCCTAACTGTTACAGGGGTTGCTGGAATTACAAGCATTGCTTTTCATTTTGGAGACAGCTTTGTGATCTGACCTCACCAGTGAGGACATGACACTGGGGGTTGCAGTGCTCTCCCATACTGGTGAGTACCAGGTCTAGTATGTTTGAACCTCTGGCAGGTGTGTGCACTATCTGTTCAAGGGTATTTGTGTTAATAAAGTCCTGGAATCATTGTGCTTGCAAGTATGAGGCAGTGTATGTTTCCAAGTCTATAGAAGGGCAGGCAAAGTCTTCCATAAATAGGGTGTATGGTTTAATGGTTAGTGTCTCCAAAAGGTCTAAGTATGAGCTAGGGGATTCTAGGGACACAGAGGGTGACCTATAGTTTACTAGGATATGGTATGAGACTTTGTCTAGGGTGATTTAAATGTGGATAAATTCCAGGGCATCCTCCTGTTTAATCACTGTAGAGTTATGATTGTTGCTAATATAGTTTGAGACTCCTCCACCGTTTGTCCCTGTTTTTGAAAGTGATGGTCTAAATGTATGGAAGGCACTGAAGCCTTGTACTGCTGGAGTACTTTCTGCAGATGTAAACCATGTCTTAATAATGGCACAGATGTCTATATTCTCCAGAGTAAGGATTGCTTGCAGGGATTGTTTGTTTAGGTTTCTGGCATTGAGCAGTAACACCTTTAGGTTTCTTTGGGTTTTATTTGCTATGTCTGTAAGCTTGACAATTTGGCATTGCCTGAAAAAGGGTCTAAGAGGATGGATAAATGTATAGCCAATATCCAGAACCCTAAGGGAGATAGGCGCAGACCATCTTTGGTAAAGCAACATGTTCTGTTAACCTTGCCCTCCCATGCTGACAAATATTGATTCCCCTGGAAAGACACCAGAAATTAAACAATTATTTAAGTCAGTCATGTTTGTTCATACTGGGGCATCATCATGGTTAAGGTAGAATGCTGCATGCATGTATGTAGTAGTCAGTCAGTTAGATAGTTTGTTTAAGTTTAATGTTCCTAACATCCATCCTTTTGAGTTTGTATGCAATAAACTACTTAAATGAACACCCAAGCCTCATCGTCTTTTTAGTACGTACAAGATGAGTGATATGGTGTCAGAATGGGATTCAGAGTCAAAACCATGAGGCAAGTGGTTAGAAATGGAGGAATATCCAGGAGTGGATCATCCCAACTGCTCAAACAACTTACAAACAAGTCAGAAATTAATTCCAGGTACTAAAAGTCGCTTAAATGATTTATTTTACTAGAAATATACAATAAAGCACTCAAAACCCTCAAAACAAATTTCTAATTACACAAAATGTCCAAAACTGAAACATATTGATAAAAATATTAAAAATAATTATGAAAATGAAACAATATCTGAATCGCATAGAATGTACAAAAAAGGGAAGAAGACAGTATTTTTTTCACTATTTACTACTTTTCCACATTAACCAAAGCTATTTGAAATATTCGAAGTGTGCAAAGTGTTGGCAAGTGTGTGCAGTATTTCTGTACAATTATTTCACAACGTACAGTCATTTCAAAGAATATTTCTCAGAGTACAGTTTTTCGAAGAGTTTATTGTGCATTTGAATATTATTACAAGTACCTGGTATGTGCACATGTTTGTACATAACTACAAGGGTCAAGACTGCATTGTGGGCATGGCAAAAGGATTTCACAGACCCACACCACTTGTGTTTCATAACAATATTGCAGAAAATTGGAAAGTGTTTGAGTATAAATATGATATTTTCATACAGGCTGTTTTTTCCTGACAAAGAGACACTCACAAAGGCATTTATTCTACTTAATTTAGCTGGTTCAGAAGCCATTGAAAGAGAGCTTTCATTTGTATATGCACCTACTGTGTTTGCAGGGGAGGGGAAGCCATCATATTGCGGTACAGGCTGAAACGCGGGAAGACCCTGAATGCTTAAAATGTAAATTTAGAGAAATGTGTTACCCCCAAACAAATATTACAGTGGAAAGGCACTTATTGTATACAAGAGATCAAAAGCCTGGTGAAACTTTTGCAGCATATATAACTGACTTGAGATATAAGGCTAAAACATGCAGATTTGGTGACTTGAGAAATGAGTTGATAAAAGACATGCTTGGGTCTGGCGTTAATGATGACAAAGTGAGAAAGATTTTGCTTCAAGACAGTGATTTGATATTGAACAAGGTCATTGAGATTTGTCAGATATACCAGCTTACAGACAGGCACATAAGTATGCTTACAAATGAGACAGGAAGCCTTCCAGTACCTTCCAAAGCTAATGTAGATAGTATGCAGCACAAGGTTAAAATATACAGGCCTACAGGCCAGGCAACACCCTGGGCCTCCCTAGGAAAACACGCGGCAGCTTCAGTAAAACCCACAGCATCCTTAGTAAAGCAGAACGGGCTCATGGTTACCCTCAACTATAATACGAACTATAAACCAACAAACTTAGCTGTAGTACCAAATTTTATTGCCAACTTTCGTAATTATGGTGGAAATCATGAACCCAAATGAGAAAAGTGCTTAGCTTTTGGTCAGCAATGACACAAATGCAATAAGTGGAATCATTTCAAAAGGTTTTGTAACTCAAACAATGCACGTTCTTTTATTAATAGGAGGGCACACAAAGAGGCAAGTTGATCATTTAGAAAGCTGCAACCCTACTTTTTATGTTGATGGTGTGTCTGTGCTTGGTGAAGCAGTCACTGCAGTAGATCTGTGGGCAAAGGATAAAATCTTTTGTACTGTTCGGATTAATGACAGTCCTGTAGAGCTCAAAGTAGATACTGGCTCAAAGTGCAATGTTATGTCAACAGAAACATTTTCTAGAGTAAGGGCTGCAGATCAACTTGATTTGACAAAGTGTGTGAAACTTGTTGCTTATGTGGGTGAAGAGATTCAAACCAAAGGCTCAGTAGTGCTTTCATGTTACTCGGCTGAGAACAGCTATGACTTGCAGTTTTATGTAGTTAAGAGACACGTGCAGTCATTACTAGGCCTTAGAGACAGTTTGAAAATGGGACTGCTTTCATTTAACAAAGAAGTCAACCATGTAAGTTTGAATGACAGCTCAAATTTCACCCAAACAATTTTTTCTGTGTATGCTGATATTTTCGCAGACAAATTAGGCAAACTACCAGTTGTGTACTCCATGAAGTTAGACCCAGAGGTCAGCTTAGTTATCAGACCAGTACGGAAAGTTCTGGTAGATATGGAGAATAGATTCAAGGCCAAGACAGACAAAATGGTGCAGCTAGGAGTAATTTGTCCATTAGAAGAACCAACTAAATAGGTATCTTCCATGGTAGTAGCTCATAAAAAAAGCTCAGATGATATCAGAATATGTATTGATCCAAGAGATTTGAGCAAAGTATTAAAAAGGCCACATCATCTTCTGTGCACAGGTTGCTGCCCTCATGCCAAATGCCACTATTAGATGCAAAGAGTTAATTTTAGCAAATTTTGCTTGATTAAAAATCTTCATTGCTAACCACATTTGGTACGCCATTAGGGAGGTACAGATTTATGAGAATGCCATTTGGAATAAATTCTGCCAGTGAAGTCTTTCAACGTGCAATGGAACAAATTTTTTTCTGGCTATCCATGTGCTATTATAGTAGATGATATTCTTGTAGGAGGCAATGGTGAAGTTGAACATGACAGAAACCTCACAAAAGTTCTGGAAAGAGCACGTGAACTGAATCTTAAGCTAAATCTTCAGACGTGCAAATTCAGGCTACGAGAAGTTTCATGTTGGTAATTTGTTCACCAGTTCAGGTTTACGACCAGATCCTTCCAAGCAAACAGCAATTCTTGAGATGCCGTCTCCAGTCAATGTTCAAACCCTACAATGTTTTCTTGACATGGTCAACTATTTAGGCATGTTCATTCCAGATTTGAGCCAACTTTCTGCACCACTAAGAGAATTGACATGCACAAGTACTGGATGTTAGGTTAGGAAGTAGGTCAATCTCGAACCAATTTGAATCAGTCTACTAACACCAAGTAATGTTGACCATTCCACTCAAAGATATCTGTGGCTACTGTCGACCAAGGTAGTTCAGTAATCTGGTCATGGTCAGAGCAACCTGAAACAGAAAATTGCTAGCCCACCAACTTTCTGCTACTATGATGTTCACAAACCAGTTCCTCTTTCCTGTGATGCTTCTAAGTTTGGTCTACATGCAGTCATTCTTCAAGAGGGTAAACCAGTAGCCTATGCATCGAGAACTCTTACCCAAACTGAGTTGCAGTATGCCCAGATTAAGAAAGAGCTTTTGGCAATTGTGTTTGGATGTTCAAAGTTTCATGATTATATTTATGGTCAACCTATCCAGATAGAAACTGACCACCAACCCCTAGTTACTGTTTTGAGAAAGCTAATGCACACAGCTCCTGTGAGATTTCAATGCATGATGCTCAAATTGCAAAAGTACAATTTCAATCTTGTTTACACAAAAGGCAAAATTCTTTATCTTGCTGATCTTGATCGCCCAGAAAAACCACAGAACAACATGACAATGAGCAATCTGATCCAATTCTTCAGAAGCTCAACCTCTTTATCAGTTGAGAATGGCCTAAAAACTATCTTGTTTACCAATAGAAGTGCAGCAGTATTTTCCATACAGAGGTGAGATTCCGTCAGACAATGGTATCATCATGAAAGGTCCAAAAGTGATTGTTCCAAAATCCTTGCAACAAGATTACATTAAGATCTTGCATCATGGCCAGACAGGAACAGACTCTACCAAAAGAAGGGCGAGAGGACTAGTATTTTGGCCTTGTATGTCAAAAGATATTGAGAAAGTACTTTCATATTGTTCAATATTCAATATGTAATAGTGCAAAGCCACATCAACAGAAAGAACCACTTCAGTTAAGCCAGATTCATGAACTACCTTGCTGCTAGACAGTGGCCAGTAGTAACATGTCCACTGCCAATGATAGCATGGGATTGGGTGGGAATGGCCAATAATAACAGGTATTTGGCCACCAAATGGAGGGAGGGGCAATGCTCTAGGACACAGGAGTCTGAAAATGAGAGCCATGCACACATATACTAACCAACATGTGTCACCACTGGTGCATGTATATTGTCATGCTACTGAGAGAATGGCAATTGCTGGAACAGTTAAATCACTAGGAGACATAGCTGTTGCTGCAGTTCCCCTCATACATGACATGCACATCCCTGAAAACAACAACAAGATTTTATGGAATCAGGTGCAACAGTGAGTGGTACAAGGCATCAATGTTGTTGTCAGCCATAATAGGACATTAGTACAGGTGCATTATATGGTCAGATATATGACAGTGCATGCCAAGTTCAAGGAACATGACACTGTCAGGGACAAGTACATCACAGGGGGTGGACCACCAACACACAGAAGTGGCTCACAGAGGTAGAGCAGTTCCTGGAAACCTTGTCCAGGACAGATGAATGAACCCTCATACCTGGAGGTGGCTTGGATGTGAGACTTGGTCTGGTACCAACTGCTTAAGTGTTTGTCAGGGATCCACCAAGTTGCTAATATTATACACATTTCAAGCTGTATACTACTGTATACTAGCCCTCATGTGGGAAGGGGTTATTTAGTAGAACACCTATGCATATCTGTTCTCGAATCACATCAGGGATGTAGTAGTGACAATTTGCTACTCATATAAATGGCCTATCCCAGTCTGTGGGTCATAGGATGGGGTGTGATGCCTACATTCCAGTGCTGCCACAAGTATGTTATTTTTAAGGTTAAACTAGTATAAGGTTCAACAAAATAGGTTGGCACATGGCTGGGGTTAATAGGACATATGTGGCTGATGATTATGTCAATGTGGATAAGGCACAGTCAGATGACAAAGTGGCATTATCAGCAATGCTAACACTGTAGAGCATGGACATCATAACTCTGGCATCATCAGTGTTTTGCACTGGACATCCTCACACTGCAAGACCCACCTAGGTTCACAGGTGACACCTCAACAGATGACATCAGTTTGTCATATTGCCTCCAATGTGTGCCAGCCCACCATAGGGAAGAGGTGTGTCAGTGGCTGTCACCACCATGACTCCAGATCTGTCCCTAACCCGGGTACCACTCCTGCTGTTAAATCAGTGAATGTGCAGGTCAGTGATCCAGGCACAGACAGCCACTACACACATCATGGGAGAGAAGCTGATTATTCTGTATGGCCTATATTAGGATGTTCAACCACTGCAGGGACTGCAGGATGACCTGCTGAGCATAAAGAGTGAGATAACATTTAGGGATCTGGAGCAAATACACCCACAAAGGGTTGGTGGCTCAAAAATAATATCTGCATCCATGATGATTCTATGAAATGTCAATGTAGCCATGCAAGAGTCTGGATGTGTGGTGGAACATTACAGGCCACACTTATGCAGATGGCACACACTGTTCCACAGAGTGTAACACTGTCACAGCTGGCCATGGCAGCCACTAAACTGAGGTGCGGTCAAGCTCATAGTCGACTCTCATTTGGCTCTACTGCAGGGATGTCCCACTGGAATGGCCACTCTGGTTTCTGCAACTCCCTATCCCTTTTATTCATCTGAATGTCTTGTCTAGTCATAACTGTCCTCAGGATCTTAGATGCCATCTATCTATAGGGCTTAACAATTTACTTTTAAAGCCTGAAGTTTCAAAACTTTGAATTTCTTATGGTCAAGACCATAAGACCGAAGTTTTGAAACTTCAAAAAAAAAAAAAAAGACATTTTTTTTTTAAATTCTTGCAGTGGGTCAAGCCCCCCTGCACCCCCCCCAACACCCCCTGCTAAATAAATATGCCAACTCTGAGATCACATTACAGCAAGGAAAATGGTAAACTTCCCATTCACGCTGTACGGCAATCTCCATTTAAACAATTTGAAGTTTCAAAACTTCAATCTTATGGTCTCAACCATAAGAAATTCAAAGTTTTGAAGCTTTGAACTTTAAAAGCAGATCTGGCTTAATATGGGGATTCACAATAGGCTTCCAGTGCAAGCACCCAAAGTACGATACCATCTCTCATGAAGATTGCATCCAGACCTGACATTGGAAGGCCACACAGTACCCCTATACAATGGTTACACAATGGAAGCAACATCCCAATAACTCAAAATGTAATTCCTGACTGCAGTAACATGCTACCCACTCAACCTCCTGTGACCCTTACATTTACAGTAGGATCGCTGTAGTCTGTCACTGGGTCCCACCCCAACTGTGCAAATGACGGGGCCCTAACAGCAATGCAGATGTAATCAAAGACCTCCAGGACCTCAATCAAATGGGCTATGTTGTAGAATGCCTACATAGTCTTGATTTACTCCTCTGCTGTCTGTGGAAAACATACATGTTTCTGCACATGCTGCAGTATCATATCAAAGAACTGGTGTAGGATATACAAGGCTGACACCTGCAAAACTGCATGTGTCCCTTGGCTGGACTCTCAAAGGTCTCCATAGCAAAGATGATTAGTGCTACTTAAGCCAGTATGACAGGTAAGTTAGCCTATCCTCACATCTCCCTTGATTCCATGTGTGGGTGGTACATGACTGCTAAATCATGTTTATATAGTAGCTGTCAATAATATCTAGGACACAGAAATGATGGCATGTCAGCTGCTGGTAAACACATCTGTGATGTAGATGGTGAGAGCAAGAAACATCTTGGGCATGGGCTCCAACTCTGGCCACTAGTACTCCTGTTTAGCTAAGGCTGCTGCTACTCCTAGCATAATAATCCAGTAAAACTCCAGTACACTGAAAAGTCCTAACATTCAGAGCAAATGAGCACCATGGCTCTTCATGCTGAATTTATACATTTCTGAATTGCTCCACCATGTTTAATTTCATTATTTACCCATGTGATGTCTCATTATGATGAAGGTACTTGTTTGCATGCCATTGTGCACTCTTTTGTATACTATGAATATCACTACATTTCTCCTGTAGCCTGTTCACACTATGTGAGTCATTGGCCCCTCTCTGTGCATCACTCCTCATCAAGCCACTTCATGTAACAATAAGTGCTAATTGTTGCTGAATCCCCTATCTCTTCCAAAATGTTAAACACCATCAGATAGATTACTTTCCTGCTGGGTGGATTCCAACTTTGAAAATCACACTGTTTCCTTCAGTAAAGGAATGGTGGCAATAACTTTATTGCTTGTTCAGATATTGCACCATTTGGAAGATATTGGCATGACAGCACCACACTTCACAAAGCTTCCTTCAGCATGAAGAGCCAGAAACACTATCCTTGATTCTAGTGACTGATGTCCAACTGCTTACCAAAACTTCTACATGAACCTTGGAGCAGAGCTGCCCTGAAGTTGGCTTTTCACCGTGCAAAAGATGTGTCCTTCATGAATGGCACTATAACAAGCAAATAACAACTTCTAGATTAGTTAGTCTTACTCATTAGAAAGATCCATAAAATCCATAAAATTCCAACAGATTTAGCAGAAAAGGATGACTGCAGCAGGGGCATGGTGAATTACCTTCTTCTGGGGTAATGACCTGTTTACAGGAAAATATTGAAGCTAGGGAAGGGTTATATACCTCTGAAGTAGTTGATAAAAAACTTACATTTCTTCTGAAGAACTTTTTTAATGGCTGAGCATATTCTCCAAAGAAAACCTCTCTGACAAGGTACATCTTGAATAACCTACTATAATCACATATTAAAGGAGGAGATTCATAAGCAGACAATATAGAATAAGCAGGCATTCACTGCAACTGCCCTAGAAACATCATCATCATTTCAAAGAAACAGCACACAACATGAAAAATCAACAATGAAGTTGTGGAAATAGTTTTTTTGAAAGTCTCCGTAATATCTGAATTGGAGATAAGAGAGCTCCAAGAATGACTAGTTCAAAAGGGATGAAAGAATGCGAGATGTTTAAGACAGGTAACTGAAGACGCCAAAGTTTAATATGGCACAAGATATCCCTTTTGACAAACCTGATCAGGGCCTGCAACTCTTTATTGAAAGGAAGAGTAGCCATAAAACCTAGATTTTGGTGATTCAGGACTGAAAAAACATCTTTAAGAACAATGTCCAAATGGGGCAATGATCCAATGATCTTCCTCCTTCGATTAGCAATAAATGCTAGCTGTCGTCTTGTGTAAAAGATAAGGAAGGACAAAACAACCCCTTAAACAACTCCTGAAACACAAGGTGTCTACAAAACAGGGAACATCTGGGAGAGCTAGCAGAAGAGAAGAACTGTCATCATATGGTTGTATGCTTGGAGGGAGTCACTCTACTTGAAGGTGATAGGGATTTTTTGTGTTCTAATAATTAATGCATTTTTAAAAGCTGATACTGTTTTGCATTATGTATGCATGTATGTAATTTTCTACATCAGAAATTGCCTTCAGCAGTTGTCTGTCATTCAAAGAAACATACTATCTATGGCTGTTTCAGAAACAGGGACCTCTTTTGTCTTAGTGTCTCCTGCTATGAAAAATTCAGAGAGCTGGGGGGGGGGGGTGCAGAAACAGAAGCAGAGACAGAAGGAGAATGTCCCTGTGGGATAGTCATCAGAAAAGGACACCTTTGTGTGTAACACTGCAGGCACAGACAGGGTACTAGCTGCATGCTGAGGAATGAACCCATGGACCTTGATGGGAATGTGGAGGCTCACAATGAAGATGGTGCAGGAGATGTGAAGCCTTTGTCAGCTTTGAGGCAGACTCAGAAGATACTAGTGAAGGGTCGCCCCTGTCTGCCACACACAGCCATCTCCCAGCAGGTGCTGAGAAAACAGTGAATATCTAATGAGACAGTGCATCCAACTGGAGGCCCAGCATGTGGAAAAGGGCCCACATGTACCATCTCAGCCAGTACTGCTAGCTAACATCAGGTGATGTGAAAGTGAAGAAAGGGAACATTCTGGACCAAATGTGAATCTCATAGTCTTGTATCTGGGAATCACAGACTTATTTTCAAAAAGATGGCTGGCCACCTATGTGTTCTAGAAGGTTGTCTGGTACCTGCATACTAGGCCTTATTCCAAGAAATGGTGCTGGATGGTGTCCCTCCAGTTGTTCTCAGAGTCACTTATAGTTGATGTGCAGGATAGTTATACTTGGGAGCTGATACTACCATGGTGATCTTAGTCGAAGGTGGTGGTTTTAACTTTGTTATGGACTTATGCTCCCTTACTTTACCTTCTTCTGGCTTTGGTCTGTCCTCATAGGACATAGATTTTGTGTTAAATCCTGAAGTCCAGAATCACTATAATTGGTTATGCACAAGTACAGAAGTGAGGCTCCAGAAATAATTGTCCTATGGCTTGTCATTCAAAAATGAGCTGTATCTCTGTTGTAATTTTTAATAATTGCTTTACAGCATAGTGTAAAATGGCTCATAGCACATATACTTTCAATAAAAGCATTGATAGTAATGGCATCACTACTTTTGTCCAAATACCCTTCCATACATGAATAGGAAACACATACAAGAAACAAGTAGGATTTTTTTTCAGGATTTTGGCATACACTGTAATAACATATTCCAACCTAAAATGGTTTTAGAAATCAGTCCCATAATATGTGGAAGTAGCCTCCCTTGCCTTGTGTATACTATTTCCTGCACTAATGGGACATAATCCTTTTTTTAGACTGCTGTCTAAGGAACTTTTCTGTTTTATCTGTATTTGCTTCATCATGCCATGGCCTTTAAATGTAATTACACATCACCAAAGGGCAGGATGCTGTCTCTTCCCATTGCTGAACAAACTGTACTCTGTACATTACTACATGTAAAAAAAGTTTATCTGTGTTAAGTTTAGAGAAAGAAAAGGATACAAATCTGTGTTATTTTAAGGGACTCCTCTTAAGAATATACCTTAAATGGTAAGACAAGACATAAGGGTGGTACAGTGGTACAACTGTTAGACTTGCTGCCTCATAGCAAGAGATTCTCTTGTTCAATTCTTGGCTAGGGGTGCTCTCTTTGTGAAGTCTGGATGTCCTTCCTGTATTCATGTGGGTCTTCTCTGGGTGCTTTGTTTTTCCTCCCATATTCTAAAGACATACAGTAGATAGATTGAAAACAGTAAACTGGCCATAGATGTGAGTGTGTGCGCATGGCTGTGGTATGGCAGAACAACTGTGGTAAGGCTAGCAACCTTGTAGCTTGATGTGACACCCTAACCCCATGTGCAAAAATGGGACAAAGGGGTTATGGATGGACACACACAACAAGATCTTTTTGCTTCTAGCACTCTGCTTGCCCATCAAGTCCATATTCCAAGTTGGACTGCTTGGAGTAGTTGGAGAGGAAGCAATCAATGTTTGCAGCTCCTGATCTGTAAAGTAATATCAACATATCCTACTTCATCAACCCCTGTACCTATATAGACAATTGAAACACTGTTCAACTTCGCCATATTCAGGCTTGCTTTTATTTTATTTTTCAGTAGTGGAAAGTCTAATGCCAGTATGTCTGCAATAGGAGGTTTGTAACTTATGAAAAGATTCCACGCTAAATTACAATCACATATGATTTTGAATTAAGGATCTGCCTTTGTAATCCCTTTACTGGAGTTTATCATCTATAACAGCTTGCATTTGATTACTATCTTGAGTGCTTGATAGAGCT
This sequence comes from Protopterus annectens, assembly GCF_019279795.1. Taxonomy (NCBI): domain Eukaryota; kingdom Metazoa; phylum Chordata; order Ceratodontiformes; family Protopteridae; genus Protopterus; species Protopterus annectens. The sequence goes on along the minus strand of NC_056739.1, from coordinate 1,587,513,121 downwards.
AGAAACTTTCTACTCATGAGTAGTACATTTAAGCTATGTGAGAGGCTAGAATAATTAGGAATCCTTGGACAGTACATGTTTTTCAACCAAAGATCAGGAAAATTAGGCTAAGCAGGGGGGGGGGGGCACCTACAAACTTGAGTAAAAGGGGATGGGGAAATGGAAGAAACATGCCAAAGGACGCAGAAAAGGTGTATGAAAGTTTAACTTCCTTTGAGTAGTTCCTCAGAGTAAGATTATCCTAAGAAAGGGAGAGAGATTGGCCATTAGAGATCATGCTACCGTATCTCGTACCACAGAGAAATAATGATGATATATGCCACAAGAAGAGAGATCTGAGACTATAAGATGGTATCTTCAGTCAATTAGGAAATTCACTGAAAAATAATTTGGAAGACTGCTGGTTCCTATTCCCATACCCTTTATTCTTCCCATCAACCTCATCTGAGGTATGGTGTCAATGAAAACTTTTTCTGTCATATTTCTGTCGGCCTCACAGTGGAGTTAAAAAGGAAGATAATCTTTCATTTCAATCAAACCAAGACTTGCGCAGTGGTAACAAATGGAGGAACTATTCTCCAGCAAGATACTGTGTAGCCTGGTTGATGGGTGAAGAGGTGACAACTTGTAACATTTTGGTGAACAGAACTCACGCCTGCCACTGGTAAAAACACATTCTTAAATGGATAATCACAAGCAATGTCCTTCCCAGACTAAATCAAGTGAGTAAGGCTAATTCTGAATATCAAGAAGATATCAAAGTGCATA